>NW_017306668.1:933496-979766 GCF_000935625.1 Nanorana parkeri | reverse complement strand
TATAGATATATATATATATACACACACACACAATATAGTACCAAAAGTATTGGGACGCCTGCCTTTACACACACATGAAATTCAACGGCATCCCAGTCTTAGTCCGTAGGGTTCAATACTGAGTTGGCCCACCCTTTGCAGCTATAACAGCTTCAACTCTTTTGGGAAGAGGTTTAGGAGTGTGTCTATGGGAATGTTTGACCATTCTTCCAGAAGCGCATTTGTGAGGTCATGTTGGACGACAAGGCCTGGCTCGCATTCTCTGCTCTAACTTATCCCAAAGGTGTTCTATCGGGTTGAGGTCAGGACTCTGTGCAGGCCAGTCATGTTCCTCCACCCCAAACTCGCTCATCCATGTCTTTATTGACCTTGCTTTGTGCACTGGTGCGCAGACACGTTGGAACAGGAAGGGGCCATCCCCAAACTGTTCCCACGAAGTTGGGAGCATGAAATTGTCCAAAATGTCTTGGTATGCTGATGCCTTAAGAGTTCCCTTCACTGGAACTAAGGGGCCAACACAACCCCTGAAAAATAACACCACACCATAACCCCCCCTCCACCAAACTTTACACTTGGCACAATGCAGTCAGGCAAGTACCGTTCTCCTGGTAACCGCCAAACCCTGACATGTCCATCGAATTACCAGACAGAGAAGCGTGATTCGTCACTCCAGAGAACACGTTTCCAATTCTCTAGAGTCCAGTGGCGGCGTGCTTTACACCACTGTATCCGATGCTTTGCATTACACTTGGTGATGTAAGGCTTGGATGCAGCTGCTCGGCCATGGAAACCCATTCCATGAAGCTCTCTATGCACTGTTGTTGTGCCAATCTGAAGGCCACAGGAAGTTTGGAGATCTGTAGCTATTGACTCTGCAGACAGTTGGGGACTCCTGCGCACTGTGCACTTCAGCATGCGCTGACCCCGCTCTGTCATTTTACGTGGCCTGCCACATCGTGGCTGAGTTGCTGTTGTTCCCAGTTGCTTCCACTTTGCTATAATACCACTAACGGTTGACCGTGGAATATTTAGTAGCAAGGAAATTTCACGCATGGACTTATTGCACAGGTGGCAACCTATCACGGTACCACGCTTGAATTCACTGAGCTCCTGAGAGTGACCCATTCTTTCACAAATGTTTGTAGAAGCAGTCTGCATGCCTAGGTGGCCATGGAGGTGATTAGAACACCTGAATTCAATGATTTGGAGGGGTATCCCAATACTTTTGGAAATATAGTGAATATTATCTTGCAAATGTAATCATCTACACTGTGGAGATTTTCTTTTAAAAACCCAAGAGGAATGAAAACATTTCCGTAATCCCTACAAGAAAAATATCTATGTCACTGTCTAAATGTTCTTATATTAAAATGAGTTAGAAGAGATGCAATGCTTTGCACAGGCCAGGGGAAATTATGATTTTAGACTATGACAGGATAGAAGCATCTTAGGGGATTATTTATGATTTTAGTGGACGTGTTCCAAAAACTCAACCTCTGTGTTCAATGCATACCTTGAGTTGTCATATCTCAGCAGATGGCATCTATTTTACCAGTTTTTTACTTTATTTTACTTAAGTATTTTACTTGGCTCCTGATAAAATTGAAAAAGTTATGCAATGTAACATACACACACACACAGTAGAACTGTGCAAAACGTTTTTTTCTAGTTTTTAATTATTACCATTTTTTTTGAAGAGGGAAGGGTTAGACCCTCCATTATGGAAGATTCATTGTGCTTGAAAGATCAATCTCGCTTTCTGTCTGGATGCATTTTGTCACAAGGACAGAAAGTGATGGGGAAATCAAAAAAGTCACAATTGTCACCACCAGAACAGGAGCAGAAGGAAAATCTTCCAATGGGAAAATAGCCCAGACAGCAAGCAATTGAGCTGCAAGTTTGAAAATGCGTGCCAAGCTTCACAATTTTGTTGCACAATTACAGCAAGTCTGCATTGCAAATCTCCAGATCAATGTGCTTTGCAAAAGTGCTGTACACTTGCAGAGCTCTTGCTAAGACCTGCAGGACTCCTGCTGTAGACTTGCCAAGCAAATTTGCTACAAATTCAAAAAGTGTCAACTAGAACTTGTGCTGCAAGTGTTCTGCAAGTCTACAACTTGCCAGGAATGTGTGCAGCAAGTTAACAAGAATTACAATTTAACCCTGCCACAAGTTTGTGGCAAGTTATCCTTGCTATCTGGGAAGTTTCAGTAGCAGGGTTTCCTCTCCCTTTCTGGGAGATTTAGTCTTACTTTTTGTAATTTCTCCAGTTCAACAAATGAGGGGAACTATTCTAAGGGTACACATAATAAAAACATGATAAAAGCAACTAAAAGTAACTCCTACCCACTCTATCCAAAATTAGGAGATACATTTATGGTTATGAGGTTAGGCTGAACACAAAAAACTAAACTTTAAATAAAAGCTTCTTCTGTAAAGAGAAGAATGGATACTTACCTTTCCATTTGCCCACACTGTGGAATACCAATCTGTTGAAGACCAATTATCCACCAAAGTCTTCAGAAGCTGATAATTCTGAAACTGTTAGTCTTCCTTTGCACCCATTGGTTCCTCCCACCAACCACTGCATCACTACAGAACACAGTAGTGACATAGCAGATGTTGGGAGGAACCACTGAGCGCAATGGTAGACCAGAAGATTGACAGTCCTGGAAGTGTCATTTTTTTAAGTGTCAGGAAGACTGAAGATGATTTTGCTTCATTATAACAGCATTCAGTGGCGGGCTGAGTATTCACTATTTTCTTTACAGTGAAAGCTGTAATCTGAAATCTCAGTTGAGTTCAGGGTTCGTTTTAATGCAAACTGGAGGATGGTTACATTATAGTGAACTGGCTGCTGTGCTGAAGAGCAGGCAGCTCCAAGTGTCTGCACATTAATTTCTGGTGCATCGAGGCGCTAGGAGCTCTATTATGCAAATTATTATGCATGGTCTCACTCTCGTCTGAACTTCTCTGTTGACCACTAACTGGGATAGCTGAAACAGAATGTGGCAGTGCAAGCTTTGTACCGTATATACTCGAGTATAAGCCGTCCCGAATATAAGCCGAGGTACCTACTTTTACCACAAAAAACTGGGAAAAAGTATTGTATTGACCCGAGTATATGTGCCACCTAAATTAGGACCCGGAGACTGCCAGATGACCCCGCTCGGAGCGCCGCCCACCGGAGCAGCAGTGACGCGACGCTCGGCTAGGTAAGTAAGAAGAAACCTGACCAGCTCGAGACGCTGACTCGAGTATAAGCCGAGGGGGGCACTTTTCAGCAAAAAAAATGGGCTGAAAACTCGGCTTATACTCTAGTATATACGGTAATTAGTTTATGCAATAGGGCACTCCGGGGTTGGTGCTTCTGGAGCACTATAAACAGAACATTAAGTCAAGCACCTTTCGATGGCTTTTCTACACTGCTGTGTGTAAAGCAGGCATACCAAGGTGCTTGACTTAAAGGAGAACTATAGGGTCAGGGCTTTTCCCCACAGTTCTCCTAAGGGTAACGGGAGGACACAAACTAGCATCCTCCCGTGACCCAAAGCTCAGTATACCGCAAGCTACAGCTCGAGGTATACTGAGACGCTGCAGCCGGTACAGACCCCGACATTACTGTCTGGATCCACCCAGCTGCGTGAGTTTTTGTTGTCAAATCTGCGCTTATGGGTGATCTTATGAAACTATTAAATGATTTTAAAGCTGCTGCACTATACACACCCAGGTCCAGCTAGTAAATGGAAATAAATATGCAGCGCTATGGGTCCAATTGGTAACTAATATAATATGAGAAATATTGATAAACCAATACTTCAAGTGATATGTGATAAAGAACCAAACTTGTTGGATCAAAATGTGCAAAAAGATGCTAAAAGTGCAAAAAATATATAATGTATTGGATAAATATAAATTCCCGTGCTTAATTGTTGCCTCTAAATTCCTACTGCGAGAAATGTGCAAAACATGCAGAATCGTGCAATAAATATATATACATACATGTGTAATTAAATGTAAACATAGATAATCATCAATAGAATACGCTCACTTCCCGATCTATTGAGCCGACCTGTGACACTTGTCACAGGTCGGCTAGAACTATGAGGCTGAGTGATTTTCACTCGCCTCATAGTTCTCCTTTAGGCTGGGTTCACACCTAGGCGTACCGAATATGCGCGTTTGCCGCGCGTTTCGTGCCGTGCGTTTTTACAGCGATTCACTGGAAAAAAATGCGCGTTTCCGAGGGCTATCTGGCTGTATCCTAATGGATACGCGCGGCAAATACGCCCCAAAGAAGCTCCTGTACTTCTTTGGGCGTAGGGCGTTTTGCAGTGCGTTCCTACACGTTGTAAAACGCCCAGGTGGGAACCATGCCCATAGGCAATCATTGGTTTTCACATGTTGAGCGTTTTACAGCGCGTAGGAACGCGCTGTAAAACGCCCAGGTGTGAACCAGGTCTTAATGTTGTGTTTACCATAGTGGAACCATTACTTTAAAGGTTTGCTTTAGAATAGGTTCCGTCAAACCTTTCCAAAGGGAACCATAGGGTCGCTATTTCTGACCTCCTTCTGAAGATGCTAGATGCCTGGCTATTACTTTGATGCACTGACTTCGACACTTTTTGAGTCACTGACCTTGAAGAAGAGGTGATCAGGGAAGTGAGCTGCTTTGCCCAACGCCATCGCCACACAAGGACAAGGCAAATAGCCTTATGTTCCGTGACTGCAGCGCACCGAAAACTGCACTGATGTGTGCTGAAAAAAAAGGTTGTTTTTTGCGCAATGTAGAATGTATTTGCAGAATGAGAAGTTGCAATGACAACCTCCATGTTTCTCTCAGGAAAACTTTGGTTTTAGGTTATAGGAGAACTATGAGGTGAGTGATTTCCACTCATCCTCATAGTTAGAGCCGACCTGTGACAAAGAAGCTGTCGCAGGTCGGCTCTATTGATCGTGAAGTGAGCAGAAACATGCCGCCGATCTGCTCACTTCCCGATCGTCTCCCTGCAGGGAGCGGTGACTGATTCCCCCCTTCCCTCTCCGATCCTCCAGCGCTGAGTGGAGGAACGAACAGGGGGTGGGCACAGCTGGCTCACGCAGCTGGGTGGATCTCAACAGTATTGTCGGGATCCGTCCTGGCTGCAGCGCTCTCAGTATATCACGGGCAATAGCCCCTGATATATTGAGCTTTGGGTCATGGGAGGAGGTTAGTATATGTCTGCCCATGACAGGGTCATGGGAGGAGGTTAGTATATCTCCGTCCATGACATAAAGAGGGGGGTCTTTATCAAAACTGGAGCAGACCGAATCTGGAGCAGTTTCCCATGGCAACCAATCAGCTTCTCTCTTCAGTTTGCTCAGGTAAGATTTGAAAATGAGACAGAGAAGCTGACTGGTTGTAGTGCAAATCTACTCCAAATTTTGTCTGCTCCAGGTTTGATAAATTCCGCCAATTATTGTTAATATATAAGGTACTTGAAGTAATTTTTAAGTTTTAACTCCTGAGTTTAGTTTGACTTTAATGTTTAACTTTAATGTACATTGGGTTTAGGCAGCCCATTCTTATCATGCATAATGCGTGTTACACTGTTGTGAAGGGGCCCTAAATCAATTGAAACATTCTTGTAATAAACATAAATCTAAACTCAGACAAAAATAAAAATAGTACAGAGTTGATGGAGCACATGGTCTTTTCTTGCCATGCTTTTATGTTTTTATGTAAATCTTTGTGCTGTTCCCTACAGGAAACCTGAGCAGAGAAGAAGGCCCGCAGTGAGAAAAAAAAAAAACGAGTTGTGCTACAGTGTTACAGAGTGTGTAGCAAGATTTCAGTGATATCAAAAAGGTAAAGAGAGGCCCGAACATCAAAGTCATGAAGTAAAAGGGAGGCTGCTGCATACTAAAGAAGATTCCACAATGCACAGAATAAGTCAGGGGCATGGGATAGTACTGAGACTTGAGCTGATGGTCCCTTCGGGAGGAAGTGTAGAAAAGGCAGGAGGAGGTGGGGTGGGAAACGTCCAATATGAATTAAATAAAAAACTGACTTTCAAGAGATTTCTTCAGAGAAAAAATGAGATGCTAACCAGCATTGTCAGTTTGTTTTAGAACAAAACAGAAGAGGAATGCATTTTGTTGTTTGCTCTTCCACTTAACATACATGTTCCTACTTTAAAAACCTTTGTAGATTTATATACCCCCTGAATACACTGTGCATTTAATTATTTTATGTACCTGTGCAAGGAACAAGAAATATACTATGTGTAATTGGAAATGTCAGGCATTAGAAGAGCAGGCTTGCTTTTGCTAGTATTAAACAGGGACCCAGCTGGTGATTTGTGGTTCCACACTGCAGTTAATCCAGGCTTTGTCTGGGTAGACAGCCAGCCTCCATAACCAGAATCTACAGGAACATAGCCAGGGTTAAACCGTACTTAATCCAGTGGAAATTTGCTTGAAGGGGATTATTGTTTTATTTATTTATTTTCTATTTCTCTCTTTGACAACGCAACGACAATACAGCTCTGGTAATGGTGTCTTCGTTAAATGTTTTAAAATGAGGATTTAGATTCTTTGATGTCACTCACTGTAAAAGCATTTCAACAAAGCATACAGGCTTGTTGTTGTGAAGGCAAAACATACTTTAATAGACGCTTAAAAGCAAAAGATGAAAATGTGTGGCTTGTTAGAAAGGAGACCAGACTCGGAATGCCCGGGCAGACTAGTACTGCAGTCACGTTTGTGGGTCACGCATTGTCCTCTCTGGTGTTCGGTACAAGGAAACTGCACTGAGTTAAATAGCTCAATGTCTACATGTGATGAACTTCCTTTGAGGAGCACTCACATCAAAATGAGCACAGGCTGCTGTGTGTGAATCTATTTGACATTGCATTTTGTTCACTTGCCTTGTTGCTCCTCAGTGGGCCCTCCGTTGAGGTATCCACATACATGAGATAATAGGTGCTTGCTCTGGCCTGGATTGTACTGTTTGCTGTCAGCTACCGGAGGAAATGGCTGTCGGAGAAGTTAGAAAAATTGGTCTGACCACTACTCTTTTCCCCAGAAAGCTAATTCCAGAAGGTATATGTGTGTGTCTTTCTGTCCTCTCTGTGTTGAGCAAAGGCTAATTCCACCTTATGCAAAAAATTTAATTTAATGCACCCACACTGATTAAAAAAATGTTTTTATTACTGTTTGGCATTGGAGTCTTCAAAGTATTGCAGTGGATTGCTGGGTGCAATGAACAGTATCCTGCAGACTCTTCCCCCAGCCGAGGTAGTGACCTTCAGTTACAGGGTTGGATGAAGTTATCAATGAACTACAAGTAAATGAATTAAACAGCTGAGAGGGTTCCCTCTGCACAGCTGCACCACTTTCAAAAATACACAAGGTGCTGCAGGCACGAGCATGTGTTTGTGCATCATACCTCTCTACTCTTCAATCTTTGCCTGTGTCAGGGTACCCTGCACAGGCGTTCTCACACCACATGCAGGTACCCACACAGGATGACCAAATTAATATGCCCACACAGGATAGGGTTATATGCACAGTTTATTGGTTCCGCATCAACAAAACTACAAACCCAACAAAGAGGGGTAACAGGCCTGCAGATGTACAGCAGGCCTCGGGATACCAGAGGAGTGGTCAGGTACAAGCCGAGTCGTCAACAGGAGGGCAGCGTGGTACAGGAACAGGATTCAACGGAGAGTGGTCGGGTGACAGGTTTTCAGATAGGAAGCAAGGTTCAGGAAGCAAGGTCATCAGTCAGGTTTAGCAACACAATACTGACCCAGCTTCCTGACTGCAGGGAGGGCCTAAATACCCTCCCAGGAAGCACCAGGTGATGGGATGATCAGTCACAGCTGGGGCACACCCGCAGGTGAGTACCGGAGCTGCAGGTTCCTTACAGTTCCTGGCTGCTGGAGACACCCGCAGGCGAGCACAGGAACTGCAGGACCCGGCTCCAGCGCCACCTGTGGGTGCTCTGGATCCTGACAGCCTGTTACGGGGAGATCTTAAACATACTTTTGATCCTCAGCTGCCATGTACCTTGGCGGGTGACCCAAAGACAGAGACAGCATCTTTGGCAGCTTCCCTGGGCTGGAACTATGGAATACCTAGATAACTAGTCAAATGCTGAGGCAGGAGTGGCAGTGCCCAGCTACCCATGTCCTTTTTTAAACAATAGCTTGTAAATTAGCCTTGGACTTCCTGTTGGATTCACAAAACGTCCTGCAAACTGAACTTTGTAAGGTTTGCTCATCCCTAGAGAGAGGTGCCACACTGGCTGTTTTTTTACATAACTCATATTTTCATTAGAACTTCTGATCATTTTATTTTACAATCTGGAAGGAAAAAAAGGAATATTAATAGACAAATAGAATACAAAATTATAGACAAATACAACAACTTGTCTTGTTTCTTTGTGCATCAAAGGGTGGGTCAATGGCAATGCCCCCCCCCCCCTGGGGTTTGATTGTATGATAGTTTTATATTGTTATCCAACAGTATGATAGTGGTGAGACTATGGGGCATATGAATATTAGGCTCACAGCTCAATAGGTTTCTACAATCACCTTGGGTTGTGATGAGGTTAGTAATTCTAGAGTTGAAGTGCCACAGTGTAATATTCAATTCCAAAAATAGGTTTATTAAAAACACCAATTGTATACAAAAGCCAACACATTTTAGGGGCTACCCACTGCCCACTACATCAGGGCTGAAATATGACAGGAAAGGTAAAATGTGGCATGAGAGATAAAAGTTGAAGATGTTTCTTTGTGATATGCCAAATACATTTGTCTTACTAAGGTCAATAAATATTAAGTAAGGGCAAGCACATCAGTTCCCAAACGTCTCCAGCCATTGATAAAGTATCCTCAGTGTTTGTTTTGTCTACACAAGAGATGTCAGACTGGTGTTTTTTTACTGCATGCAGTCCTCTCACTCCTTCCTTGCCAGCTAATTTTTGAGTTTAAACTGAATGAGGCTCCAATTGATAAAGACTACACTTCCTTACATACTTTTTAAGATGCACAATTTCCCAGGGATAAATATTGTATTGTATAAATATTGTAACTTAAATTTATTTCTATAATTTTAATAACCAGAGTGATGCCATTTTATCTAGAATTAAGTTAATGTGGCCTTTAGTCACAATGTAATCTTCAGTAGACATAATGTGGCCCCTTGCAGAGTTCTTCAACTCAGTTTGGCCCACATTTCCTTAAAGTTTGACAAGCTTGTTCTAGACAAAAATGAGCTAATGACAATAGCTGTCAATTTAAAACCAAGGTACATTTCTTGGTCCTGTCAATCAATATCAAGAAAGCACCATATGGGTACACATATCATAAAAGATACAGTATATGGAGGCTATGTTTGCTGTCCAAAAATGCTAGCTTCCCGGCTGTTTATTCTGACCTGCTGACTTTAATATTTTATAAGTAGGGATGAGCTCAAGTTCAGACTGAACCTGAGCTCTTTTGAACCTAGAAGGAAATCCTCCTGAACATGTAAGGAAGCTCCTTCCATGCCGCCAAATCAGCTGCTGATGGGAAATTCCCCACCCGCAGCTTGATGTAAGCAAAGGGGCGGGATGCAGTGACACCATTGACCTTATTTTGGCTACATGCCTATATTTGGTTAATGATGTTAGGTAAATGACTTCAGCACAAGCGTCTCGCCCCTTTGTTGACGTGCAGCTGTTGGGTGGGCAATGCCTGGCCGGCAATGGATTGGATAAAAGTCCCTATGGCACTTCCTTGTTTGGAGGAGCTCAGGTTCAGACCAGGTTTGGTCTGAACCTGAGCTCATCCCTATTGCCAAGTTTAGAAACTAGAGTTACTGTGGCAGTGAGCTAAAAAGCAATTTCAGAAGGTGAGGTCAATAGCGGAAGCCTCCAAATTTGTCTCTTGAGAGGTGTCCTAAGCTCAGCAGATAATCAGCTAGGCAACTTATCCTAAGCAGATAAAGCATTGGCTGAAAAACAGCTCTTGTATTATTTCCCTTAAAGGCAGCAGCTGCTCCAGCTGACATTTGTCAGTCTTCAGTAAGAGGGAAGACTTCTTTCTCCAGGTCACTGACAAGAACCAGAGTGGTATAAAATACATCTTAGAAATATATGTGCATGTTTAAAGTATTTTATCCCTTGTGTCAGCCATGAAGTCAACATTACCCCTTTTGGTAACCATTGATAGCAATGGGTGTTGCAGCCTCTAATAGTCCTATGCACCTATACGTGTTTAAAAAAATCAATGGCTAGGAGCTACATTATCTCCTGAACATGATGTAGATCTTAGTGTTGAGGGCAGGTATGAGCAAAGCTTGTCTCCTTCTGATTGCTGAAAAGAATGCTGAGCACAGAAAGCAGATTATAATAGCTATATGGTTATCTGTAATCTGTATTGGCTACTATACCTATGTTTGAAAGTAAAACAAAATATATAATGGTTTATCTTTAAGGATCTAAACAGCCTTCCAGTGATAAAACTATAATTATATTTAAAGCCCAGATTTTCCTAAAGGGAGAACTATAGGCACCTCCTACAATGTATAATCTAAAACAGCCTTTTAAAATCCACTCTTCTGTGTTGTTTGTGTTGTGCTTTGTAGCTTGCCAACTTTTAAATACTTAAACAAGGTGACAACGCTGATTAGCAAGCAGTAAAATCACTACAGCGTTGTCACCCTGTTTAGAGCTATTGTGAAGCAGGGTTATCACCTTAGGCACCTGCCTACTTGCTTCCAGTCAGGGCTGGTCAGGCCCAGCTCCACAATCATGACAACATAGTGCTGTCCCCGATGCTTGCGGTCACTTTCCTCAGACACAAGGTTGCCTGTCTTTGATCCCTATCTCCAGGTACCCAGCATAAAGAGTAGCAGCCCTTGTGACATCATCACAGGGGCTGTGGCACTTTTCAGGCCAGGAGCTGCAGGAAGAGAGAGAAGATAATTTTTTAAATTTCAGAGATGAGGATAGTAAAAGAACAAAACACTGAGGGTACTTACAAGGGTAGCATATTAGGCTAAGAATATATTTGCTTATAATTTTACAGCTTTACAGCACAGGAAAGATGATATATATCTTAATTCCAAAGACATTCTGGTAGGTAATTGGCTCCTGTCTAAATTGGCCCTAGTATGTGTATGTATGTGAGATAACGACCTTAGATTGTCTTCTCCTTGAGGGGAACTGACTAATGTAAATGAATAGTATGTAAAGCGCTGTTTGAATTGTCAGCACTATACAGTATAAATGCCTGTAATAAGTAGTAAATAAAGAAAGGTATAAGTCAGTGCTGAATATCATGATTAGGATGCTGCTATTTGACTTTGATAACCTATTTATATCAAAGCCTTTAGGGATATTAGTGTAGATGTAAGCCATCTGTGTGATACAAATTCACTAATGTACCTTAGCCAAAAATGTGTTTCCACCAAAATCAGCTTGTAAATATTAGACCCAAGTTATATATATATATATATATATATATAGTTAGTTATATATAGTGAGGCAGTGGCTTGCAGGAATTTGTGGATGCGTCATGAGTCACCTAGGTTTCTCACCCACACAGACTTTATGACTGAAGTGGAATAAACAAACATTTTCTTTTCTCAGATCCTAATACTTCTGTTCTAGGTCCTGGATCTCAGACATAGGCTTTGTAGAGCTTTGGGTGGGTTAAAGCCTCTGATCCACGTCTGACCTGTTAGCCAGACCTCAATATTAGTCTCAGCTGTCCCCAGGCTTTTATATATGTGCGCTGACTGATGCTCAGGGCTCTCTCTTTCACTCTTTCTATTGTGGAAGTCTACTGTAGGGTGAAAATGCTGACTGCTGACCAGGGGCGTAAGTAGAAATCACGGAACCCTATAGCAAAAGTTTGTATAGGGACCTCCAAAAGCCCCCACCCCCCTCAAAAAAAAGTACCTACCTCCAGAACGCATTCCTGTGCCTGCTCCATCTCCGTTTCCTTCTCTTCAGATCCCTCCAGTGCTCACTGCTGCAGAGCCCACCATAGACCCCCAACAGCTCACGAGAGACATTGCAGAGCCCACCAGACCTTGCAGAGCCCACCTGAGACCCCACACAGCCCACCGGAGAGTGACCCTACAGAGCCCGACTGAGATCCTGCAGAGCCCACCATAGTTGCGGCAGAGCCAGGCCCCAGCCTCCTCCTCCACCACTGCAGCCGACGCCGGGCCCCGGCCTCCTCAGGCCCCTCCACCTCTGCCGCCACACTGGACCAGCGCTGCTGGGCCCTGGCCTCCGCCACTGTCATCAATGCCTCCTCCTCCACCACTGCTATCACTGGGCCCCAGCCTCCTCCTCTGCCAGACTGGCACTGCAGGGCCCCGCCCTCCTCCACCTCTGCTGCTGGGCCCTGGCCTCCTGACCAGGCTCCCCTCTGCCCTGGGCCCCGTAGCGATCGCGTGGGTCACTGTGGCGGTAGTTACATCAAAGCTGCTGACAGAACACTAAAAAGGTATAAGAACTGACTGTTTTTTGGGGAACATGTAAGGGGGCCCTCTAGTCGCCAGGAACCAACCTGAGTTTAGTTAGTTGCTCGGATAAGCAGGTGTTTTGTTTGTTTTATGCTATGAATTTGTTGTAAAAAGTTCCCCTCCTGCATTGAACGCATGTTTGTTTGCTGCCTTGATGAATAAAAGTGCAGGATACACCTTGCTTGGAATGTCCCTGTCTTGCGAATGGTTTACTGCTGCCTGCCCCCCTCACAAATGTATGTATTAGCAAAAGCGTGTCTGTTTCAGAATGGGAAGGGTTTAGGATGTTATAAACAGTGCTTTACAAGTGTCTTAGTGGGCACTTAGTGCAGGATATGAGTATGAGTGGTATGACAGAGGGCAGTAGATGTTAAACAGTGTAAAGGGTATGATGACAGTTTAGTATGTGTAGAAGTTGAGAGCGGAGGGTATGATGGCTGGCAGTATGTGTAGAAGTGAAGTGTGGAGGGTATGATAGCTGGCAGTATGTGTAGAAGTGAAGTGTGGAGGGTATGATGGCTGGCAGTATGTGTAGAAGTGAGGTGTGGAGGGTATGATGGCTGGCAGTATGTGTAGAAGTGAAGGGTGCAGGGTATGATGGCTGGCAGTATGTGTAGAAGTGAGGTGTGGAGGGTATGATAGAAGTGGAGTGTTGAAGGTATGATGGCTGGCAGTATGTGTAGAAGTGGAGTGTTGAAGGTATGATGGCTGGCACTATGTACAGAAGTGAAATGTGGAGGATATGATGGCTGGCAGTATGTGTAGAAGTGGAGTGTTGAAGGTATGATGGCTGGCAGTATGTGTAGAAGTGGAGTGTTGAAGGTATGATGGCTGGCACTATGTACAGAAGTGAAATGTGCAGGGTATGATGGCTGGCACTATGTACAGAAGTGAAATGTGGAGGGTATGATGTCTGGCAGTAGACTTAGATGACGGGATCCGCCCAGCTGTACCCGCCCCCTCCCCCGTCCGTTCCGCCAGTCAGCGCTGGCAGATCGGAGTCGGGAGAGGGGAATCCAGCCCCTCCCCCTGTCACGGCAGAGAGCCGTGACAGGATCGAGAGGTGAGGGAACCCGGTATGTGTTCTCTCACCTCCCGATCTACTGAGCCGACCTGTGACAGTCTCATTGTCACAGGTCGGCTTAGAACTATGAGGTGAGTGGAAATCACTCATGTCATAGTTCTCCTTTAAGTTAGGTACGCATGTGGAGCTGAAAAGGGTTCCAGTTAAGGGAACCTGTTAGCTTCTCGGACATGAGCATTTTAAGCAAATCCCAAATAAATCTTCACTTAGCATATTTGTGTGGTCTTCTCTTTCTAATAATTATTATTATAAATATTATTAACAAAACGCTATCACAAAAAAACTGAGTTCTAATAACTAGCTTTGGCTATAACAGCATTCAATATTAAATGAATTCCTTTTAAATTTAACATGCCTTTATCTATACTTTACGTGCAGACCCAGCTGTCTGGCAAAAGTGACAGTGAGGAGACAAACTATAACACTGTTCAGACTTCCTTGATTATATAGTTGTAAAATAGAAAAATGCTAGCTGTAATTTTTTATGTTGTACAATATTTGTGCAAATATTTATCAAACTGATTTTTTTTAGGAAAAAATACACTGAAATTAATTTCAGTGCAAACAAACAGGATATAATAGCCACTTTTTGGTAAAATATAAAACATGGGGTTGTGTCAGGTAAATAGATACCACACATGTCAAGCCTTAAAATTGCACATGCCAGTAAAATAGCAAAAAACTATGATACCCAAAATTGCCCACAGGCAATATTTTGAAAGCTTGTACCGCTCATCAGTTTAGAGTTAACAGTGAGTGATGGACCTAAAATGATTGCTCTCACTCGTTTGTGGCAATATATAACATGGGTGGCCCATACTGTCGTTGTTTACATGTAGGCACACCCAACGCGTGTTTGCATTTGTATGTGTTTGTATGTGAGGGTGAAGGGTTTAAAAAAAGTTTTTGTGGGGTTTTTTTGTCACTTTTTTTTTACACTTAACTTTATTGCTATCACATAGAGGGCACAGAGAAAGTGTCAGATCCTCTTTATTGAGACGTCAGGGGTCTATTAGATCCCTAATGTCACCTATGGACCCCACTGAAGTGCACGAAACACAAATCATGCTTCACAAGCAGCAGGAGAAATGACAGTCTGAAAACAGAAGTGATGAAATCATCTTTGGGTTCAGTGAGTGGAAGTGAGATCAGTCACAGAAAGTTTGCTAATCACTCTCTGGACAAGCCGCACACACCAGCCATGCCGGTCTTGGGCTTTCATGAGGGACAACGGAGCCCAGGATATCATGGCAACAGCAGCAGAGAGGGAGCGGCACCCTTTTTAGCATCATACAAGTGAGCCGCCGATCACTTGTATGTGAAAGCCGAGTGCCAGATGAAAACAGCAATACCAAGATCACGTCTTCTGCAGTGGCCATGATCTGGTATAACCACTTTAGAGCCACTACGTTTATATACGTATTGTGGTCCTGAAGTGGTTAAAGTAGAACTGAAGCCAAAACTTTTTTTTCCATCTCTTCCTATTCTTGTGACCACTCAAAAATTGTCATTTTCTTCCACTTTTAGTGATAACAGTCACCAGGACAAATAAAGTGGGTAAATCTTTCTAAAGAGGACACCGGTAGCAATAAAAACCTGATAGGCCTTCTAATCCTTCTCCACCTTATCCAAAACCAAAAAAGAAATTGGTGAAATAAGATGACCATTGTACCATTGTAAAGTGTTATAGTATGTCCTAAGCCCTATAACTCACTTTTTCAAGACATCTTGGATGGGAATATGGATGAAATATAAATAAGGAATTTATTTAAGTACTGAACACTATTATTTCATACATTAAATGTATTTAGTTATCAGTGCACATTTTGGCAAAAATAGTATTAGAATAATAATAATAATAATTATAATAATAATAAGGGAATATTAATATAAGCATATTCATACATATCATTTTTTATATGTACTGGCCAGTGATTATTGTTTTCGTTTGAAATAATATTTGATGTCACTTGCAAATATAGTTGTATAATTCTTATTTCATGTTAGAAAGAGTGATATATTTTTTCCAGACATGTTGTGTTATTAATTTTATGGTTTTAGTTTCTAATTAAGAAGCAGTGCAAATGAATTTCTTAACTCCCTCAAGATTGTTAATTTTTACATACCAGCTGTGTACTTAATTATATTATTAAAAATATACATTCCTTAGAACATCCTGTCTAATTAATGGTGCACTGCTGTCAGCCAAAACAAATGGGAAATAACTGCATAATTTTGTTTTTGCCTAATCTCAGTGATAGAATTTACATATTATATTAACCGTTGGACAAGATAAACTATTTTTAGGGATTATTTTTCCTTCACTGGGAAGTAAAATATGATACACATTTTATCATGTGCACCGATCTAGCATTGCCTAAACTGACAGATATTTGTTACTTTGAGTTAGATATCTATTAACACAAAGTAATACAGCAGAAAAGTATGAATACTATCAATTTTTTTTATTGTAGAGGGTCCATAACCTGTAACAGCCAGGTTGGTGACTTTACGTTTTCTTCTTGTAGTTAAAGTGTATGTATAACCAAACTTTAACTCCACGTGGCTGAAGGAGAGAAATCACTTGATTCCCCCATCCATGCTAAAGAGCGTAGATGGAGGAATCTCCTCTACCGGCTATTGTATTCTGACAGCTGGCAGCCACAACTATCAGAATATCTGAACAGTGACTTCAGCTGATTGGCTGCAATCAGTGGTCTGTCCTACAATTTTCCACCCGAACCCTTTTCAATTGACTTTTGTTAAGCTGAGTGGTGCCAGCAGGGCCAACCATGCATTCAATTTTGGCCCATTCAGGAGGAACCATCCAAATTTCAATCTTTGCATGGCCAGCTGTAGTTTCCACTGTTTTGAACTCCAGAGGCACATGCTTTGACTCGACTGAGCCGAGGTGAAAGCCAAACAGCCGGCCATTGGCCTGCTGGAAGCCTGCTACTGACAGCTGGGCGGAGCCAGCCGTCATCTCACTGCTGGCTCCGGCCAGTTGCACTGACAGATCAGCGTCCCCTGGTTACCAGTGGACGCTGAACTCTCATTACAGTGATATCACCACTGGCTCTGCTGAGCTCTCATTGTAATGACAGCAGGTTCCGACCAATAGGAAACAGTTGGGCAGAGCTAGCTGTCACTGCTAGCTCCGCCCAATCGTTTTCTACTTTTTTTCTACTTTTTTTTAACTGTTTTACGCCGAGCGGCATCTGGCTATTCTGCTCGGTACCTCCGTGGTACCGAGCAGAATAGCCAGATGCCGCTCGGCGGCATTCAGCTATTCACTCACTGCTGTTCGGCCCCTATGAGAATAGGCCGAACAGCAGCGAGTAGGCTGCCGGAGGTTCAGCTCAGCCAATCCAGATGTTGGATCAGCTGAGTCGCACTCCTTCTGCACTTCAAGTCGGCCGAAGATGCTGAGCATGTTCGGCCAACCCGAAGCAAGCCCATGTACGGCTGATTTCAGCTGTACCAGCCTTAAGTGAATACCCAAACAGCGTTCGGCTCACTTCACTTCGGTGCGGTTATTCACACAGCTGCCTTGGCAGCTTTGTGAGAAACCCTGTAAGTGTTGTTGATTTCCTCCAACCTCTTCCAGCCACTTGCAGTCCACATGTAGTTTCTCCAGCATCTGTTGCAGAAGATTCCTCTGGACTGTCTTTCTGACAACAGTGGACCATGCTTGTCTAGTATGTAATTGTAGGGCTGTCTGTAGTCTTGCAAGATGGGACAGCAGTAGTTGTGACAATGTAAGTGTCATGTTTGACCACAGGCGATAGACCGCTGCTTCCAAGAAGAAGACAGCTGTCCTTACCTTCATGTGCTCCCGGAAAATTGACTTTTGGAGCTGGCACTGGGACACAATAAAATAAAAAAACCTAAGACATTTCAAAACGTATGTGTTCCTGCACCCCACGTTCACCTAGGCTGTTTTTTCAGAGTGCAATGGGACTTTAAGGCTTATGAGATTTAATGATTAAGATGAGATCTGCTTTAATGTAAATATCATTCAGATCATATTAATTTTAAAAAAATTAACGTGGAGTTTGCTGTTATTTTTTTTTTATAAGGAAGTTTAAAAAAAAAAAATAAAATTAATTATCTGTCAAAAATTGCTAAAATACAGTAGCCAGTCAAAACAGTGTTATGAATTACTATTAAAAATATGGGTCTAAATCATTTTGATTGCTCACAATTTTGGAGGATAATTTTGGTGCTAATTATAAAAACCTGCATATTGTTAATCAAAGAAAAATGAATAGTCCACACCATTTACTAAATATTTTTGTTATTATATATTTTATTATATACTTTAAATATATAAATGTATATATATGTTTGCAGGATCACCACTGAAATGCTGTTAATTTACATTGTAATAAAAATGTCATAAAATACTGAAATATTGTCAGTTGTAAAGGTGTGTGGCATTCTATAGGTGTGAGAAAGTAAAAGTGCCTGTGAATATGAGGCAATAGAGTGGAGAGATATTCATGTTTCTCAAACCTCTCCATCTGTTCACAAAGCTTTTAATGAAGACCTGGGATTAGTGTGGGTCACCACAGTAAATGGTTGCTGCACTCTGTCCTCTGTACTATGCCGGGCTCTCCCACAAGAACACCTTTTAGTATTGGCTGACACATAGCAATGTATTGACCACACTGTTGGGTACAGCCTCTCTGAGCAGAGTACTGTTTAGTAAACACTGCTTTACGTGTTGTCAGTGAAGTCACACATCTACATTGCCAGTGGCTAGTAATAATGAACACTTCAAAGCAGCTAGCTTACCAAATTGGTTACATGCTGTGAGCCAAGTAGACATTTGTCCTAGGTAGTTTCTTATAGGATTAGTCAACATAAATATTTCCATTCGAGATTCTGGAATAAACGGTAGATATACTGGGCATTAGTAGAGAGATTTTGGTGATTTGTGTTGTTGGGGAAATCTGGCCAAGGTGGACACTCTTAAATTCACTCATTGAACTGCTTAGGCGAAATCAGCTTCTTTTCTTTATTTAGGGGGTGATTTTTTTAAATTGTAGTTTATATTTGTTATATTTGTTAGGGGCCATTTTTGGCACAGGAACAGGCCCAGGATAGTTGAAAGGAGGTTCTGTGACCTTCAGTAGTAATTTAAAGATCACTGCACCTCTAAGGTTGAGTTCACACCATTTTCCGCTCCAGATCTGGAACATAGTGCATTGCATTTTGTGCCATATTTTTACCGCGATTTTGCCACGTTTGGAATTTTTTATCTTAAAATGGTCTTAAAGTTGCGTTCCGTGCGTTTTTGATGTGTTCCAGTGCATTCCAGACCAAACAAAATAGGACAAGCAGTATTTTTCTGGTCTGGTCTGAAGCGGACTGCGCTGGTGGGAACAGAGGCAAGAAATAGCATAGGGATACATTGGGATGCATTTTACATAGCTACATAGTATTTGGGGTTGAATAAAGACATAAGTCCATCAAGTCCAACCCATAAACAGTCTGGGTCCAGAAACAGTCTGGTCTGGAGGTAATCTGGATGTGGTGTGAATGGGCCTTTAAAACCACCAAATAATACCTTAAAGTGACACTAAACTCGGGAGTTAAATCTTAAAAATGCATTTAAGCCTTACCTGTTAAAATGTTTTTATCTTATTTGTGTATCACTCGGCTGTAGATTCTCAAATCATCTCTGAATTGGTGCCGACACTGTCCTTCCTTCTGGAGGGTGCCTACCTTTGTTCCTCATGATCCCCGTGTGTGTTGTAAAGTAGGCACCCCTCCAAGCTCGCTCTCGAGATAGACTGCAATGTTACATTTAGTTTACTCATTTGTATTGAGATTGTAGTCCATCACAGGAGTGAACTTGGAGCGGCTTTACAACACACACAGGGACCATGGGGAACAAAAGTAGCCAACCTTCAGAAGGAAGGACGGTGTCAGCACCAATTCAGAGATGATTTGAGGATCTACAGCTAAGTGATGTTACAAATAATCTTCATTTTTATTAATAGTTAGGGTACTTGAAGGCTTTTTTAAGATTTAAATACTGAGCTTACTGTCACTTTAATTTCAACTTCTGACTTAAATGCATTTCACCTAAATGGAAGAATTTGGACAAAATGTACATATTTTCACTGAAATTTAAATGATATGAAAATTCCCAGTTCTTTTAAACCCTAATGAAAATTTCCTTTAAAACCCTTTTTAATAGCATTGCCTTTCTAAAACATGATTTATTATATAAAAACAAATTGGCTGATTTATAAAGTAGTGATTCAACAGTTTTCCAATTACTCGCCTCATTCTTTGGGGGTTATTCACAAAGTTGCCGGAGGCAGCCGAGTGAATAACCCAGCTGAAGTTAAGTGAGCCGAACAACGTTCGGCTATTCACTTCTGGCTTGTACGGCTGAAATCAGTGGTTCACTTCGGCTGCACTTCAGTCAGCCAAACATGTTTGGCTGAGCCGAAGTGCAGGAGGACTTCGACTCAGCTGATCTAACATCTGGATCGGCTGAGCCAAAGCTCCGGCAGCTCGCTCGCTGCCGTTCGCCCCTATTCTTATAGGCATTCGGCTCGGCTATTCTGCTTGGTACCTTCGGGGCACCGAGCAAAATAGAAAAGCAATGAAAAAAGTTTTTTTTTAAATGTTGAAAAAAAGATTTTTTTAAATGTATTTAAATAGTTAAATAAAAAAAATAATAAAGATTTTTAAAAAAACAAAAACAGACATTAGCAAGCAATTGGAAAAAAACAGCTTATCCCATACCATGAATTCACCCTGAGATTGGACAATATTATGATGAATGATAGACTGACTAGTATATTGGCGGACACACACACCAAATTTTTAAATATATGGGAGCCTTGGATCTCGTATCAACATCCTGAAATGAACATGGAAACCCTTAGACACCTATAACAGACTTCTCCGTTAACGAGTGGTAAAGTGGGTGTACCCTCGGAAACCAACAGCGAACCCTATACACCATCCTTGAACAAATACCAATATGATCCACACCGATGGACTCCCTATCTGACTTTCCCCTCGCCTTTTCTCTTCCAATTCCCTCCTGTGCTTTATTCTCCCTTTTCCTTCTCTCTCTTTATTTTTTTTAGTTTATTTACTGTGATATACTAGAGGATGTAAACATAGCACTTGTGAGTTGCCTTACTACTTGAACCACATTAATGGAAAATAATTGTCACGACATTCTATGTGAAATGCGATGTTTAATTTCTTTTATGACAAAATCAATAAACAATTTGTTACAAAAAACAAAAACAATTGGGCAGAGCTAGGAGTGACAGCTAGCTCCACCCAACTGTTTCCTATTGGCCTGCACCTGCTAGCGTATGTTAGCAGGTCCCGGCCAATGAATAACAACTGGGCGGAGCCAGCCATGACGTCAAGGCCGGCTCTACCCAGTTGTTATTGTTTAATGACAGTTCAGCGTCTCCAGGTCATTTGGAGGGCGCTGATCTGTCATTACAAATGGGGGTGGAGCCTGCCTCCGCCCAGCTGTCATCTGTGGGGTGAAAGGCCAGCCTTCGTCTGGCTGTTGGCCCCACTTCGGCTGACACTTCAGCTGGGCCTACGGCTGGGTCTTTCGGCTCCTTTGTGAATAGCCCCTTTTCTCTCTATGATTAAGCCTATCTGGTGGAACCCGTAAGGGGCTAAAGGATCAGTTTGGGATGATTTTACTGTGTACTTGAATGGTATGAACTTTTAATAAATCTGATTTTTTTTTTAATGAACTGTCAGATGAGTAGCTCTACATTGGAATTTAGGATTTTGTTATGCCAGCACGTTTGTTTGGAGCCTGCACCTGATTGATGTGACCGGTTGCATCAGTGTTTTTCGACTTTGGGGATTGAATGGTGTATACTTTGAAATTCAAAAGTTAATCGGCCTAGATATAGTTACTTTTAACAGAAATGTGCAAAAATATTGCTGTTCATTTAGTGATAGTGGGTGGAGCCATACAAACCATACGCTTATGCCCCGGTACCCAACTTTGTATCCCTGCTAGTATAACTGTTAGTTTATAACAGATATACTAACATTATAATACACAACCGCACGGTAGACAGGAAATGAGCCATCAGCTATAACATGAAGATGTATCCATAGGAGCCACTGAGACATAAAAGCCAAGCCACCAGACTCAATCTTTTTGGACAGACTGCCCCTTGAATATTTTACCAATGCTGCATATGTCTGCTAATACTAGAAATCTACATAGCATAATTTTCATTGTGTATATATAGATAATTGAAAGGTTTATAATTGGACATATATGGTCTGTACCATACGAATATCTACAAACTTTTTTATGGCTGAATACTTATACTGCTGTTCAGAATACAGATTTGAATAGCATATACCGTACTTACTGTATGTGTATAAATGATTGCCTCACTTCAGTAACTCTACTTTTCATATTTTTCCCTATGTATGGCAACTTCTTTACTTAGTTATTTGCCCATCTGCCACCCTTCACATGGAAGCACACAGCAATTCTTTCAAAGGGTACAAGCATACATTTGCATTGTTTAAATATGTAGATGAGATGCACAAGCACTTTTAACTATCCCCTGAGCTCATTTACATCAGGGGGCACATGTGACACTTTGTACTTGCTGTATTGTTATGTATTACTTATTTATGGTGCAGAACAGCACTGTGTCAGCATTGTTATCTGTACGTTCATCTGCATTTATAAATATTTGTATAACATCTCAGCATCAGCAGTGTAAATGTACGTACACACGCTATATTTATTATATATGCATATACATTGTGGGATTATGACGTCTTTTTCTTGGTATGCTCATGGAAGTCATCACAGAGGTTAAAAGAAAGCTTTGTTTTTGTTTTGTTTTGTTTATGTATATATGAATAAGATTCATTTAAAGTATATGTATGGTCAAAGCTTCTTTTTTTGTTTGAGATTAGTAGGGAAGGGTTAAAACCCCCTGTTTATTTTGCCTGTGTCCCGTAGGGAAGATTTTCCCTTATTCCCTGTCCTGGCAATGCAAATGTAAGCGAAAGGAAAGAAAAGGAAATCTCTACAAATAGAGGGGACTATTTCCACTCTTAGCCAGCCAGCTACGGAACTGGCATCCCCATTGGAAAATTAACTCTCATCTCTGGTGACAACTCAAAAATGTTGGATTTTGCTTTACTGCCTGTCTTAGTGACAATTGTCACCAGGACAATTAGGCTCCATTCACACCTATAATTTAGGTGTGATTAGGGATTCCAATTCCAGTTAATGATCAGGTGGCAGTGGCTGCATTTGCAAACGGCAAAATGCTGGCAATTACATGCGGTTAGAAAGAGATCACTATCCCTGGATCCAGTCAGAGGGATTAATTCTTAACACCATGTAATCGTAGGAATCCCTAATCACACCTAAAATGTAGATGTGAATGAGGGCTCATAGAGGGTGACTTTGCTGTGACACTTACATCAATTAAAACCTAACAAGGATCTAACACTTCCCTGCTCCATTTAAAACGAAATAAAAATGTTTTGGTAGACATACACTTTAATGTGCATTATATGGATGTATGTTGAGTTTCCTTATTATTTGTAGTGGTATATGTACACATATTTGCTCATAACATGCAGAGTGTGTGCTTTTTGTCTTGTAATGTTCAGTGACAGTGATTTGCTGTTCCTCTCTGTCAAAAATAGCTATACGTGCTTTAAATCTTTTAAAGCTGAACTCCAGACAGATATTAATGACACAAATATATGTAGCTCCGTACTTATTAATACATCACTAAATATAGAAGTGTACCTACAAGAAGTGTAAGTACCTGAATTTGACTTGGTATTAGCTTCTTGCAATGCCCTATACAGCAGAGTTCAGAATAGGAGAGGGAGAAGCCGATTAGTTGTGTGCTCATGTGCTAACAAAGTACATGATAGGAGAGAACACAATCAGAGCTGCTTCTCTTTTCACTGGGGAAGTGAAAATGCTGAAAAATACTTATTTGGGTTTAGATACACTTTAGGAGTCTGTATCTCTGGACAATCTCAGGGAACTGGGGAATTCTTAACCACTTCATGATTAACTCTGGGGAGATGTCTAAACACATCTTCCAGAAAAACAAGAGAGGAATATATCAATGCTCGATAACACTTCAATGACTGTGGAAGGCAATACTGCAATTAAGGTGAGAAATGTGACAATCAGTATTCCTCGGAGAGATCTATTGTTCCTGTATGTAAACTCTGCACCTGGCAGCATAAACATATGGAAGCCAACAAGGCTAACACCCATGCCTGTAAAGAGGGTTTGATAAACTTAATGTAAAAATTTAACTTTTGCACAGTGCCGTCACCAGGGTGGGCGCGGGGGTGCGGCCCGCACCCGGGTGACACCATTGGAGGGGTGACACCAAAATGACTCACAGTCATTTTTGTGTCACCCCCCTCTGAAAAGTCGGGCGCTCGGTCATGGACCGAACGCCCGACCGTATCAGGAGAGAGGAGGGGACCCGGCGGCATACCTTATCCCACCGGGTGAATGTCCCCTCCTCTCTCTGCCGGCGTCCATCACCAAGATGGCCGCCGGCAGGTATCAGAATACTGCCGCGCGTGCGTGATGACGTCAGCGCGCACGCACGTGGTGACGTCACGCGCATGCGCAGTGACGTCTCGGCGAGATGACACTCGGTTACCGCTCCGGGTGTCACCCAGCATCGGGACGCCCCTGCTTTTGCATATGAAAACTAAGCTAAGAGTAAAGCCAAGAATGGATCACGTACCATGGTCCCCTGAGCACTGCCCCTGATATCCTTTTTTAGGATGGCTCCTTTCCCGTGCAGGGCCCAATGGAGCCACCCTTGTGTTTGCTAGTAAGCTGTGTGTATCTTCGCAAACATACAGGCACAGCAAAGCAAGCAAGCTGCTCCCATCTCCTTCTTCCTCCTTCCCTCTTCCTCCCATCTCCAAGCTAGTAACTGGACAGCTGTTGTTCAAGAAACCAAGAAAGGGCGCAGAGAACACTGGCTAGCTAACGAAGTTGTAATGAAGACTAAAGGTGGTGGCACTTACGCGTGATTGCCAGGATCTGGAGATGGACGGCCGGTATGGAGGATCGGGGCACTCGTGGTGTGGTTCCGACTGTAGTCGATGTGCTGATCCGAGAGGTACATCCACAAGAGAGTGTAGACAAGAAGAGGGGACTTCGTCCGAAGTGCCGTTGGGGGTCTGTGCGGTGTGGAGGAGAGGCAGGGAGATCGCTGTGGTGTCGGCAATGGACAGCGGGCAATGGACAGGGCTGTAGCAGCCACAGCTGTATGTGTCAGCGGGCGGTCACTGTCAGGTCTGCTGGGGACAGTGTGCGGAAGCAGCTGACAGATGCCGAAAGTCGAATCAAATGGCGAGTTGGAGAGGGATCAAATCGGACAGGAGCCGTGCATTGGATAGGGCTGTGGCAGCCGTGGCTGTGTGTGTCAGCGAGCGGTCGCTGTCAGGTCTGCTGGGGACGGTGTACGGAAGCAGCTGTCAGATGCCGAAGATCGAGTTGATGGTGAGATGGAGAGGGATCAAAGCGGACAAGAGCGACGCGTTTCGAGGTATTGCCTCTTTTTCAAGCTCGGGTAAAACAGTCAGTTGCAAACTGCTCTCTCCTTTCTGGTCTTGTACTCAACAAGAAGTTCAGAGAAGCTGAACTGAGAGAGTTGGAGCTGTTCTGAAACATAATACAGTAATACCTTGGTTTACAAGTAACTTGGTTGGAGAGTGTTTTGCAAGACAAGCAAACATTTCTGAAAAATGTTGCCTTGATATACAAGCAATGTCTTGCAATAAGAGCAAAATTTTGTAGAAAACCACCACCGAATAAGGCTGTAGCAGTGCGAGCGATGAGTCTGTTTAACGACAATGCAATGTCACATTGGATAGATTCCTTGTTAAGGTTTCAGAAAATGAAAAAGATTCCATTGAGTCAAGAGATAACAGTGATTCCGTTAGTGATAGTGAAAGTCATCCTACACAATAATCCTCCTCTCTCTTGTCCCCCTCACACCAGCCACGAAGGTACCAGTAATTGGTTTATTTTTCTTTATATTTTGTACAGTATTATATTACAGTACAGTATTGTAATCATTTGTATATGAATATTTTTGGGTTGTGGAACGTATCATCTGAATTTCCATTATTTCAAATGGGGAAATTCGCTTTGATATACAAGTTCTTTGGATTACAAGCATGCTGCCGGAACGAATTATGCTCGTAAACCAAGGTATTACTGTAACTATAAGTGTTTGTGAAAAAAATGAAAGAAACATTTTGCTCAGCAATGTATTTGTGTTTGTTCTGGATTCATTATTGAAAAACGTTTCAGAGTTTAATACTACTTTAAGCAAACACGGAATGAATGGGTTGTATGCAGTCATTTTAGCTCATGTACAATTGGCTGTCCTCTGCTTGGTGTACTACTTTTCATAGTCCATATCTTTTGCTTCTCTCTTCTCTTCCCACTAAAGTGATCCAATGTATCATTAGCCTCTTTGAAAATTGTAACCTTTTAGCAGTCTACTACAACTGTTTCATATTTTGCCTGCACAAGCCTTTTTACACGTTTTCCCATGGTGACCACACATGGGGTCTTATGCAAAACATTCTGGAAATAATGCAGGCAGTGTTCTTCCGATAATCTTTGAGTGTGCACAAAAGTAATGCATACTGACACATGAGTTAGCACAGTGTCAAATAGATCTCGGTGACTATACAGTAATACCTTGGTTTACAAGTAACTTGGTTGGAGAGTGTTTTGCAAGACAAGCAAACATTTCTGAAAAATGTTGCCTTGATATACAAGCAATGTCTTGCAATAAGAGCAAAATTTTGTAGAAAACCACCACCGAATAAGGCTGTAGCAGTGCGAGCGATGAGTCTGTTTAACGACAATGCAATGTCACATTGGATAGATTCCTTGTTAAGGTTTCAGAAAATGAAAAAGATTCCATTGAGTCAAGAGATAACAGTGATTCCGTTAGTGATAGTGAAAGTCATCCTACACAATAATCCTCCTCTCTCTTGTCCCCCTCACACCAGCCACGAAGGTACCAGTAATTGGTTTATTTTTCTTTATATTTTGTACAGTATTATATTACAGTACAGTATTGTAATCATTTGTATATGAATATTTTTGGGTTGTGGAACGTATCATCTGAATTTCCATTATTTCAAATGGGGAAATTCGCTTTGATATACAAGTTCTTTGGATTACAAGCATGCTGCCGGAACGAATTATGCTCGTAAACCAAGGTATTACTGTAACTATAAGTGTTTGTGAAAAAAATGAAAGAAACATTTTGCTCAGCAATGTATTTGTGTTTGTTCTGGATTCATTATTGAAAAACGTTTCAGAGTTTAATACTACTTTAAGCAAACACGGAATGAATGGGTTGTATGCAGTCATTTTAGCTCATGTACAATTGGCTGTCCTCTGCTTGGTGTACTACTTTTCATAGTCCATATCTTTTGCTTCTCTCTTCTCTTCCCACTAAAGTGATCCAATGTATCATTAGCCTCTTTGAAAATTGTAACCTTTTAGCAGTCTACTACAACTGTTTCATATTTTGCCTGCACAAGCCTTTTTACACGTTTTCCCATGGTGACCACACATGGGGTCTTATGCAAAACATTCTGGAAATAATGCAGGCAGTGTTCTTCCGATAATCTTTGAGTGTGCACAAAAGTAATGCATACTGACACATGAGTTAGCACAGTGTCAAATAGATCTCGGTGACTTCTATTCACTGCGTCTTCCCTGCTTCATGAAGGCAGTCTGGGGAGCGACATAATCGTGTTCATACAAATAAGAAGGTAATCGCCTTTTTTTACTCACTGACTCCCTCTTTTGCCCATTCAGCCTGTCTGTGGATCTATGAACATCAAATTGCCTCTTCATGTTTAACCAACAAAAACTATTGTCAGTCTTGCAAAGCGTATTCATCTAAACCCGTCAGTGTTATGGAAACCTTTGCCTGGAAAGCACACAGGGAAATAGAAGAAAGTAACAATGAAATTGTAGATGTCTTGTGGTATTTTTTCACTCGTGTGATATTTGAGATGTTATGGGTCATTTAGCTGTTTTTCACAGTCGCGCCAGTGAATGCTTATTTTCTCTGAAAGCACTTACTAGATACAATTGGCATGGGTAAATGTTCACACATACAGCAGTGCTTAGTAAATGTACGGCATAGAGGAGAACATTTTCTCTAATATAGGTTGGATTAAGTAAAACATTTGATTAGAAAAGGAACGATTGATTTGATTATAGGGATGCACCGATACCGTTTTTTCGGTATCGAGTATGAGTCCCAATATATCTCTTTCAGTACTCAACGATACGGTATACTAATAACAGTACTTTCGGGAGCATAGAGCCGGCTTGCCGGACAATTAGAAAGCCGTGAGGCAGGTCATTACTCGCTGCCTGACTTCCTAATTGGCCGGGAAACCGCCTCCATGCTGTTTGGCCGGCTCAGTGCTGATTGGCCGGGAAGCCAGCTCAATGCTGTTTGGCCAGTTCAATGCTGATTGGTCAAGAACATGGCTTCCCAGCCAATCAGGAAGCCTGGAGGAAGGGAAATTTCCGTTACCGCACTTCCGGGCCATTACCAACTTTCCAGAGTCATTACCGATACCGTTGCTTCCTGATTTGCGTGAAAGCCAGCTTCATGATGTTTGGCCGGCTCAATGCTGATTGGACGAGAAGCTGGCTCCATGCTGTTTAGCCAGCTCAATGCTGCCTGGCTGGGAAGTTCCAGTATTGGGGGTAAGTACCGCAGCATTTGGGCAAGTAAGAGTATACTAGTATGGGTATCGGTGCATGCCTAATTGTTAATAATGAAGTACTGAGCTGGTCATACAAGGAGCAACCTAAATGTACAATTCCTGTTTAATCTGCTTCAGATTTATCAAAAATGTCATAATGTCTTTGTCAAATCTAAAGGAGATTATACAATTCTTCTGTAATGCACATGATCGGTTAAGTGGACCAGGCATCAGATATGATAGGTCCACTTATCATATTTTCATACTAAAAGAGAAGTAAAGTCAAACTTTTTTTTGTTTGGCTTTACTTCTCTTTTGGGCCACAGGAGTACATTTACTAATATACTTCTGTGACTCAAAGTCAGCTGATAGCAGGCTACTGCACGCTATATTCTGACAGAGCAGGCCATATTTGCCACCCAGCTGCCTGATTGACAGCTGGCTTTGTCTCTCTAGATCCACAGCCAGCTGTGCCCACCCCCTACCCTGTCTGTCCCTCAAATGAGTGGTGAAGAATGAAGAGGGGCTGTGGGACTCCCTCCTGGAAGTGATAACTGACATTCACCACTCTCTGCAGGGAGGAGACCATGAGCTCAGCGATCAGTGTTTACATGATTGTTCAGCTCTCTTTATATAGAGCCGGCGTGTGACAGCTGTAGTGTTTAAAGGAGAACTATGAGGTGAGTGCTTTTCACTCACCTCATAGTTCTAGCCGACCTGTGACAATGAGACTGTCACAGGTCGGCTCAGTAGATCGGGAGGTGAGCGAACACATACCGGGTTCGCTCACCTCTCGATCCTGTCACGGCTCTCTGCCGTGACAGGGGAGGGGCTGGATTCCCCTCTCCCCGATCCACCAGCGCTGACTGGAAGAACGGACGGGGAGGGGGCGGGTACAGCTGGCTCTGCCTCTAGATAGGCAGAGCCAGCTGTCACTCACGCAGCTGGGTGGATCTCGACATCGATGTCGGGATCCGCTCCGACTGCGGCGTCTCAGTATACCGCGAGCTGTAGCTCGTGGTATACTGAGCCTAGGGTGACGGGAGGACGCTAGTTTGTGTCCTCCCGTTACCCTAAGGAGAACTATTGACTCAAAGTCAGCTGATAGCAGGCTACTGCACGCTATATTCTGACAGAGCAGGCCATATTTGCCACCCAGCTGCCTGATTGACAGCTGGCTTTGTCTCTCTAGATCCACAGCCAGCTGTGCCCACCCCCTACCCTGTCTGTCCCTCAAATGAGTGGTGAAGAATGAAGAGGGGCTGTGGGACTCCCTCCTGGAAGTGATAACTGACATTCACCACTCTCTGCAGGGAGGAGACCATGAGCTCAGCGATCAGTGTTTACATGATTGTTCAGCTCTCTTTATATAGAGCCGGCGTGTGACAGCTGTAGTGTTTAAAGGAGAACTATGAGGTGAGTGCTTTTCACTCACCTCATAGTTCTAGCCGACCTGTGACAATGAGACTGTCACAGGTCGGCTCAGTAGATCGGGAGGTGAGCGAACACATACCGGGTTCGCTCACCTCTCGATCCTGTCACGGCTCTCTGCCGTGACAGGGGAGGGGCTGGATTCCCCTCTCCCCGATCCACCAGCGCTGACTGGAAGAACGGACGGGGAGGGGGCGGGTACAGCTGGCTCTGCCTCTAGATAGGCAGAGCCAGCTGTCACTCACGCAGCTGGGTGGATCTCGACATCGATGTCGGGATCCGCTCCGACTGCGGCGTCTCAGTATACCGCGAGCTGTAGCTCGTGGTATACTGAGCCTAGGGTGACGGGAGGACGCTAGTTTGTGTCCTCCCGTTACCCTAAGGAGAACTATGGGGAAAAGCCCTGACCCCATAGTTCTCCTTTAAGTATTGTAAACTGTATATTTTACTCTCCCAATACGTCTACATTAAGTGCATGCATGATGAGTATGTGTAAGTCAAAAACTAAAATCACCGTAACTATGTTTAAGGAAGGCTTTTTAGTGATAACAGGTATCTTTATTTTGGAATAACTTTACAGTTTCTGTATAATATGACATGTCAGGACTTTATTCATACTGACTTACCGTAAAAATTATTGATAGGTCTACTTTAGGAGTTTGTGATCTAATGCATACAGCTCAGCCTTCCCCAATGTTTAGGGCTGATAGGCAAACTATTGTAAAAAAGTATGGGAAGTTGGGCACTGCCATGGGGGACTTATACCAAAGCAAACAATATTTTACTAAAAAAAAGTACAGAGGGGAGAGGGTCTTTTCCAAGGCTTTAAGGACAACATGCAAATCCTTGAAATAACATGCTGGCAGATGCCTTAAAGCTGTCCATGGTGCTATGCAACAATACGATTTTCATGGACAGTGTGAGCGACAGCATACAATGGCAGCACATATTTGACTGTGGAATTTATTTTTTTTCCTTTACAATTAGCTTGGCTTACATGCAGCCGTAGCACTCAAATTTGATTAATTTCAAGCTTTCTTCATGTAGTTTTAGCAGCGACACATGCTTTTCCCTCAAATGGTAATAGGCCCACTTTGACAAGCAGAAATAAATCGGTTTGCTGTGTTTATTGCTGTCTACTGTCCAGCTACTGTAATGCTACTGACCAGTTTCTATTTAAACCTCACTAAGAATTTAGAGACAGCAGATGATTCAAATGTGTAAAATTGGTCAGTAACAGGATAGTTTTAATCAGGGCCAATAGGTTTCAAATACTGCAAAGGACATAGCAGTGTAAAACTGGCCAGCAGCAGGACAAATGTAATGAGCAAGGCTAGTCCCAGATTTACTAGAGACATAGAGCATAGGTTTGGGTTTTACTACTTGAATTAAGATACTGCAGAGGATACAGCAGTGTAAAATTTACCAGCAGAGGGACAGGTTTTTTTTTTTAGAAATAGTAGGTGATACAATGTGAAGTGATTTTTAAGTGCATGGTTCTTTCACTAATTTTTTTTCTTCAAATTATGTAGTGGGATGCTGTGAAGAAAAGGCAGCTCCAAAAAAAGATGATCAGTAACAAGTAAATTATCCCCTTGGGGCACCACAAACTTTTAAAATAGAAAAAGAAATTGAGGACACAGGGTCCTCAAGCTCTTTTTCTGTAGCATCTGTTCTAAATGAATGGAAAGTACAGAGGCTTCCCATTCATTCAGAAAATATTTACTATCATCCAGTTTCTGGATGGGGAGAAGCCTCTGTACTGAGTGCTACTCCCCATTGAGAAACTCATGAATGAACAGGAAGTGATGTAAATCACTTCCTGTTCATTCATAACTGGGGACACATAGTACTATGTCCCCAGTTATTTACATGAAAAAACCTGTATCCCATCTCACTCCTGACCGGATGGAAGCCCAGGTAAAACAGGGCGGGTGCGGCAGTGACAGCAGATGCCTCCGCAAAACACCAAACCGCAAAAAGTCCAAACAGAAGGTCACTCACACTCCAATGCAATGCCAAGTCAATTGGAGGGAGCCACTGTCACAGCAGCATGGCCGAGCGGTGAGGATAGAGAGGGCCGCTGGCTGTCAGATCCTGGCCGAGCGTCTCTCTCTCTCCCCACCGCTCGGCCATGCTGCTGTGACAGTGGCTCCCTCCTCTGCCTCCCCACCCCTGCCGGCTGAAGTGCTTTACTTCTCCCCAGATCCCCGCTGCATACAGATGGGGGAGAGCAGCCGGGATCCAGAGGAAAAGCTGCAGGCTGTGTTCTGTGTGTGGCCGAGCTTCCGAGGAACGGTACATATCAGGGATATGTACCGATCCTCTGTGCAGAGCTGTGCCGCCCCACTTCTCCCTTATGGCTGCGCCCCCCCAACACCTGCGCCCGAGGCGAGAGCCTCAGTCGCCTCACCTTTGCTGTGGCCCTGGTTGGAGCGGTGGCTATTTAACAACACAAATAGGGGCCATAAGGAACAATAGAGAGGTAAAAGACAAAGCATTTTAGTTTAGTTTTGGACAGAGTTGGGAGGAGATCTAACCTCTATCAGGTATTTATCAATGTTCTGTGTCCCTTTCCTGTAAGATTTCAGGACAGGAAGCTATATGAAATTTCTCCAGAAGAGACACAGACTGAAACAAAACCTTTTTCCATTAAAACAGGTAAATGTTAAAACCTCTGCCAGGTTATTGTTATTGCATATACCTTTCTGTTCCAGAACCACTCCCTTATCGTGCTGTCACAGGAAGTGAAAAAAATTCTATTTTTAACATCAATTATTTTGCTACCCTTCCTTACAATATTATATTTGTCAGAAAGTGGAGTTACATTTTAATCATTATAGATCAATATAGAGAAAGATCAATATAGAGACCTTATAATGCATCACTAGTCATACAGGGATGCCATAGTAACCAGCTTTGTTTACCAACGTGGGCAATTATATGCAGTATAATAGCTTCTTTAAGATGGTCACATGGGACGCTCTCTCCCAAGCTGAAATGTAATCACATGCATTAGCCATAAAAGCCCCCATAAAACAAGATACATACATCCGACATACAAGTTTTCTATGGCTTATCGTTTAGGCGGTAATACATTGTAAAACGTATAAATCTTCACATTTCTTCACAAGAATGTGATGGAGAACTGTGACAATGAGCATACTAAACAGAAGATCTTGCCTAGGATTCCCAATGCGGAAAACCTAAAATCCCAGAGAAGCAAAGGTGACTCAGCTATCTTGCTTCTGTGCTTTTATAAACATAGAACGTGCAAATAAGTGGCAATTACTATTGGTTAATGATCTCTATAACAGTGCATGGATTCCCCTAATGCAGTGCCTAGAGACCATGAAGGTGTAGACCAAGAGGGGAAAAGAAATGCTTTTGTCTAACATAAAGAGATATCCAAATACCACTAAGTGGATTAAATAAGCTACATAATACAGGATGGGTTGTACACAGGGCCATGAAAAAAAATTAAATCTTTGTCCTCTAACATTGGAACCCTCTAGAAATGGCATCTTTGCATCTATCCCAGTGGTATGGCTACTGGAGCCACAGCAATGGCTGGATTCCTGCATAGCCAACATATGCCATAACTAGGGAGGCAGGACTGTCAGGGGTGTTAAGCAACCACCCATATATCATATTGAATTGCTTACTGTCAGCAATACATTCCATGTGATATAAAAGGTGCCAGACAACCCCCCAAACCCTCCTCGTGTGTCAGTGCAGTCTAGCTGGGCCCTCATTGTTGCTGCCTCTAAACAGTTTGTACTTTTTTGCTGGTGGAAAAGTGTAAAGTGTACTTACAGTTCACCCACTCTGGATGTGAAAACCTAGAACTAAACTGCTAAGGTGTCAGTTGGGCTTCTTTTCTAGTCATTGGTACCAGATGTACAAATGCAGAGAATCTGACTTACTCGAGGAGTTAGAAATCTACACTCAATAAATTGTGTGTATATGTTCTTCAATTTGTATATAATGTGGAAAGCAATTTCCTGTTCACTTTAAACAAACAGATGAAATAAGTAAATAGAAATGTACTTTTCACATAATTGGATTATTGAAGTGAATGTTCAAACAATGTGTTTAGTAAGGTTTTTCAATTCCTTTAGTAAATCAGTATACAAACTTTCTCTTTTAGTCTCTTTGCTCAGTGTGAGCAATGTGCCTCATGCAGTTGTGATATCTAATTTTATTTGGCACAAGGTAACAAGACACTTGATCCATGGGGTCAGGAAATATAAATCGAGCCTTAGTGGAGCAACAAATGGAGAATCTGCAGTCCTTAAGTAGTTTAATGGTTTTCTGGTGCTTATAATATCATAAGAGACTGTGAGGGGAGAGTAGACATGTGCGATTCGGTTCGTTACGAAATTCGTTTTGGACGAATTTTCGGAAATTCGGAGATTCGGATGCATCCGAATTCCGAATTACAGCTAAGATGAATGCAAACGAATCCGAAATTCCCGATTTCCCGAAATTTGTTATTGGACGAATTTCGTTGCAGCACAATGACATTAGGAAGACACACATAAATGCTTAAAGTACAGAGGCTATAGAGTAGTGGTTAAAGCACAGGCTTGCCATTGCTAAGATTCCAGGTTCAATTCCAGGGAAAGTCAAGTTTAAAGCATTCTCCTAACATTCCTACCAGACATAAAGGGTTTCAGCTCTTTAGGGTTTTATCCTTTAATTGAAAAAAAAAACAAACAGTCAATTTTTGACTATTTCTTTAATAAAAAAATGTAAAAAAAATGGCTCCATCGATGTAATCCAGAGTCAGGATCAGGATGCAGGACCCCCGCCGACCCGCCTAAATAAAAAAAGTCCCGCCGCAGACGACCACCTTACGAAAACCAAAAGAAAAAAAATGACATTCAGTCTGTGTCAACAGATGGGCAGAGCGAGCCATGACGTCACGGCTCGCTCCACCCATTTGACATTCTCAGCTGTCAAATGCTGCATTCTGCATATATATATCAACTGCTGCTAGGGTTAACGTATAGAGGCTATAGAGTAGTGGTTAAAGCACAGGCTTGCCATTGCTAAAGTCCCAGGTTCAATTCCAGGGCAAGTCAAGTAATATTTAAAGTTTTTTTTTTTTCATAAACGAATTTTGTCCGAAATTAATTTAATTTCGGACCCGAAAAACGAAACTAAACTAAACAAATTTTTTTTTTTGTTTCAAAACTAAACGAAACTAAACAAATTTTTTGCTGGTGCACATGTCTAGGGGAGAGTGAGATGATAAAGTGGCATTTCCACCTCAGACATATACTCTGGAACCATCCTAGTTATTCATGAGCTAGGAAAATAGTAGAAGACCTAGATAGCTGTGAGCCATTAAAGCGGACCTACAACCTCTTATCCTTTACAGCCAAGAACGTGCCATCTTAGCCTATATTTGGATTGCAGTTGCCATTGTGCAGCACATGTGATAAGCTATGACACCAGCCATTTGGGGGCCATTAAATTGTTGGGCCTAGTTCAGCTTTAAGTTGGCCATACACTGTTAGAATTTTATTCGACCACTGGGTTTCCATTCAAGACATGCTGCTTACCTATTTAATACATGCTGGAATGGAAACCCAGATGTATTAAATAGGTTTCTTTTGTGCCTTACAATATATATGATTTTTCCTGAGAATTTTGTTAGTTCAATAAGAAATGAGAAAAGTTGTCGATCCTGCTCCTTTTACTTTCACTACGGTACTAAATGAATGTCCATTAGACCCCACCAACCATTAGAAAATTAAACACATGTTCTACTGGTGTATGGTCAGCTTTAGAGCAAAAAGTTTTTCCCCTTGGTGGGCTGGTGGGAGATGTTTTTCTCACACCACTGCTTACCATTTGGACAGTATAATAATGTGTGGAAAAAACAGTCCTTTTGTTTCATTATTTTGCTGACTATTTGGGGTTTCACAAAGAATCAGATTATTCAAAAGGTACATTGATAACTACTATACTGCAAATAACTTAAATAGTTATTTTGCTGTGCTAGAACCTATGAATGTAACATCAGTTTTCATTTTTATTGTATCCCATCTGTCTTATCCTCTCATTCTCTCTCTTCTGCTCCCTGTTTCTTTACCATCCTGGATTCTTCTGTGTATCCTAATCCACATTTGTAAATCCCTTTCTTCCCTACATCTAATTGGTGATTTCCCTGTAGACACATCTCACCCTTTCCCTGGATAACTAAACCTGTTAAAGAAATGTGTCTACACGGTGTAACTGGGAGGAGGTTATAAAGAATTTCTGAAGGGGAGCAGGTTGTAGTTTAGTACGTAAATATGTTCTATTTACAATGATTGGAAATCTCAAATAAATAAACAAACCAAATACAAACAAATAAATAAAAACATTACAGTGACATGACATGGTAGCAATGGGCTATAGAGCCTCTTTTGCACAACTATGTACCAATTTTTTTTGAAGCTATGCCCATATTATTTTAGTTTACACTTATGAACAGTCAGCTGGCAATAATCTAGCAATTTTATCAAATAATCTGAACACTTTGCAATGTCCTTTGCGGTTAATAAACATTAACAATATGTCATTTTTTCTTCATTAAGGCAGAAGAAAATATTGGTTGTAAATAGGTCACTGTATTCTCAGTGGATGGAGTATATACTGCGGCATGTGTGAATGAGAACATTCAGCTACTGTTGCAAACTGGCACTATGACAGTTAACAAGGGAAGCATAAGGAGCTTTGCACAACAAATTATTACACTGTAAGGGATAAATTGTCAGGCCGCTATAAGCAGCTTCCCCAGTGACGTCTGCCAGTAACATGGAACATTTTATTACATTTCCATGAGATGAATCAGCAATATACAGCAATGATGCCAGCGCACATCAGCCTTAAAATGCAGTTTGTTTCAAAGCTTTGAATGTTATCATAATGTAAATGATTACCTTAATCATATTAAAAAATATGGAAGAAATAGAATTTCAAATGATAGAATCTTATACTATCGGTACATGGTGTTAGATCTGTGCTAACTCTTAAAAATCTGCTCTGCAGTTGGCTCAATCATGCACCCTTGATATGATTTGTATATATGGGTCTTTTAGCACCTTTATTGTGGGGATACCAGCCTGCATTCCTGGGGTGTGAGGCTGTTTTTCTAATTCTAATTATAATGAGGAATCAGAGAATCGGAGATTCATGAATATCGAGATATCAGCAAATTGGGACTAGCTAGGACTAGAGTTAGCTCTTTCTTATTTGGCATTTAATTTTTTTCCTTACATGGTATAACCTAAAAACATTTTTGTTGAACCCCAAGCTCTACTCTATAGCCAACAAGTCTAAAACAGCTGTATTCACTTAGGAAGAAATGGCTCTATAATATTAGGCTGTATCTGTATTATCCAGTAAATAAATTGCAGGTCTGTGCTCCTAATTTATCCTAATACACTAACTGACTAAAGGCAGCTGTGCAAAAGAGCAAACAAACTCTCAATCAACATCAAATATAATGCTCAGCGCTAAAATCTATAAATTAATCCTAAAAAATAAAATCTAGATAGTGAAAGGAATAAAAATCTCTCTGTTAACATCAATCGATTTGAAGAGACAAAGTCCATCATTGCATCCATTGGTTAATAACATGCAAAATGCCTTCTACACACCATTTCCTGTATACTAGTTTTCATAAATGTACACCATTTCTTTATTTATCATTATGTCATCTGGGTTATTAATATTTAACAATTTGAACATAGATTTAGTATGAAATCTATTATGGTAAATCAAGATGTAAAAATATATATACCATCAATAGAAGCTCATTTACAGGGAAATTTCACTTTTCTGAGAGTCATATACGATGATGTTCTTTCTCTGTAGACTAAAATAAGATAAACTAATATTTTTTTCATCCATCATTAAGCGTGTACATTTTTTAAATGCAATAGGCTTTGTTTCTAATGTTTCAAATATGGGAAATGCTTCTTATGATGAAATATATATTATTTTTGCAGGCCAGAGATGTAATCCTTTAAAGCCAGTATAGCTCTGTAATGAAATACGATGATGCCACAAGGACTTAGCGGAAAGATTTAAAGACAGTTTTAGGAGAACTAAATGATTTGGATGTGAAAAATATCTGGCTTGTTGGTAGATGATCTCTAATGTTCAGTGATAGACATTCTAACAAGGAGAGATGAACAATGTGCAGTACCCTTTTCATCAGTCATCATACTAACAGATCCACCATCTAATTCCATTCCATGTCACAACCATTAAATGTGCACTAAACGGTTTCAACCTTTCTTGGGGCGAAAAGGGAATGGTCCCTCCAATATGTTTAATGCTAGACAAATTCTTGAATCTGTCTTATTACTATTGACTAGTGTATGGTTGCCCTCAGTATGAAAAAATACCACTAGCTGGTTTCTCTAACCCAGGGGTGCCCATAAGGTCGATCGCGATCTACCATATGATCACGTAGGCTGGAAATATCAGGGGGCTGTTTAGACCCCTAATATTTCCCCCGAAGCCCCCCAAGAGAAAAAAAAAATGTAAATAAAAATAAAATAGAATTAAAAAGAAATAATAAAAATATAGTAAAAAATAAAATAGAATTCATCATGCCCCCCGCCCACAGTGCGATCGCCCGCACCCGGAACGCAGGCACATTAGTGCCTGCATTCCGGTCCAGTGTGATCTGGAAAAATAGTGCTCACAGCATTTTTGCGGATCGTACTGGACTGGAGCACAGGCACTAATGTGCCTGGGTTCCGGGTGCAGGCGATCGCACTGTGGGCGAGGGGCCTGCCTGCAGTGCCTGGCTGCGGTGCCTGCCTGCAGTGCCTGGCTGCGGTGCCATTGACTTCAATGCACCGCCACGCCTCCTCCCGATCCTTAATGCAGGTGTTTTTTCGTTGGTACATCTCATTGAGCTCGTCATTTGAAAAGTAGATCTCCAGGCTAAAAAGTGTGGGCGCCCCTGCTCTAACCTAATAATACACTAATAATAAATAATTTTGGCAGAAAAATAATTCATACAGTATACAGATATCATTATGATAGCAGAGGCTCAGAACCCCATCCCCTATATGCCGAAAAAAAAACTACACCTATTGTCAATCAGTTGGATATTTGCAGGCTGCGATTCAAATATCCCCTGTGCCTGCAGGTATACAGAAATACATATTCCACTTTATTTGTCTTTATGGTCTGTTGTCTTTACGTTTACTCTGTTCGACTGGTGTTTGTGAACCTTAAGGCTCCATTCACACTGGAGCGGCTGTCCGCGCGTATTGGGCTGTACGAATACGTGCTGAGCCTCTCTAAACAGAAAAAACAATGCACTTTAATGTGCATTGTTCAGACTATTGCAGGGACCGCAAAATAGTGCAGGTGTGATAATATGGCGGATTCTGTGTGTTCGCGTCTTCCGCACGGAAAAACCGCACAGGAAACGCAAATGCTATATGTGAATGGAACCTAAGGGTTATAGAGAAGACCTATTGAAGACTACTGCATCTTCTCTTTAGTTTCAAATATTTTACTTAAGTTACAAGTTCAAGTTACAAGGACAAAGTACAGGGACAAAGCAAACTGATACGGTCAGAATAATATAAAGTATCATATAACTGAAACATCGTTTCACAGTTAACAGTAAAACAATTCACCATATTTTATTGAATCTTCTACTATTATGCCCCAATGTTGTCCCAATAAAGCAAATGTGTTAAACATAATGCACTTCAAGATATTATGGAGTAAATTAATCTGATTTTTAATAAGGAATTGCTAAATAACAGTCATAGCTTGCCTTTTAAAATAAATTAATTAAAAGCACGGTTTAACATTTTGAACGATCTCACAACAAAAGAGAAACACAAGATCTGCCTAATGGAATCACCTTTCCACTGCCATAATGTCCTTCACTGTAACAAAAATACTTGTGACACCTGAGATAATTTGCAGCCATTGCTTGCTGAGAATTTAATAATAACATCCACTGATCCTCTATATATTGGAAGCAAAGATTAGACAGATGGCATCTATGCTTCTGTGCACTTGGCACATAAATGATTATTTTCCAACAGGACTGGTAATCCAGCAGAGTCACCCCAGTAAAAAGAAATATTGCACTGTTATTATGGATGGCACACTAGGGTGACATATGGTATATATGGCTGTCACCTACACACTACAGGCAAGTGTGCTACGTACTGTAAACTTCACACATCAGACAAGGATGACTTGCACTGGGTGGTACAATATAATTATCCCATTTTGTTAAATTACTGTTAATCTTTTTTTTTATAAATACACAATGTATTTTTTTAATCATGGGTTATACTGTAAATTATTACACCCTAATTTATAAAAATAGTATTAAACTCTAGACTAAACCGTTTTTATTTTGTTTTAGATAGAGTGATAGGATAGATAGATAGATAGATAGATAGATAGATAGATAGATAGATAGATAGATAGATAGATAGATAGATTGAGCAAGGGCTAGAACTTCTGTTAATATTGCTTTCTGTATCCTCGCTAGGGAGATTCACCCCTCTTTTTGTACTGGTGACCTTTTTCACTGAAACAGAAATTGAGGAGAAATCCAAAATTTTTGAGCTGACCCTAAAACAAAAGGTAATGGGAAATATAATGAGGACAACTGTATAAAAGGAGAATTTCCCTAATTTTGGGAGATTTCCTCTAATGTCCTGTGGTATCTCTGGGACCGAAAGCGAAAGAAAATTTCCACAATCATACACAGACAGCAGGAAAAAAAACAAGCAGGGGTTTTAACCGTTTCTCCCTCTATCCAAAACTGAATAACTGAAAAAGTTCTGGTTATACCTATACATTAGTGTTTAAGAGCAGGAAAAATCCAGGTTTGTAATCATTGTACTTTAAAGATGTGCATAATATTGAACTTTACAATATCTTATTATGAATTCTATGCTAATTCCATTTTTTCTTTTTAAATATCACAGATCTAAAGCACTTTTGGCTGCTAAACTGTCTGCATCATAGCCTGAAACAAGTGGATTATCACATTTATAGCAATTTATAGTATAAGGCAATGTAAGGATTAATCTTTTATTTTAATTGAATTCTGAGGTTTGTTATGAAATATAATTGATATATTAACCTGCTATCATTATTTTTCACATATGTATATACTTTCTCTCTCCCCTGTTTCCCCGAAAATAAGACCTACCCCGAAAATAAGACCTAGTACTATTTTTGGAAATTGCTAAAATATAGCACCTACCCCGAAGATAAGACCTAGTTGTGACCATTCCCAGGGCCGGTGGTGTCATAAGGGGGAACTTGAAGAGTTTTGGGAGAAGAGCTGCATAAGCCGATGCTTCCTCTATAGCTCCACCGCCTGTCACAGGCGGAGTGATACCAAATGCACTCCGCCTGTGAGGAATCGATAGCAAAAGTGCGCTTCGCTCATTCTCGCCAGCGATTGGTTAGCAAATTGCTCTTGGAAAGGTACGGCACCCCTGATTGCCCTGATCCCCATATTTTTGTATATGTATACATGTACACTGTTGTACATGAATACGTGTGGATTGTTGTACATTAAAAAAAATAAAATAAGACCTACCCCGAAAATAGGACCTAGTGTGTTTTTTTGAGCCAAAAAAAAATAAGACAGTGTCTTATTTTTGGGGAAACACGGTATACATATACTGTATATATATATATAGTTTGCATGTTCTCCCTGTGCTTGCGTGGGTTTCCTCCGGGTACTCAGGTTTCCTCCCACACGCCAAAGACATGCTGGAAGGTAAATTGGCTCCTGTCTAAATTGGCCCTGTACGTATGCATGCAGTGGCATAACCAGAGCTACAGTCGCCCGGGACAGAACAAAATGTTTTGCCCCCCCATGTCTTAGTTATTAACATTCATCCAAAGTGCCGTTCTGGCTTTAAGCAATTCAGAATGGCACCAGCTATAGAGGACTACAAATCCCAGCAATACATTATACAGCAAAGCAGAATACCATCAGCTATAGAGGACACAAATCCCAGCAATACATGATACAGAAATGCAGACAAATACCAGCCCATTCATCCCCCCTACATACAACAGACCCTCCTACAGGCAACAGACCCCCTTTGCATGCAGCAGATCCCCTACATGCAGCACATCCTCCCCTACAGGCATCAGATCCCTTCTACAGACATCATATCCCCCCCTACATGCAGCACATCCCTCTACAGGCATCAGATCTCCCCTACAGGCAAAATATCCCCCCTACATTCACAGGAAGGCTGCCAAGATCCCCGGCAAGGTTCCTGCAGCTTTACTGTGTATGTCCTCCTCCTTCTGTGGATCCACACCTCCCTTACCCGCAGACTGACCAGCGGGACAGCACAGAGACCCCACACAGCCCAGCATAGACCCCGCACAGCCCACCTGAGAGTCTGCACACCCCACCATAGAACCTGCACAGCCACCTGAGAGTCTACATAGCCCACCATAGACCCCACAAAGTCCACCACAGACCCCCTGAGAGTCCACAAAGCCCACCATAGAACCTGCGCAGCCCACCTGAGCATCCGCACAGCCTACCATAGACCCCACATAGCCCACCACAGACCCCCTGACAGTCCACACAGCCCACAATAGAACCTGCAGAGCCAACCTGAGAGTCCACACAGCCCACCATAGACCTTGCGCAGCCCACCATATAACCTGTGGAGCCAACCTAAGAGTCCGGACAGCCCACCATAGACCCTGCACATCCCACGTGAGAGTCTGCATAGCTCACCATAGCCCCCACATAGTCCACCACAGACCCCCTGAGAGTCCACGCAGCCCACCATAGAACCTATGCAGCCAACCTGAGGGTCCACACAGCCCACCATAGAACCTGCACAGCCACCTGAGAGTCAGCATAGCCCACCATAGACCCTAGCCCTTTGAGAGAAACCATAATGCTGATGTGGCAACAGATTCTCCCTAGAGCCAACAGATCCCCTGATATGCATTAGATCACCCCGGCATTCATATCCCCCCGACATGCAGTAGATCTCCTTACAGTTCTGCGCCGGGTACACAGCAGCAGCACAGCCAGAAGCGGGTCTCTCTGTTCAGAATGCTGCTCTCTGGATCCGTGCGGCCGCGTCCCCAGCACGGCCGCCTAATTTGCCTGTAGACTCAGCCTGATGCCTGCTGCCTTGTTGTGCTCACTGGCCAGTCGGCCCTGCTCGCTCGTCACTGTACGGCGGCCAGCGCCCCCCCCATCTATGCACTCGGGACAGCCGCTTTGAAGGAGCTTTGATGGAGCTTTGAAGTTTATGTTTTCATGTATGACTTTATCCTAGGTGTCTTCAGCTCATTTAAATTGTATTCATTATATTCTCTATGTTTAATTTACAAACAGAAGTTACAGAACATATTTTACCTGGTCAGAGTATCACATGCAGAGAACACCACGAAATTACAGTAAAAGCTACTTTAAAGTTTTCTTCCTCCATCAGTAAAGTGTAACTATGAACTATATATAAATGACACATAAGATGCAATCTGTCGCTAGCATTACCACAGCAGTTTTTGTTTTTCGGAGTCCCGCCATTACATAGCTGTAATACCTGTTGATCAAGTGGAGGGAGTTGGGGTGTAAAAGAAAGGTGGTTATGTGAAAAACAGCAGTTTTTGTTTTTCTGAGTCCCACTTGTGTCTCGCAGCCACCTAATTTACCTGAGAGAGCTGCCGGGTGGAGGAGGAGGAAGCGAGACCAGAGGTCAGAGGATGGGCTGGGGCCGAATGAGATGCAGCCCGGCCAGCAGTGCTGCGGGCGGCTCGATGCTGCCCATACCCCAGCATCTGATGGTGGGATAACCTAGAGGCTGGCTGGGAGGGCTTCAGCTAAGGGGAGGAGCACATATGTGCAGGGAAAGGGACCCTGCACAGCCCACCATAGATCCTGCACATCCCAGCCGAGAGTCCCAGGTAAGCTCTACAGGGCCTGGGGTGGGCTCTGCAGGGTCTCAGATGGGCTCTGCAGGGTCTCAGGTGGGCTATGCAGGGTTTGCGGTGGGCTCTACAAGATCTCAGGTGGGTTATGTGGGATATGTGGTGGGCTCTACAAGGTCTCAGGTGGCTATGCAGGGTCTTAGGTGGGCTATGCAGGGTATGTGGTGGGCTCCACAGGGTCTCAGGTGGGCTATGCAGGTTTTGTGATGGGCTATGCGGGGTCTGTGGTGGGCTCTACAAGGTCTCAGGTCGGCTACGCGGGGTCTGTAGTGTGCTATCCGGGGTCTGTGGTGCACTCTGCAAGGTCTCAGTTGGGCTATGCAAGGTCTATGATGGGCTGTGCGGGGTCTATGGTGAGCTTTACAAGGCCTCAGGTGGGCTATGTAGGGTCTATGGTGGGCTCTACAAGGTCTCAGGTGGGTTTTGTGGGGTTTGTGGTGGGATCTGCAGGGTCTGCGGTAGACTCTGCAGGGTCTCAGGTGGGCTCTGCAGAATCTATGAAGGGCGGGTTCTGTGGTGGGGTCTGCAGGATCTATGGCGGGGTTTCAGGTGGGCTCTGTGGGGTCTCAGGTGGGTTCTGCAGGTCTATGGTCGGCTCTGCAGGGTCTCAGGCTGAGACCCTGCAGACCCTACAAGAGATCCTTTTACAGCCCACCTGAGACCCCGGCTTTCCTGGTACACTACTAATGCAACATGTCAGAACCTGGATACAGCTAATGGAGCCCTAGGTAGCAGTAAAACCTGAGAGGGTTCTAACCTTTTCCCATTCTAACCAAAACAACAAAAGTTTTTAGTATAGATACATTTTAGGGGATTAATTTACAACAGGCATATAGGCTTTTCACTTTGCACTTAGCTTAAAGACACTTTGCCTTTAGTAAATCAACCCCTAGCTCTATGATCAACTAGGACCCTCAGATCCTCTTTGATCTCTAATTCCACCTGTTGTACTCCCTTTGGAATGATGCATGCATGTGTTTAGTCCCCAAGTGCATACCTTTACATTAATTAACAGGGTTATTCACAAAAGGGTGAAGAGTCTGGAGAAGGCAGGAGAAGTGAACAATCTAGGACAACATAGCTGAACTGGAAAGTGAGCTGAATTGGAGAATTGTTCCAAATCAGCTATTTCGGCCTAGATTGTTCACTTCTCCTGCCTTCTCCAAACTCTTCACCCTTTTGTGAATAACCCTGTTAATCTCATGAAATCCAACAGTGCATTCAGGTCTGCTTGTAAATCAAGGACTTTATTTTACTACATAGTTGGGTGTCGCACAGAAATGGTATCTTTAATCCCAAACTCTATCTCATTTATAAATAGGTTAAAAAAAAGGTCTCAACACTAATCCTTGGGGTATACCACTAACACTAAACCATTCAGAGTATGAATCATTAATCACTACTCTCTCTCTAACACATTAAGCCAGTTTTCTATCAATTTACAGGCTGAATCTTCTAAGCTTAAATAACTTATACTTACATATTAAACATCTGTGGGGAACTGTGTGCAACATTTTAACAAAGACCAATTATACTATATCCTCAGCCACTCGTTTGCCAAAGTTTTGCTTACTTGCTCATAAACAAAGTAAATTACTTTAACATCCATGGTGACTATCTCTTTTGATATTGTTTTCTAGTTTCCCAAACTCTCAAGTATTGTTCCGACTAAAACAGGTAAACCTACATGTCTGTAGTTGTTTGGCAAAGACTTTGGTCCCTTTCTAAACATAGGTGCCACATTGGCCTTGTGCCAGTCCATTGGTAACAAGCCAGACATTAAAGATTACACAACAGAGACATTTCCCAGCACACTTACCAGCTAGCCTGCAACAAAACATATCACACTGTCATTAAAGAGTCTCTAAAAAATAGAAACAATGGCTTCAAAATAACAGAGCTCAATACTTAAGGATATGTGGCAGGGACGTGTGGTCAGGGAGGCCTCACCTAGTATTATGGAGGAAAAAGCTGTCAGCTTCGAGTCTGAAGCTGATAGCTTTTTCTCCATTCAGATCGGCTTCTTACAGGTAACACAGCAGGGAAATTCTCCCTGTTGTGTAACTTGTCATGGACGGAGCACTGCCTGTTAATTACAGGCGGCACTGCATCCGGCTTTTGACAGCTAAGTTAGGTTACACAGCAGCAGGCTTCCCCACTGCTTGTGTAACCTAATATAGTGAGGCAAGATATGTCACAGCCTCTACTCTATGTTAGAGGCTTGAGCTCTGCGGATGGTTTGGACCAATGGCAAAGCTGTCATTTCAAAAAAACGAAAAAAAAAACAACCCACTGAGGACATCGATCTCGATGCCTCACCATTGATGAGCAAGTGAGGGACAGGGAGGCTCCTCGCTGTCTACTCCCTTCCTCCTCCCTGCCTCCTTCAAATTAGTTTGGGGCCCCTGTGGAGGGGGTGGGGCTTTGTCAGGATGGGGGTGGGTGGGGCTTTGACAGGAT
>NW_017306668.1:931810-933461 GCF_000935625.1 Nanorana parkeri | reverse complement strand
AGCATGCTGGGGGTGGGGCAGGGGGCATGCCTCACCCAGCACGGAAGGTCCCACATGTCACTGATATGTGGGTGTAAAGTATTTGGTCTAGGTGCTTTGTCTAACCTTTTCTGGACCATATTAATTTTGAGCCATTGCAGTTCATTTATGGCTTTATTTACTACAGGTACTTTATTTATTACAGGTATTTATAAAGCACCGACAATTTACACAGCGCTTTACATAGTGCACATTCACATCAGTCCCTCAAGGAGATTACAATCTAAGGTTCCTATCTTACATGCATACATATGAGGGCCAATTTAGAGAGGAGCCAATTAACCTACCAGGATGTATTTGGCGTGTGGGAGGAAACCAGTGTACCCAGAGTAAACAGAGGGACACTGCATATCACTCTGCTTGAGGAAGGAGTCACTCTAAACCAGAATATCAGGGCCAGTGCTCAGAGGACCAGCTGATTTTGCAGGTAACTAAAACCTTTAAACATCAAGGAGCAGCATCCACTGTAAGTGATTTCATCAGCATTTGAAATAGCTTAAAATCCTTTTGACTTTAATATCACTTTCATTTTGGGCTCCAGCATTAGTAAATGGGAAAAGACCTTCTAATTTTGTTGGCCTCATTATTTTCTACACACTGTAAATAGAGCAGGTGTGTTGCTGTGTGTTGTGGGAATGTTCAGTGACCCGCATGTTTTACCACGTGTTGCTGCAATGCACAAGTGTGAATCGGTCATCAAGGTCCTTGGATCTCTCATAGTTCTAAATGACCCATGTTAATTTCATCTCATTTTACTGAGAATTGAAACTGTCTTGATTACTTTCATCACTCAATGTAATACATGCAAGTAAAAAACAAATTCCAATAAAATATAAATGATGCTACATGTTAATCCTTATTCTTTCTGTCTGGAAATAAGCCCCACAGAATGAAAGTGGAGCTCGGTTCCTTTTTATCTTCATCTTATGTGAAACTAAAGTATACTCTTTCTCTCCTATTTTTAGACAGGCATTAACAATGCTTTCACGGATATATCTTAACTATGAAGCATGAAGGATCTGCCAGTCAATCTGCTTAAAGGTGATAGAGATTAACATTGCATTAAACTGGGAAGCTTCTCTGACTGGCAAAAGGTGGTGAGTGCGGGTAATGGAAAAATTAACAAATGGGAAGGAGGAAAGAAACTCGGTGGTAGCAAAGGTGATAATTATTCTGTGAGAAGTGATTAATTGGGACATGAATTTCAGAATGTGAAATGTGGGTGATTTCCTTTAGTATTTTAACCCTTAAATCACTGCAAAAGGCATTAATGTAAATAATGAACACTACTACAAAAACACAGAAAATGTTACTGGATATTAAGAGCATGTGTGTCCAGGATGGCGTTTGCCTTGGGCTCTGCAATGGACTTGAAAGTATTAGGCTGGAACAGTGACATTTATTATTATTAATATATGAATTGACCTGCCACCTGACCCTTTTCCCTAAACGGTGAGTGTCCCTTCAAGTTCAGTTGTGTGCTTCAAGGGTTGTGGGTGTTCTCCAAATGGGAGCAGGCAGATTGCCACTTCCCATACATTGGTTTTCAGTTCCAAGAACCTGGAGCCAATTAGGGGTCACCATGGGGGGGGGGGGGGGTTTGTGGCTAAAC
>NW_017306668.1:911364-931682 GCF_000935625.1 Nanorana parkeri | reverse complement strand
ACACATTGGGGGTCCCCCTGGGGGGGGGGGGGGGTTTAGTGCCTAAACCAAATATAATATCTTTCATCTCTACTTACCCCTGACCTAAACATCAGCCTTAGGCTATCCTTCACACTTAACTCCCCTCTACCCTGAATGCAAATATGTACCCTAACCCCTGATTTATTTCTTAACACATAATTACTCCCTCTAACACTAAACCTTACATATGTTATATGCTATACTTGACCCACACATACCCCTCACCGTATAACCTTAACCTCCTAACCTAAAACATAACATAACAAGAGATTTTAGTGATTGGGTTTACATCTGCTTTAGCTGACAGCATGTTATTGTTAGGTTGTGAAAGATTTAGGAATGGCTGACGGAAAGGTGACAAGAGAACGTGATTGATGATATATATCTCTTCTCACTTGGTTTTAGCACTTTTTCTTGTACTTGTCTCTTTTTTGTCTTCACCCTTCAGCATCACAGAGGAAGCGACTCATCTCAAAACAAGTGACTCTCACAACCTAACTTTTCCAAAGCTGTATGGTGTCATACATAATGATATGTGGGTGCAGCTTATAGACATAGGTGCAGAATTTAAAAGACCAAATCAAGCACTCGGCTTCATTATATGAAAGAGCAAATGATAATGCTGGTAATCATTGATGTGCAGGGTTGGCCCAATCAGTAGTGGCAGGGGCATTCCCTGCCCTTTTGTGATGTGTAGCTGTGCGGCAGGTAATGTCCTTGCTACAACTGCTTGGTCCGGGAGGGGGATATCAGTCACAATTTTGTGTGGGCTGGCAGGGGTGCCCCTAGACTATTTGCTACCTGGGTGGGCGGGTGATGTGCTAAACATGTACATTTCGTTTCATTACGAATGGATTTTCATCTGAATTTTGTTACATTTCTAACTCATCCGAATGCCAATGAATCCGAATACTCGTTTAACAAGGATTTGGATCTATCCAAATTTTATCCAAAACTAAACTAATTCAAACATGTGACTGTTCTCTGGCCATTCAGGTGGGTTTTTTTGGCTATTGGGGGTTGCATTACAGGCACAGTCATGTGAGTTCTTTCCAAAACGAAAATTCGGACGTATCTAAAATTAAAATAACAAACCACATAACATTTCAGATCCAAAAAACAAAAGAATCCGAAGCTAAATGATTTTTTGGCGGGGTTATATATCTAGTGCTAATGGTGCATATTACATGGAGGGTTGTTAGTGGTGTATGTCAACGGAGGGGGCAAACGGTGTCTGGCATCCCACCCAGCTCACTGAAGTCAATCGTTGCCAGGAGCTAAGCCAGCCAGAGCATCACAGGTTGTTAAGAGCACTTAGCAATCAGGGAAGCTCTAGCCGGAAAGGGGGCTGAAGGCATGCCTGCCACCTCCCCCACCACGGGACCCAATGAGATGCCACCTGAGTCAACCAACTCAGGCTGCCTCATTACAGTGATCGCCCTGTGGCTTGGGCAAACTCAAGCTGCAGCACATCACTAGTGATATTTATTTATTCATAGTATTCAAATCTATATAGATAACACAATCTGCTCCAATGCAAAAAAAACAAAAATATTTACATTACTTTGCATGGTAGCCTATTGTTTTGTGGGAGATGATCTGTTAGGCAAAAGAAGACAGGAAAATGGCAAAAATTCAATGGGATTGCTGGACTGGACGTCAGTTGTATGATTATAAATATCTCCCCACACCATAAAATCTCCATTTTACTATTTTTTTTCAGCTCTGAATTTTCATGTTTACCAACTAAAACATTTTTTTACAGAGATCAAAAATTCTTAAATCCTTCATGGCAGAAAGAAATACTAGGACACTAGCTGCCTTATCTCTCTCGTTTTAACTATTCAACCACGTTTATTTCAAGCATTCATATGTCAGTATGCTTTATTTCATGTACTCCAGTGCACAAAGGGTTACTGCTGTTGAGGAATATAGAACATCTAGTGCAACGTATACTCTGATAAAAACTGAGAGATCTCTCTCATTGCCCTTCTTAACATCATTTATGGATGGATGCTTTAATGATGCCTGTGGGACACCATTAGTAAAGTTGATGATTTTTCCATCACATAATTCTTCCCTCATTAGTATAAACCAGTGTTTAACATTTGATGTGTTATTGACAAACTTGCCTAATATCATTTATCGACTGCAAATAATCACAATTTTTATTCCACAATGATATGTGATTTGTAATAAACAAATGAAATGCAACAGCTCAAGTGTTTGGTGTAGATGATTGAGACACAAGATATTATTGTCACTGAACCAGTTTTATGATCTACTAAACACAAGGAAATCCAAGAAATGTAATGATATTTTATGTACTGCGAGTAGTGATGAGTGAATTGATGTTTTTAAAGAGAGATTCTTCCCATATTAGGCAGATGCATGCATAGTTGAATATCTGGTATTTTTCTTATATGCCAAAGTTAATGATCTACTTTGACCCTTACTTATGTTAACTGGTAGAGGGGACATTTTACTTCCTTGCATGGTCATTGGTGAGCTCCAAACTCATAGCCATGGCACCCATTCTTTTGGGCCCATGTCACACTAGTGATCCTGTGGCTGGGAAGAACACTTACCTACTTGTGTGTGTCATTCCTCATTACCTGGATTAGCGAGGCATCTCTCCCTTGTTGGCCAATATGCTGCACAATATAAATCACCAGCACAGGGCAACACTACGTTTGCGATGGAAGGGCACATGCAAGCAGGTAAGTATATCACTACCCTGCATAGCAATCCTGGTGCTGGTGAGTTGTTGCCAGTGACAGGATCGTTAGGGTGACATGGACCTCAAAAAGTGAGAGAACCAATGGAGGATCCCTGTCTATTAGATTGATGGGTGTTGTGTTACAAAATGATGTTGATGATACAATTAGGTTGGTGTGCTACACCATTTACCTAATAAGTAAGTAAGGAGAACCCAGTATGGAAGTACATTTCCTACTGTGTACTGTGTATGTATCATTAGTTCAATAACCTAGCAATTTGACTATGCCACCACTGTTATTTCCTTCATTTAATAAATAGGAAAGTACAAATGCCCCCTTCTCTCTCTTAGACTGGAGGTAGGAGAGTAAGGGCATGGAGGGGGCACATCTGTACTTAATATATGTTACCATATGCTCAGTGTTTGCCCAATATACAAGTGACAATAGGTATTATTACATTGTACCCTCTTATATAGTTATATATATCTCAATTAAAATTGTAATATAAAACAAATAAACAACAAAACACTGAGGGTGGAATTTATCAAAACAGGAGCAGACAGTATCTGGAGTAGTTACCCATTGCAACCTATCAGCTTCCTTTTTTCGTCTGTTTAGTTAAGCTTTGAAAGTTCAGATTCTGTCTGCTCCAGCTCTGATAAACTCCCCTCAATGTCTGATAACGTCTTCAACAGTACAAACAAGTAGGGATTAATTTACTAAAGGCTGCTTACTTTGCAAGGGAAATGTTCCTTACTTTAGTGAATGATGTGAAATTCACTTTGCAAAGACAGATCAGCTTCCCTGGTTACCAGGTAACCAGGGACGCTGATCTGTCATTACTCCCTCGGACGCTCTGGGAATCTCCCGGAAAGGTTTACTCTGCTCGATCGAGCCGAGTAACCCTTTCCCTGCTCTTTTTTTTTCTGACATCGGAGCCGCCAGCCGCTGTCAGTCAGAAAAAAAAAACAGCATAGGAATGCATAGCTACATTCCTATTGGCTATTTCAATTTGCAATAGCCAATAGGAAACTAGCTATTGCACTGCTGCTGTTCTCCATCAGGTACCCTTCTAGTGATTGACAGCAGCAAAGGGCGGGTGCAATAGCCAGCTTGCTATTGGATATTGCAAATTGAAATAGCCAATAGGAATCTAGCTATGCATTCCTATAGTGATTTTTTTTTTATTCATTTTTTTATTTTGACTGCAGCAGAACCGCTGGGTTGTCAGTGTAATGACTGATCAGCGTCCCTGGTTACCAGGTAAACAGGGACGCTGTTCTATTATTCTATCATTAGGATGAGAGCTTAGCAGAGCCGGCTTTCATATCACCGACGGCTCTGACAAGCTCTCATTGTAATGACAGCTGGTCCCGGCCAATAGAAAACAGTTGGGCGGAGCTGTCACTGCTAGCTCAGCCGTACAAGCCTGAAGTGAATAGCCAAACAGTGTTATAGCCGAACGGCTGCCTACGGCAGTTTTGTGAATATCCCCTTTAATATTGGGTGGTGTTCAGACAGCACAATTTAAACAGCATGTGTGTAGCTTGTATAGCCTGTGCCCTCCCGATCTCCTGAGCGTGGTACACAGATCTTTGCCCAGTGTGATCACAAGCTTCTCCTACTCAATGCGATTCATTACCAGTGCCACCTTTTTTTTACAATATGGTGTAAAAAATGTTTACTTTATATTCATACTATATTAGCACCACTTGTTTGCATCTCCCTTTTATTGCAACCCAAGGTTGTGTTTGCTTGTGCAGCTGCTGCTGCTTGGCATTGAGTGGTAGCCCTTAGCTTGGTAGGGATGCACCGATGTTGGTATTGGTGCCGATACTGGGCATTTTCACGATAAAAGCGCTTTACATTTTTCAATTTACACCTTCCTGTTAACCACGGCGCCTAACCACGGCACCTGTTTACAGCGCTGGCTGCACATCTCCTCCTCCTTACTGGGAACCACGCAGCGCTACTTACAGTGCTTACGCCACCCGCACCCACCTGCAAGACCTTCCAGACCCCTAGTAAGACCCTGCACCACCTTCCTGAGACCCCACACAGCCCTCCTGAGACCCCGCACAGCCCTCCTGAGTTTTTCACGATAAAAGCGCTTTACATTTTTCAATTTACACCTTCCTGTTAACCACGGCGCCTAACCACGGCACCTGTTTACAGCGCTGGCTGCACATCTCCTCCTCCTTACTGGGAACCACGCAGCGCTACTTACAGTGCTTACGCCACCCGCACCCACCTGCAAGACCTTCCAGACCCCTAGTAAGACCCTGCACCACCTTCCTGAGACCCCACACAGCCCTCCTGAGACCCCGCACAGCCCTCCTGAGACCCCGCACAGCCCTCCTGAGACCCCGCACAGCCCACCTGACACCCCACACAGCCCTCCTGAGACCCCACACAGCCCGCTTTGGATCCTGCACAGCTCATCTGAGACTCCGCACAGCCCATCTGACACCCCGCACAGCCATCCTGAGACCCCACACAACCTTCCCAAGACCATGTACTGCCCCCCAGAGACCCCCACAAAGCCCACCTTAGATCCTGCACAGCCCATCTAAGAACCCACACAGCCCAACTGAGACAATGCAGAGCCCCCCCGAGACACCCCACATCTCCTCCTTACTGGGGAACCAAGCAGCACTGCTTACAGCGATTCCACTGCCCACGCCTGCCAACGAGACCCTTCGGACTCCTGGTAAGACCCTGCACAGCGCACCTGAGACCCCGAACAGTCCTCCTGAGCCCCACACAACCCTCCTGAGACCCAGCACAGCTCACCTGGCACCCCACAGCCCAACTGACACCTTGTACAGCCACCCTGACACCCCGCACAGCCCACCTGAGAAACCACACGGGCCTCCTGAGACTCAGCACAGCCCTCCTGAGACCCTCTATCGCACTCCCGAAACCCCACACAGCCTGCCTGAGACCCCACACAGGGGGAAAAGAGGTTTAACTTTTGCATATGGAAGGCTTCTTCGCAGTTAGAGCTGTGAAAATGTGGAATAGACTCCCCCAGGAGCTAGTTCTAGATAGCTCAGTTAACTGTTTTCCCAAAAAATATGGATGCATTCCTAAATGCACAGAATATTACTAGATATTAGCTTCTTATAAGTAAAATTAACACCAGAGATTGTTGATTTAGGGAATAACTGAATGCCTTATTGGATAAGGAAGGATTTTTTTCCCCCTGTTGGAGCAAATTGAACCATGCTTTATAGGGTTTTGATTTTGCCTTCCTCCGTATTGACTGTGGGCATAACATTCTGTTTTCGGTTTTTCTTTTCTTTATAGTTCAACTTGATGGACTTGTGTCTTTTGTCATCCTGACTAACTATGTAACATACTGTCAACTACAGAAAACTAACTGAATACAACTGAAAATGTTTGGCAGGTTTCACTTTGTTTCACTCGTATTAGGGCCTCCCCGTGAGTATAGTTCTGTTTTGTTTTTTTTATGTCTGCGGTGTGTGTCCATAGAGACTCCTAGAATTAGATTGAACCCAGATGTTCTTAACAGGCACCAATTGACTCCTCTGTGCCATGTATGTTATTGACTGCTTACAAAACTGTTTAATGAGTTTGCAGTGAATCCCCTGGCTTAATTTTGGCATTGGTATATGACCCTAAGGCAATGCCCAGGTTCCCATGCCTTTTGTTTTGCAATAGTTTGCTTATTAGGCCTACAAATTGCCAGGATTAAATAATACGTTTCTCCCTTCTATAGCCTTCAGAGGGGTTTGCCGCAAAATTCCCACTCCAAACAAGATTCCCAAAATTGTTCATGAACCAGATCCAGGCAAGCATGAAATTCCCCATAGGTGGCGCTCCCAAAATCCCAGTTCTTCAACCATTAATGGTGGCATTTCAGAACTGCTGCTTGCCTTTCTTCTTTACAGGGAAGTCCAGTTCCTCACAATATTACCTATAGCCCCCTGGCTCTGATTACTGCCTCTTGTGCTCTTGGAAGATGGATTGTTCATTTAGAAAAATGTAGAGCAGGTCTCCCATCTCCAAAACTGTGCTCTCTATTGGTGGCCATAAACAGCTTCTTCACGGCAAAGATGGATATCACTACTTGGGCAGGGCATGCTGTTAGAAAAGGAGACCCATCATGTCGACATTTTTATAGGCTTCAGTACAAATGCAAAATGTTTAGTAAAATCCCCGTTATACTGTAAGCATAATCAGATAGTACTTTGGGGAGAAACTTAATCTGTGCAACTAAGAAATACAATCTTGATCCAGTGGGAAATAAAACAAATGACAGTTTGCTCTCTTACTTCTTGGCTGTTTGTAGCTTCCGTTGGGAACATTGTAGGTCTCTGGATTGTCACTTTTTAAGTATTCCTTTTTGATTTTATTTTCCCTCAACAGTTTATTTTTTCCTAAAGGAATTTCCCTTCTGAAGATGAAGAGACATAACAGCTAACTTTTGATTCATTACATCTGAGAGAATCTTAGGTTTTAGCTATTGATTTAGCCTTTTTCATGATTGGCCTGAAGTTGCTACATCACTACATCTTTTTTTTTTATCTCTTATAACATCGCACTCTTTTCATTTTTTTTTTGTAAGAAATAAATTGGATTCAGATTGTATTACATACCCTAAACTGGTAGTCACCTATCTTTTTTAACACATTCAAAAAGTTTTCAATTGGTGAGTGCTGGGGTACAGTATATGTCATCATGTCTGAATGAGGACTGTGAGATAAATCCTAATTTGCAGCACATGGAATTTGTTGCGAATATGAGCATCAATAAGCAAGCAGGATCAAGTGTGGCAGGTGTTCAACAGGAAACAATTGTGAATCCTTGATAAAATCAGTCATTTGTTGGGAAAATGCTTAAAAAGGACAAGGGCTGGCACACGGAAACCTTGCTGAATTAAATATATGACTTATGTCACTGGGACCTGGAATTCCTAATGAAGAATGGCAAAAAAAGAGAATTGATGGGCATACCATTTCCTGCTTTAAAAATACACCCACCATTTTTTTTTACACTAGTTTGGCTTTTTAAAATACAATTATTAAACCAGAGAGTAAATTTGATTTAAAGTATCCATTCAACACTTTCTTTAGATTCAAGTGTTTCTCTTCCATTTAAAATGATTTGCAACAGTATAAGAAGAACTACAGGAAATTAAAAACTTGACCTTGCATTGGGGCTACTCCCTCACTGCAAGGGTAAAGTGCTTGTTTTGTCTAGGGGACTCAAATAAAGCAGTTATACTTACCTGATCCTCAGTCCTGCTGGCTCCCTCCACCTGCTAGACCAGTCCCTGCAGCCTCTTCTCCCCTGGGCTCCGGTGGCCTAAGGACTGCTGACGTAATCACGTCTAATGCAGGTCTATTGACCTGCATTAGACATGAAGACGTTGAGGGTCATTTCATAGCTGAAGTGGGAAAGAGGGTGAATGCTAACCGCTGCAGGACTGAGGATCATGTGAGTAAAACTCTTTTATTTGAGCCCCCTAGACAAAATGAGCACTTAACCCTTGCAGTGCAGGAGTAGCCCCACTGCAAGGGTAAGTTTTTATTTTTCCCAGAGTTCTTTAAATTTTGATCAGCTTTTCCTCCATGGCAGGCAGGTAGTGTTGTTTGACTGCACTTTTACAAGTGTACAATAACAGTAATAGAAACTCTGGTACCCTTCAAAACATGCACTTGCAAAATCTGTATTGATCACATAGTGGGATATAAAGAGCAATTATGCTTATGCATTTCAGCTGATCCTGGTCTAACTCATAGCAGGACTAATTAAAGATGTTTTTATCCCACTTTATCAATAAAGAATTTGCCAATGGATGTTTTGAAGGGTGTTTCTATCATCTATAATTATTATCCCTTAACATAGATGTAACCCTAACAAAAACAAAGGCATTTTTGCCAAATCACTGTGTAACATAAATAACTGTTTTTTTTAATAAAATACTTGATTTACCCTTTGTTGCATTTTTTGGCATCCTCTTTGCAGCCATTTGTTGTCTACATTCATGTACGTCAGTGGTGGCTGCATGGCATTTTTCAGGGGGTTTCCCGATGGTGGGAACTGTTGACTATGCCTGTATACTGTATGTTGAAAAGGCTACTTGTTTCTCCCTGAAGATTTTTTTTGGAAAATATTTTAAACGCTTGAGTCTCAGTAACCATTTTAAAACAGAACAAGGACAGTGACCTGGCATCCGGACACTGTGGCAACTGCAGGCCCGCACTGGAACCAGGCCCAGGAGCTTAGTGCTGGGTCCTGCTAAAAGCAAATTATAATATTCCCTTCCCTCTCGTTTGAATTTATAGATTGCAAACCTGTAAAAAAAAGTTTCCATCATGCTAATTTGTTTCTTATTCAATCTGACTTAACCTCACCTTAATTTTATACTGACAATTTGTGCAAACCTGCATGCATCACAATGTAGTCTCAAAAGTTAACTAAAGCTCTCCTAAAGCAAAATGCAGACTGTCCCCCTCCCCACCCCCCATTGCGTGCATCACTTTGAGCTTTACCATTCTGTTACGTTAAATAAAATAATGCACTAATGTGATATCATTTTCATCAGCAGAATTTGTTGATTATATTTTGGAGTAAATATATAAGGGTGCACAATCATGAAGCTCATCCACAGAAATGACATGCAGATGTTGGTGAAGTGAGTGCATGCGAGACAGGAAGACGTCTAGGGGACCTTTGAAAAGGACTTTCACTTACCTGTTCCCCCACTCCTGCTGGCTCCGAGACCAGTGCCCCAGGCATCTTCCCCCCTCGATCTGGTAGTCAGAGGCCCACTGACATCATCGTGTCTAATGTAGGGCCCATAGCCCTGTATTATTCATAAAGACAATTCACACCAAGAGACAGTCCACGAGCACAGATTCCTGCCTTCCTACGGTGCAGGCAGACTTGCCACCAGCACCATGGAAAAGAATAGCACTAATCCAGGGAGGGTGGGATCCATTCAGAAATGGACAGACGTTCACCTCCGTCCATGCCTGCTCCTCCTCCCATCTTCTGCCCATGCTGCCGCAACTTCTGCTCCTCATGTGATGGAAGCACTCTGATGTGAGGGAGGACTGGGGACCCGGATGTGAAGGGGGACTATGGTCTCTGATGTTTAGGGGTAACTCTGAAGTGCAAGAGGGGGACTCGGATGTGAAAGAAGGGGGCTCTGCTGTGAAGAGGGCTTAGTTTGACACGTGGGGACTCTGATGTGAAAGGGGGTTACTAATGTAAAGGGGGGTCATGATGTAAAGGGGGCCTCTGATGTGAAAGGGGGAATTTTGATGTGAAGAGAGCTCCTAATGTAAAGAGCGCTCCTGATGTGAGGGGAGAGCTCCTGATTTGAAGAGGGCTCCTGATATGAAGGGGGGGGGGGTGCTTGTGATGTGAAGAGAGGATTCGGATTTGAAAGAAGGGGACTCTGATGTGAAGGGGGGGGCTCTGATTTTAAGGGGGCTCCTAGTGTGATGGGGGAACTCTGATTTCAAAGGAGGGCACTCTGAATGTGAAGGGGAACCTAATATATAGGGGGGCTCCTGATATAAAGGGGGCTCTGGTGTGAAAGGGGGGGGTTGTTGTGAAAGGGAGGGCTCTGTGTTTTTTTTTGCAGGGTCCCCCCTTAAAATTCATACCAGACCTCCATCTGGGATAAGGCCACATGTTGGTTTTTACATTTGTACCTTTACGTTTTTAACACTTTAGACTGAGGTGCCTAATGATTTTGCATAGTTTAGGAGGAGCTATGACTGCAAAAAGGTTGAATAATTCTGTGATAATCTATAGGATAGGAATAAAGGAAAGACAGACCAATGATATTCTTTAACATGGAATTAGTTAAAAGAGCAGAAATCCCCCTTAAAAGATAATGGTATTGTCAGTGTCTGTTTTGTATAGTAGATGTAAGAATGTAATTCCCTTACTGTTGGTAAATAGAACACCAGTAGACAGGAAAAGTGTAGAAACATTTAAGTTTTGATTGCTAATTGCCACATTAGAATGTATACATATGTATCTGTAATCGTGTGTCTCTATATTATTTTATAAATGTAACTCATGTTCTCTAACAATATATTTTCACCCGAAATCCCAGGTCTACCTATCTACATTGTTTACGCACTCTGTTGGATTTTTAAAAACTGCAATGAAGGGAATTGATCAGAACTGGAGCAGACAAAATCTGGAGCAGCTGTGCATGGCAACCAATCAGCCCTTCTCTGCTAAGAGTCGGCTACGGCAGAAAATTCACTAAATCTGATGTGTCTAAAATCCCCATTTGCCAGAATCCACAGAGTACTTCACATGGTCACTGGGGGGTTTACTTTCTGGGTTGTGTTACGTCCGCTATCTCCATCTGTCTCTGTCACCAATCATGTTCAAATTCCAAAGGTAGGTTCAGTTCTGATTAGTGGCTGTGGTAAACCTCTTATCACTGACATTTTTTACATCATTTTTCTGTATTTGAAAGCCATGCAGCTGCCTATAGTGGGCATGTTTGGGGATAGCTGTCCCAGGCAGAGGTTCTCCGATCACCAGTATAGGTACAAATGGTGATGGGGTAGAATGGTGCACTTTAGCAACACCTTGATGAAAATAATAAAATACTGACCAGGTAGGCTTAGCTCCTTTTATGTCTTTCAAGGCTCAAAGTGGAAGTAAATCTTCCCCCCAAAAAAATGCTGATCGGTAGGCTTTCTTTGGCAGAAGAGTGTGTAAGTATCTGCTGCCATAAAAGCTTCTGTCTACCTGCCAGCAATTTTTGTTTCTGTATTCTGAGCTGCGCAGCTTAGTGCACAGACCCTCCATGCCAAGGTGATGAAACTTGCGTACGCATGCATGGGAGTTACATCATATTGGCCGGCCAATCAAGAGGCCAAAGAGAGAGGAGCACAGTGCTGGAAGGAATCACGTTGGAAGGTAAGTCTCCCATGATGTGCATAGTCATACTAGGACATAATGGCTAAAAGCTCCAGAGTGGCTTAAAAAAACTTGCCTTTATTTCTTTTTTAATTTTAAGAAGATTTAATATATCATAGGTGCAATAGCAAAAATTACCAGGTGGCATTTTTATAGCTAAGGTAGGTTTGACCCTGATTGGTGACTGTGGTAAACCTCTGAGCACTGACATTTTTTTCATTCGTTTTTCTGTGAAAGCCACAAAGCTGCCTATAGTGAGTAAACTGTCCTGTGTCCCAAGCAGGGGTTATCAGATCACCAGATTAGGGACAAAGGGTGGTGGACTGGTGCACTTTAAAAACTCCTTGATGGGAACAAAAAAAAATACTGAGCAGGTATAGGCTGAGCTCTTTTTATGACTAGAGTGTACCTTTAATATATCATAGATGCAATTAAGAATATTTAGCAGATGGCATTGTTTTATAGGTAAAATTAGGTAAGATGCAAGCAAGGAAGCCATAATAGCCAATACCACCCAGCATACAATAATCACCTTTTGCGCAGGTGCTATGCTGTCTGAGGCACTAATATGTGTTTAATATGAGGCAGCAGAAAGTGCCCTTGAGTGATGCTGACAATAGACCTGGTTTTTTGGCATGTCTCTGCTCAGATGGAAGCAGCCTGTGTTTTGCGAAGCACCCATGCATAAACAATATAATTTTCATAAATTAAATCCTCCCCTGCAGAAGAAACATCTGTGCCTACCCATTCTGAATAAAAGATGGTGGCATGCTAGCTGCCCCTTTTCTGACAGGAGAGTCTTCCATGAAACAAGCATTGCATCATGAATACCCCTGGAACAAGAACGAACTTGTCTTTAGAATTAGCGCATTACCGCAAACTTCTATCTTTGCGCAGCTGTCACAAGGGCTCCGTTGGACTAGTAGGGAGCACGTGGGCAAAGTTTGCAATTCTAATCTGTCTCCAGGGGGAGGAAAACAACTTCTGGGACTCGCTCCATGGCAGTTCATTTGATAGAGATATTGGCATCTGAAAGAAAACCGTTTAAGAACCCCAATGACGTGTGAAATCTGTTACCCTAACCGTCTCGTTAGCACTCCTGGCACCAAATGTGAAAGTAAATGTTGGAAGCGCCCATCCTTTTATATATTTAAGTTGATTATATGTACAATCAGCATTAAATTAGAATCAATTTAAACTATTACCTTCTTAAATCCGTTTGTGTTTCAGTGTACTTTAAGCTTCATAATTATACGCCATAAAAAATACATTTATAACATTTATAAAGGTGGACTTATACATGAATTGTTGGCCATTGCAGCACTATCTCATAAAAAGTACTTTGAGAGAAAGAAAAGGGGAAAAACGATAATTTTTAAAATAATTTTATTGTACAAATGATAAACGTTGCACTTTTATGAGCTATTAGAATAAAACAATAATCCCATAGGAATTACGTATAATAAAATCAATCAAGTCAAAGATGCAACAATTGGCTAAACCGGTGAATACTATTTCAGAAATGGGGATGTGTGTATGGTACTCTGCAGTCACATCATTGCATACAGGATTACAAACAGAATGACAGGACATAATAATTCCAATTGAACCAGCGTTACATCTGAGACAACGATCATTGGAACTGCATTATTAACATCGTACTGCACCGAAGATTTTAATAACCTGATTGGTTATCACGTTTGATTAAAGATGCTTTGTATTATTTTTTTCAACCCCTGCAAAAGAAAAATATAATGTATAACTGAAGTCAGCCCACCCACAGAAACTAAATTCACTTTGACTCTATACAAAACCTGTCATAGGTACTGCACTAATCAAGCCTTAGGATTGTGAAAGCAATGTTCCCAATTGACGGATATTTCAAGGAAAATGCACATTGATAGCTTGTGGTCATTACAAATATTAATTATGATAGTCAAGCAGCTTTTCTGTGGAATACAATGTGATAATAATTATAGTGTATATAGAGGACAGCGATGATGTTTTTCTACTACCAAGGGTTCAGAATTGATCTGTGCATGCGGTCTTCAGCATAACTGGCTCTGAAAGAGTTAAAAAATCTGACTTAAATGAAGCCTACAACAGCCAGAACTCACATGAGCTTCTACTGTTTACTGTAACCCTGCAAACGGATATCCTGTTTTTTCTTAACTCTTTAATGACATGAACCCATGTAGTAGGAATTAGATGATATGACCCCTGCCATGTCAGGGAGGTTCACTACACCCCATGGCCCTTAAATTTCTTAATATTTGCCACTGTAGTCAGAAATACATCAAGCTGCTGGACAGTCTGACAGCCTTTACCTTTGACATGCTGGTCTATAATTTCCTTTCTGATATCCTCAGATAACTCTCTCCTTTGCTTTCTCTGGTACATGTTGAGTGTGGTGAACACATGATACCAATACTTTTCTCCATTTAAAGAGGCTGACTAACTGATAACAAGATTGAAGATGTGTGATACTAATTACAGAAAATAGTTTAAAAAAAATATTATTAGGAGCTAATTATTTATAATCTATTCTATGGGTATTCTATTGCCCTCTTTCCCTATTGGTGAATGTAAAAACAAATACTGGCTGCAGGGTCTACTTTGTAAGAACATATATAACTTTTTCTTCGACATTACCAAACATTGTCAATAAATCAGTTGTCATGAAATTTCAAACTTCATGGACCATTGTGTCCAATCTTGCATTTTAAGCTTCAATTCCCTGTGATACTGCTGAACCCTGTCAAAACAATATATTTGCATAAAAGTCTATTTCTTTATCACAATTTGATAACCTCTCTTTCCAGTCTACAAGTTTAAAGTGACATATAAGGATATTTCCCCCCCCCCCCCCCCACTATGTTTTATTAACGGTTCTGAATATGATGTATTTCTCTCATTCAAGGGAAAACGTCTAAGGCAACACAACTTTCTAAGCACTTGGTTATTGTTTTAAATTAGTTAACCTTTTTTTTTTTTTATTATTTTCAGTTTTTATTTGCTATAAATTAGATATAATTCTACTTCCCCATAGGTATAAAAAAAGATTGATGGAGCTGCATGTTGTTGTTTTTTTTTCTTTAAAATAGGAAATTCACATTATAAAAAGCCATTACAAATTCTGTACAAAAAATCACAACAAAATAATTCAGCCATGGGTACAATAACTAGTAGTAAAATGTTGGTTGAAAAATAGATTTATATATATTTATTTGATTGGCCCACTATTGGTTTTGAAAATTGCATAGATCCTAATTATTGCTTTGCGACTTTCGCTTTTTTTTTCTTTTTTCTTTTATCTGGATCAGATAAAAAAAAAAATAACACGTTATGAGTAAATGGTGTGTACTCCTAATTTAAGAGAGTGGCTCTTGGACGAGCTCTGGTTATATGTACATTAATACAGAAGGTCAAAACCAAAGTTGCTTTCCAACTTTTTTTTTACAGATCAAATGGAAAGTTGTCATTCACAAAGTGGGCTATGGTGCACTTTTCAGTCATGGTACCCATTGTAAACAAGACAGTATTGTAAAGCACGGGCAATTACATAAGTGTCATCATTTGATCTCTGGAAAGTTAATCATGAAAGATGGCATTAAGCTGGGCACTCATGACTCTTTCGTGGTGTGTGTGGCCATCATACGACATGAGGCTGTCTATAGGGATTTCACAACGTGGGCCAGTGCTGGAGAAAATGGGACCATGACTCTGTGCTAGGCTGGCCCCCGGATAGTGCATGGTGAAGGCATAATTTTTATCAAACTCCGCCGAAGGCTCGTGTTTGAAGGAAAAGTTCCCATTAACACTCAAGGGAGGGCTGAGGGGACCATCAAACGTAGGGCTGGTGCAGTCAGTGACAGTGCTCTCGAAGAAAGGCTCCAAAGCTGCCCCGTAGGAATGGGGTTTGACATGAAATATGTGGGAGCTGTCCATGGTACCATAAGGAGGACTGGGAAGACCAGGGGATTGGTACGGGTAGGGATGCAGGGGGAAGGAAGCACTTGCTGCTTGCATATGTGATGGCATATCCTGGTTCTGCTCTGGAAGAAAAGTTCTGGGGTTCAGCTGAAGGCACCCAGCCACCAGGTTTGTAGTGGGCTGGGACAAGCCTTTGCAAAGTGTCTGCACAAAGGACACCAGGTCTGGACTTTTCCCAGACCTCAGGATCTCAGAAAGAGCCCAGATGTAATTTTTAGCCAGGCGCAAGGTCTCGATCTTGGACAACTTTTGCGTTTTGGAGTAACAGGGGACCACTTTGCGCAGGTTGTCCAGGGCAGCGTTCAGACCATGCATGCGGTTCCTCTCTCGAGCGTTGGCTTTCATGCGCCTCATTTTGAAGCGTTCCACCCTGGCTTTGGTCATTTTCTTCTTCTTAGGACCGCGTCTCTTGGGTTTCTGATCGTCATCCCCGTCTTCATCTTCCTCGTCATCATCATCATCATCGTCATCATCATCCTCGTCCTCCCCTTCTTCTTCCTCGTTCTCCTCTCCTTGCTTGAGGGAGTCCTCGTCATCATCTTTCATGATACTATCTAGTTCTTCCTCCTTCTTCTCCATGTCGTGTTGATCCTGAGGACTCAAACACTCATCCACCCAACCTCTCGAGCCCGGGGTGTCGGACATGATCAATCCATTATCTCGATAGGACTTGGTCATCTTCAAATCTGAGGAGAACAAGTATAATCAAATGACCACTTGATGATCTTAGTGCCATCAACTAATGCAGTATGTATGAGAGATTAGACTGTAACAACACACATCTCCATTTCTCTAAAATCCCCTTCAAAGGCTGTTATGCAACCTTGATGTATTATGCTGACCTTAAGCAGATTAGGGAAATATGACTTGAGTGAATAACTGAAAGGTACAAGGCAAAAGTGACAACCTGATTGCTTGATTGCAAACTTTCTTCCTACTCTGAATGTGTTTTAGAAGTCTCAGTAGATGGCACAAAGCAGCAGAAGAGACAAGTCTATTAAAACCAGCGCAGGCGCCCTGAATGGAGGGGATCAGGTGCATCACAGCTCCTTATTATACACATCTCCCATCTGCACTTTACTGCGTTGGGGTAGCTCAAGTATTTTGTTTTCTATATCTATCCAGAGCACACAAAAAAGAAAGAACAAAAACAACTTAACACATAAAGCAGACACTTGACATTTCTACAATCCACCCATGACCTAATGGCTTGAATACAGGAGGCGCTAAAACATGGCTGGTGTATTAAACCTACTGAAGACAAGGGGTACCCTGACAGTTAACAGGTAACATATGTTCCTCTTAGCACTAGGGCTGTGCATACTAATGGCACTTTGGCCATCCTCTGTGTTCTAGTGTCAATTGACTACTGTACTGGTTGCCATGGGCTACTGCACTTGGTACATCATGGCTATCTTTTTGCTGTCTCTGATTGAAGTATGTATCTGTGAAGGTTCTCCTTTATACAGGTTATAATATAGATAGTAGTAGTAAGTCACCTTTAACTGGACTTGTTCTGTAATAGGAAACGTTTCGACATCCATCCAGATGGCTTCCTCAGCTAAAATGAGTGGCTACTTGGATAAGTGGTAGAACATCTTCAACATTACAGTACAAGTGCAGTTGAATGTGTCTAACTATACCAACAATGTATGTTTCACTCAGTCTGCTGATTGGCTTGAAGAGGATATGCAGTATATACTTCAGTTGCTCCATCAGGAATAAACATATGCTGAGATGAGCAGTAAAGTGACTTTTTAATTGCTTACAATAGATATAATTGATCCATTTTCTAAATTTCAGTGCAGATAGCAGTCACTAAATTGGACTGTTTAATGACATTATACCCAACTTCAGTTATATATTAACCCTTCACAGACCTTTTATGAACTATTTCTGAGACCAAATGACAACATCAAATGTATTGGGCACAAGTTACTCATTTATAAGATGCTTAATATACATCCAAACTAGGAAATAATAAAAAAAAAAACAGTTTGATAATGAAAGTATCAGTTTGATTAATGGCTGAGCAATAATAGTTGGATAATAGGGAGGAAAATGAATTCAAATATGGAAATATAAAAAAAGATAAATGAATGAATGGGAAATGCGATGAAATGTCTGAAAATTGCATCAAAAGAATGTTCTGCAGATGCAGAGAAATAAGGATGCTATAATGATGAGACAGGTAAGGCTTACCTTAGTATTAATGTATCCTTGCCAGTGACAGTCTCATAACCTCTCCAGTGTTACAGAGCAGAGTTGTAGGTGCTGGGGTGAATAGTTTTGTTTATTTCTGGGGGCTGTGATGAGACTCTGGGGTTTTATAGCGGGTCTCGTGACGCTGGGAGACAAGTGAGAGGGAGGAGGAGAGGTGACAACACAGCAGTCACACAGATTAGCGGAGAGGGGAGCGCATCGCGCATGCGCCCCTCCCCAGCGCCTTCCTTCAAAGCCCCGCCCCCTAACTTTCCCCGGCACGCGCCATATGGTCACCCAAGTCAGGCAAACGGCGGATCACGTGACGCAGCCCCCTTTTCCTCCATCCATTTGTATTCAGCGCTGCTCTCTATTCCATCTCTTTGTGGCCAAGGGGAAGAAGGAAAAAAAAAAAAGTGGCCATCTGTCGCCAGTTACAGATTCTGCGAACCTGTTTGTACCCGCAGGACAGGGTTAACCCCTTCCTCCCAGTGCATTGTGTGCACAAGACGTGACAGAAGGGGAGGCAGAAGGAGGCTGCAATCAGTGCGTCTCACACTTGTGTCCCTGGAACCTCTCCGTGCCCCCTGATTTGCAAAGTGCCATTAATGACAAGAGACTACATCCTGCATGAGATTCCGACATTCTACAAAATATAATCTCTTTAAATAAAACAGTTCCCTAGGGGCTCCAGGAAAGTTTCCTTATTATATTTCTACATCGCCCCTTGCATGTTCTTTGCTTCTGTTCGCAAAGGCTCACTGCAACGTTTTTATTATATATATACATACAGTATATATATACATTTTCCTACAATAAGACTAAGTAATAGAAAAACTCTTCAAATTGCAACTAAATATCTGAGTAGAAGTCCGGAATTGTGTCCATCCTTATCAAGTCATGTGGGAGACCGCAACCAGTATAACATCCACACTAGTTGTCATTGTAGGAGCTGTGTCCCCTGTCTGGACTTCTTCCATTATTCCAGGTGATAATCCTATTCTCCAACTACTTCTGAATCCTCGCCAGACACAGCCTGTCTATAATGTCTGTCATGTGCTGCTGACATTATTCTGCCTTCTCAGAAACTAATTGTTATTTAATGCAGTCAGGTAATTAATCACCAGACACTGATACCAGTGCTCCCAGTTCCATAAAGATTTTAACTGACTCATACAATCATTGTAGGATGTAACCTTTCTTTCTTTCTTTCTTTCTTTCTTTCTTTCTTTCTTTCTTTCTTTCTTTCTTTCTTTCTTTCTTCCTTTCTTTCTTTTTTTTCCATTCTTTCCTTTTCTTTTCTTATCTCATAATACTAAACTCATCTATGTCATCTAAAATTATTTATTTTCTACCAATAAATCTATCTGCCTGTCTGTCCGTCCGTCCATCCATCCCTCTATCTATCTAACTATCTATCTGCCTATATCTCCTATAGCTCCATCTTTTATCCATCTATTTATGTATCTCTTATAAAATTGATACAAATCCAGTTGATTATGTATCCGGCAAGCTGTTCAGTCTGGACACATGCCTTATGTCTCACTTGATAGAACAATGTCTATTTTATTATTACTATTTTCATTTCTGCGGGCTAAAATATGTCCAGATTCCCAGAACACTTGCTTCTGATTTGATGCACATAGAATTATTTCCACTGTTGGGCACCTAGTCAACACATTCACTTGTCGGATGGATTCTTCAGTCAGATGTGCATGCCTTCATTAAAAGCGCAGTCCTCATAATAGTACAATGTATATTTAGATGAGGGGAAATAGAGTTTTTTTTGCCTACGTTGTGCGGACGTCTCTCCTCTTTGTAGGGAGATGGGCAATTGCATTGGCCCAGCCGGATACATTGATTTCTGGGCACATTTGTTTTATTGTTGAGAGATCACGTGACGTTACAGTGCCTTTAACTTTGAGCTGCAACAGATGAGTGGCAATAGGAAGGTCACGTGACTCCTGGATGACAGACTTCTCAGACCGACAGATGGGCTAAACAGGTAGTGGGTGTTGAATGGTGCTGAGTGGCGCTCTGAGAGGCAGCAGGGATAAGATGAATCTGTGTAGATGAGTCATCAACACAAGTCTAGGTCAAAGGCTACTAGCCCTAGCTACGTGCGATTAACCTGTTCACTGCCACAGCAAAGCATCAGGAGAATAACATTAGCACACCAGAGCAATTAGGAATCTTGAGCTTTAACAGAAACCAGTTAAAAGACTCTCTTTATACTCACAGCTAATATACACATGCATATATATATATATACACACTTAATATGTGTATATTATCAATATGATGATTATTATTAATAATAATATTATGCAGGATTTATATAACGCCATATTATTATTATTATTATTACTATTATTATATAAGATTTATATAGCTCCATATTATTATTATTATATAGGATTTATATAGCTCCATATTGTTATTATTATTATTATTAAG
>NW_017306668.1:905889-911227 GCF_000935625.1 Nanorana parkeri | reverse complement strand
TTATTATTATTATTAATAATAATAATAAACAGGATTTATATAGCATTATATTATACAGGGTTTACATAGCACCAACAGTTTTATTTATATATACATAGATAATTTTGTAATAAGCAGTTCTGTAATATGCAGATTATTTGGAGATAAAGCAAGCCCATTTTTAATCAGAAACTAAGAAACGATATATATACATAAATTAATATTTATTGATAAATAAAACAGGTTCATGCTAATCAGTTTTACTTAATTCATTTATACATTCAGGAATTAAGGGGAAATTTGTATTTCTAACTACACACATAGAAAATGGCAGGACCATATATATGAGTTGTCTATTATTCGTAAATGCCTTAACAGTCAATTTAGGACAGAGCACTAGCATGGCTTTTCACCAATGTATTTTACAAGCAGAGGAGGATAATTATTGGCACATAATTGGTTCTAGTTTTTATGCTATAAAGTCAGCATAATCAGTTATTTCACATTTGATTGGGAAGATTATTTTTGAAGACCTATAAGCCCTTTCTTATTACCACTTTGGGGAATAGAGGAAGGCAGTGATTAAAGCCCAGCCTCTGAGTTGAGTCTACATAGCAGTTTGGGTTCTGCATTAGCTGGAGAGCCACAGGTTGCTCAGTGCGAGGACAGTTGTGAGCCCCTTTCCCTCTATTTACAGGACAGTCTACTATTATTTGTTGGATTAATACTGATCCATCCCACCCATACAAGCCACAATCAGACACACAGGGAGCCTCTTCATCCTGACTGCTGTCCAGAGAGAGAGGCACGCGAGCTGCACACGCTCCTAACAAAAGCCTCTTTTCTGCCTGGGTGAGCATCCCCAGGAGGCAGGCGGGCTCTGCTCTTAAGCCCAACCGACCCAGCAGATCTCAATCCTTTATAACCCAATAACCCCTCTGCAAATCCCAACTGACTATTGGAGGCAACCTGCCATTTATTTATCCCCCGACGAGCCTAACTGATTGTGAAAGCCCCAGTCATTTATTCACCCCCAGCCCAGGTCTTCTAAGCTGAAGGACAGATATCTCCCTCTCCTGCGCTAATTTCGAACCTTGTCTACATCGCCTAACAATGGAGGAAGACCCAATTAACTGCCACAGGCATTAACCCCTTATTGATCGCGGCCATTTTCATCTCCATACAGAGCTCTTAGCTCCTAAATGTCAAACAGCATAGCATTAAAGGAAACCTGTCATTGCAGAAACATTGAGACTGCTAAAGAAGATCTCTGATTTGGAAAATGTTAGTTTGGTTGTGGTCATGCTTATCCTCAATACTTGCAAATAGAAAAGTATGACTTTACAGGTACTTTTCTAAACTCCTTGTTCTAGGACAAGCAAGTGAATACGTACAAAAGCCAGGCAACTAACATTTTCCAAATAAGAATTCTTAAGTGGCAGCTTCCATGTTTCTGACATTATATGCTCCTTTTAATTCAGAATTCCCCTTGTAAATTATTATTAATAGCATAATGTATTTGTATTGAACAATGATAGCAGCAGATGACTAAAAAGCTCTCTGTTTGGAAGTGTTGGGACATTTTTGAGTGATTCCTATTGTTCTCCTAAGACAATGGATCATGTTCTGAACTGTTTCATGTAGAAATCCTCCAATGGATTTGCATGTCTGATCAAATTTTCTTATTGGAGGTTCTGAGTATGTCCATTGGAGGGGCCAGAATATACATAGGGGCCCATACAGGGCCTTATCACTCTATGAATGAAACTTTTTGAGCTATTTAAACACCAATAGGATTCAGGATGAAGATATTGAGGGGAATTGATCAAAACTGGAGCAGACAACATCTGGAGCAGCTGTGCATGGCAACTGATCAGCTCCTCTCTCATTTTCAAATATTAACTGAACAAACTGAAGATAGAAGCTGATTGGTTGCCATGGGCAACTCCTCTAGGTTTTGTCTGCTCCAGTTTTGGTGCATATATCCATAGCACCATTCATATTTTGAAGAACAAAATAGCTCCGGAAGCTCTTGTTACCACATGCAGATACTTTCCAGCTTGTTAGAAAATATGTGGGGGAGCAGATGCCAATTGTTCTAATTCCTATGGTGAAAAGAAAGTAAGACCTCCAACCATCAGTGAGCTGCATCCACCAAGAACATCAGGACGGGGTTCAAAAAAGGCAGATGTGTGGTCAAGGACAGGGAGATGTTACACCAGTTGTAATTCTTGCCATGGCATCTGCTTGTTTCTGGCTAGTGTTACTATACAGTTATCTAAAGACAGGATTGGGAAATGGCTGTAATGTCTATGGGCTCTCTGGAACCACAGAAGACACCCAGATTAAATATAGTTTATCTTAGTTGGACGTTTTGGATGTATCTATATTGTTCTTCAAAACATAAATGGTGCTAAGGATAAATGCTGAGTTGTTAGACATGCATACAATATCTTTATCCTGAGAAATATTGTTCTGGGGTTGGATAACACTTGCAGGATCTGATCACAAACTAAAAGATATGGTTAACATAAAATGAAACCTCATCCATGGTAAACATGTAAGACTATCCAGGGTGAGGATCCTTATTTTCAAAAAAGTGTCATTGATTTTCAGCAGAGATTTTAATGCAATAAAGAATACTTATCCTGGTGTTGAAGCTTTGTGAATTAAACATATCGACTTGCTTTAGAGCAGGTACCAGGCATCTCTGCCATTCCAGCCATATAACATTTTGTAGCCAGAAAGCCCTTTCTAATTTACCTTCACTTTGCTACTAGTGCCTTTACTGCAATGAAATGTCAAGCAGCATTGTCAGTTGTGCTTGTTGGAGTACAAAACTCCACCTACCCCTCAACTTTCTCTGCCCCACTCCTTGTGCATACATTGATTTCTTTCCCAGCAAAAAAATGCTACTAATTTAATTCCAAGAGCCTGCCCACACACTGTATTTGGAGAAAATGGAATTTTGGAGATGTAGTTCTGGAGACATAACTATAGGTTCAGAGCTCCCAGCAGCTGCCCAGAAAGAATCTTACAAGCCTGGGGGTCATGTCACATGGTGTAATAAAAGTTATTTTTGCAAAAAACAGGAGGTTTTGGTGTGAATTTGGGTAATGCGTGAACATTCAGTTGAACAAAAAGACTCAAATAGTACATGGCCTTTGCAACAGATACAATCACCACTTCACTTGTGACAATTGATTTAGGGATAACAAAAGGCCAATCATAGGTCATTGAGTAGGCTGTAAGAGATCGTTGCTATGGAACACAGATATTTTTTTTTAAACAAAAATTATGTGACAAACTGCCAAAAGGGAAGGAAACAAGAACAACTGCATTTCTCCATGGGCCAATGGGGAGGAAGCCTTTGATGGGCTTAGTAACCATGGACAGTTGCTGCACTGCTTATAATTTTTGGCCACAGCTTGGCAAATGACAACCACTCATAAACATCAGATGGAGATAAATTAAGAGGACAAAGATGTGAATGGGCCACTGTTGACTTTATTCATTCTGCAAATGTTGATTTCCTGGCTGTCATCCTGTCCCTCTTGCTACTTTGAGTAACTGACCCAGAACATGCAGATGAGGAGTGTTATCTTTACTTATTCTGGCTCAGTCCCTCAGATACTAACAAAGCCAAGCCAGTTATTCAGGATAGCAGCCAGGCAAGTAGCATTTTCAGATCCGCAAGCAGGTATGAAGTGCAGTACCAAAGAGCACCTGCCTGATCACTATTTTGCTTGACTGCTAAAAAAACTGGTGGTTTCTGGGTGGCCATATGTGTCCATAGGTGGCCTCATCCAGAAAGCCCGACAAAACCCTACATATTGCTATAAACCCACTGACAGAGTTCCATATTCCATTCCATATTATTCTAAGAGCATCACATGGTTAAACATTTATTATCACTAAAGGCTATTTATATCAGGTGATATATGATATGCTAAATTGTAGCTCCACATATTAATTACACGTTTTACTGACAGTAGCTTAGCACTTAAAATTACCCATACGTTATAAATTACATTATAAATAGCCAGGGTTACCCATTATTAAAATATATAGGACACATCCAACCCATGCAAATCTCTGGGGCATGAGGCATTATCTTAATTCATTTAATTGATTCAGATTGCACCTGCGAGAGAGAGAAGAAAAAATAGATTTCACCCCCAAAACGCTTAGAGCTATTATGCTGAGGTTATTTGCTGGTAAATGATTTACTTTTACAAGATTGCCCATCCCTCTGGGTGGCAAGTGCTGTTAAACCCTATAAACACAGGAGCCAAATTGGTAAATATGGGGGGCGAGGGAGAGGGCTGAATTGCGGCTGTAAAGTACTCTATACACACATTAATCGATAGTGGAAAGTGATTGCACTATTGACCATTGCAACTGCAGTGTGTATTGAGGGCTGTGTGCGTCCCTGCAGCAGAACACAGGGGCTGAGCTATGAAAACACAAGGGAAAAAACGACAGAACAAATGATGCTCACAGCAACCAGTCTATGGAATGGAATGTGAAAACTAAATTTGGTTGCTATTGGAAACTTCCTCAGTGGTACTCCAGTTTCTATCAGCCAAGTCCAGATCAGTTGTATGGCACAGTCATCGATCTATGAAGGCAGGAGTAAATAAACCTTGAGCATATCATATCCATATCCAACCTAATCCATATTTCTTTTCAAAGATTAAATCACACCGATTGCTATGGGCAACAACTCTGTTTGCTTTAGTTATCACATATCAGCTACACAGACTTAATTAATAAAACAATGCAGGTTTAAACATTTACAGTTTAATTAGAACATTCTGCATATTATAATAGGTGCAATCCTTCCATGAAATACATTGTTTGCTAAATACACTTAATGTGTTATATAAAATATCTGCCTTCACCTATTTATACTTTGCTGCGTTTCAGTGCTTCTGATCTCCTGCTGCTTCTTTGCAGCCACCTCCTGTGTACATGCATTCACTCCAGCCATAGCTGCATGGCATTTCTCAGGTGTGGCGGGTTTCCTGATGGTGACAACAGTGGACCATGCCTGTGCAATGTGATTGAAAAAGCATGGTCTCAGGAGCCCATATGGCAGGGTGCAAATACACAAGCACAACTTGGAGACAGGGACAGAGTGTTGTCACCCTATTACAGAATATGCAATGACCTTGTATAAGACAAGGTTTTATGCAAGGACATTGCATATTGTTGGTGATCCTGCCATGAAGGTCCAAAGACCTTCATGGCAGGATCACCAGGAATTATTTACATGAAAGGTGCAGATTGATTTAAAAAAGAATACATGTTATTACACATTAAAGCCTATATGACATTTCAGTGTTTGGGATTATAA
>NW_017306668.1:828291-905846 GCF_000935625.1 Nanorana parkeri | reverse complement strand
GAGCAACTGTGGATGGCAACCAATCAGCCTCTCTTTTTCATTTTCAAATCTTAACTGACCAAACTAAAGAGAGAAGCTGATTGGTTGCACAGCTGCTCCAGTTTTTGTCTGCTCCAGTTTTTGATAAATTCCTCTCTTTGTGTTTATATATTTGACTTATTGGGTTTAAATGGTGCAATGTTATGTTGCCCATATTTTAGCCAACATTGTTGCTTTCAGCTGCAGGATGTCATCCATCCAAAATGCCTCCTTGAGTATCATTGAAGTGGTTTTGATTTATTTAAACCTCTTGTATGATTATCTGGTCACTGGTAACTATAAACAAAAAAGTACAGTGATTGAAAGTTAATTGAAAGCTGCCAAACTCCTATAAAATTGCCTCTTGTATGGCCAGCACTAGACTTGTGCACTTTTATAGGCAATTGTAAGCTCTTTTAGGCAGCGTTTGATACCAAACAACAAATGTAATGCTCCAGTTTCTATCCAGACTTTCAAACAATTTACAATTACAATTATTTATTTAGCGCCAACATATTCTGCAGTGCAATTGTTTAGACAAGACAAGTAATAAACATTGACAAGCATTATTGACATACAGAAACAGGACTGGAGGACCCTGCCCAAACCAGCTTACTGTCTAAAAGACTTTTCAAACAATTGAACCTGTTGGTCACTTTCAAAGTGCTTTGATCAGTTGGCATATATTTTGCACTAGGCAGCTGCCTTAAAGTAGTTGAAATTGCCTGAATGTTGCCCTGTGCATGCTCACCATTATTTAAGGGCTACATTTCCCTTTGAATATTGCACTGTTTTACAAGCCAAAGCCCTGGGTCCTGTTTTCCTCCCTGTTGGAATATGAGGAGGTGCTGTAGAGTTCACATTGCATGCACGTAGTGTTTATTCAGCTATCCTGCCTAACATCTGCTTCTAGCACAATCTCCCAGACAGATTTACAGGGCTAGAGGAGCAACCAAGAGCCAGGTAACGGTGAAGTGTACATTTCCTCCCACCAGGAGATAATTATGGTGCACCAGTCAAACGACAGCTCAGGTTTGACTAGACTCCTAAAATACATTTACGAGGCTTATAAATTCTTATTTCCTCTTTTACCACTTTGTGACTACAAGAGAGGCTGGTCAGAGATACAGATCGGTGTGACAGTGGAGACCTCGGTGGACTAATAGGCAGTAGCAGCACAGACAGCCGACTAGATGGAGCTGCGAGAGATTCAGCACTAGACAGGGGACAGCGCACCTCCCCGCTGCCTGCTATCAGATGTCCCACCGACCACTGCCTGGGGAAATTGTATTATATTGGGTACTGCAAGTGTAAGAAAAATCCAATTGCTATAATGAGGAATAAGACACAGGGAGGACAAACACAGGATCATAGATGATGGGATGATGGGCAAGCAGGTAGATTAAATAGCTAGCTATCTAGGTGGAGAGATTTACCTCCTACATGAAAACTAGAATGTATTGTATCTAAAATGTCACTGTCAGGGTATGTTTTATTTGTAAGACAATATTCAGGCTTTATATTACCTGATAAGCAGTAACTGGTACAAAGCTGCCTTGTGACTCAGAAAAATCATGGGTCTAGTAAATTAATTAGTGCCTTTTGATGATAACTAGTCTGAAATAAAATGTTTGAATAGTTGGTGCTAGGCAACAAATGACAGCTCTTAAAGTAGCTAGCTGTAAACCCTAACTGAATAGTTTGCTAAAGCACTGCTTAGCATAAGCAAATGTTATTTTAAAATAGCCTTTTTATCCTTTTTAGCATTTCAGTGCTGCTTATCTCCTGCAGACTGTGTGCAGACGCTTCCTGTCTTCATGCATTTTCTGCAGCAAGGGTGTAATGTGTGTTAAAATAGCCACTTGTAGTTAATGTGTAGTAGTGAATGTACTGACAGCACACCACAATGTTCAAAAGTAAATCTGCCTTTAATATCTTCAAAAAGAATGTTCACTTTACATTTATTTTGGGACATTCCTAAATGATGCTAATAAGGACATTCTTACTTTTGAACATTGCGGTGTGCTGGCAATACATCCTCTACTGTTTATAGTGCCATCTGCCCATTACTACAGCTCGCCATCTCAGTGGGTCTTTTCAGTCTGGTTTGGTGTGCAATGAGGATATACATTTGATCCAGTGACGTGCCATGCCTTCTGGGCTGGGTGAGGCATCCCCAGCCCGTCGAAGCTCCGCCCATGCCCTACCAAAGCTCCGCCCCATCCCACCAAAGCTCCTCCCCAGCTCAGTAACCAAGCGTGTGGGGAGGAGAAAGGGAGGCGACAGGGAGGAGCTGTGCCAGGACCTAGCTGTGCCAGGACCTAGCGTCTTCACAGGCTTTTACGCTTCAATCTTGAACAGTTACCACTATCCGCTTTCTGCTGGACAACGCACCTAACGCTTTCTGCTGGACAACTCTGCCTATGGCAGGAGAGAAAAATAAATGCTTTGGCACGTAAAGCAGCTCCTGTATGCAGGCTTGTGTCTTTAGCTGTTTAAGTTTTGGGGTTAACAAGATTTTCAGAAGCTGAAAAATAACATAGCAGTAGGAAAGTGATATTTAGCAGTCATTAGGGCCCACTATAGAATGATTAGAAGACTTACAAGTAGGTTAATGGCTCAGCAATCACCAGCAGGTTATATCCTCTGTATTAAAATACACAATCTCGATTTTAACATAGGGTACTTTTAAAGTGTATGTCTGAGCAAACCATTTAGTACAGCGGTCGCCAAACCTTCGGACCTCATGGACTACTAAATTCATAATTTTAAATCCCGCGAACCACTAATATGAATTTTTAAAAAATATATATATATTCTCATATTTTTTGTTTCCTCATATATAAATATATTCTCATATGTGTGTTTGTGTGTGTGTGTATTTATGTGTATATGGGCACATGCCCCCCACAGTTTCAGCACTGCCCCCAACCACCCCGTGCCTCCCCTTCCCCCACACTGAGCCACAATTACCTGGCTTCTCCCCACTTTTTCTATGTCCTGCAGCCTGCTCTGTCCGGGTACTGACGAGATGCCCCGCCTCCTGCAGAGCCTGCACTGTACTGAGAGCCTTGTGACAGCCGCTGCTTGAGTCAGTAAAATGTAGCCCCGGAGCCTCCATGCCGCTTCAATGATGGCCCAGCCTACACGGCATCAGAGGGGCCCAGGGACCACCAACATTTTCTCACGGACCACCGGTTGGCGACCGCTGATTTAGTACATCTCTCCAATACTTGCACATCTTCCCATGTTTTATATCTTTAAAAATGCTGCTTCCTGTTATCAACCTGACCCAGTTCACCTCTATGGAGTACACAGCACACCTTCATCCAAATAATGGAGAAGATGAGAGTAAATGGTGCTTTGTAGTCCTATCAAATTAATGTTTCTCCTCTATAAATACAGTGCAGCGAATGAGCATTGTCACCCTAGGACAGGACGCATGTTACTGGCAGAATCACCAGGTGAAAAAACCTGAATAAAGCAAGCTAATGCAGCCACTATGTCCAGGGATTGGTATGCTACAATAGATTACATTTGTGTGTATATATACTTCAACTGTAATCGAATTACAAGACAGCAGGAAATCACAGCAACTGAATATATTTTGTCATGCAAGCTTTTGGAAATACTAATTTCTCCTTGTCAGGCATTGTGCGCCTGCAGAACTGAGATACGTTTTAACTCTAATTCAGGGGAACACGACTGCCTATTTTCACTGATCACCTTGTTTTTGTTAAACACACATTAATTAATTGGATGTATGACTCCTTCAAACTGCTTTATTGGAAAGGATTAAAGGATATGTCTTTCTCATCTAAATGAAGACCTTGAAGGTGCATTTGTAATTGATTTGCACACTGGCTTTTGCCCATGGTTAAAGCCAAACTAAGAGTGACATAATATGCACTATGTTTATGTATTCACGATAACACACAGCTACAGTTAAAGCAACCAAGTAAAAATATAAATAGTAAACCAGCCAGTGGCAGACCTAAGGAACAAAGGGCCCAGGTGCAAGATTTTTTTTGGGGCCCCCCCCAAAAAAACCCCCACAAACACAGCGCTCTCCTCCCGCAGCGCTCGCCGGTTTTTTACTTTCTATCCTCCCCGCTGGGACACAGAGCAGCGCCCCGCGGGGAGGAAAGAAAGCAGGGATGCGTTGCTGTATCGGCAGAAAAATTTCATTATTGCTCTCACTGCAACGTTCGAGGCGATATGTAACATGTGCAGCACAATTGTCGTTTATCGCACGTAGGCTCTCCGACGCGTGTGTATCTGGGGGGCGGGGGACCTAAACATTTTTTTCCCCATTTTTTTTAATGTTACTTTAATTTTTAAACACTTTTTTTTGTACACTAACCCTATTGGTATTACATAGGGGACTAACAAGCACCCTGTGTAATAGCAGATAGGGTGTGACAGGTCCTCTTTATGGAGGCATCAGGGGTCTTTTAGACCCATAATGTCACCTAGAGACCCCAAACAAGCTGAGGAAGCCGAGATCTGCTTTCCCAGCTTCTTGTCCTGGCTCTGAGAGCCGGAGACTGTGTACAGTGACACCGGAAGTGATGTAATACACAGCATTTCCGCGTCCAGTGATCAGAGCAGAGATTAGCGGCTGGAAGCGGCTGAATCTCTCTCTGATCATTGAGGGGAGACCCACCGACCCAGTGGCCGCTGCGGGGGGGGGGGGGGCACCACATGGTACAAACGATCCAGCGGCTGTTCAGACACCAGATCGATTGTAAGTTACACAACAATCGCCTGCTGTTAAAAGCAGTACCAAGAGCACGTCTGCCAAAGCAGCAGTGTTTTTGTTTTAACCACTTCACTTCTATGTCTATAGACATACTGCGGCCCGGAAGTGGTTAAAGTGACTTTAAAGGACATTTTCCCCCCTCCCCCCAATGTAAACGCCAGCACTTACCTTAACTGATGTCTCTTAATCCGATCTTCTTCTTTCCTGATGTTTTCATCTGTCCCTCCAGCGTTGCGGCGGGTCTCCGATCCAGCGTTGACTCCTCTGTCCTTGCTGGCACTTGTTGTCCCACGGTGTCTGCATGCGGGTGCATGCATCCACAGACTTACCTTGTGTCTCTCCTCGTCTCCCGGCCGAAAATCGGAACTGCGCATGCGCCCGCCCCAAGATGCTTTGCGGCCGCCTGAGCAGTTTCGGATTTTCGGACGGGAGTGCGCGGCAAAGGCGGGGTAAGTTTAAACTGCTGTTAAAGCGTTTTGTTTTTTTCTCAACTTTTTGCATATATCTACTGCTTGCTAGCCTTATATATGCAAAAAACCCGGAGGGTTTAATAACCCTTTATTACTCACCTGATCCCTGAAACGACCGACAAGCGCAGACTCCCGTCCCTCAGGCTGTCATTATATGCATACAGAGCGTGCCAGTTACTATTTAAACCGGCGCGCTGTGTGCAGCTTCTGGGAAGATACGCTATAAGCGTAGCGGGGAAGCCGGCTGCGCATTTTGCATCGCTCCTGCTACACTAATAGCGTATCTTCTCAAAAGCTGCACACAGCGCGGCGGTTTAAATAATAACCCGCACGCTCTGTATACATATTCTGACATCATCAGAGGCGGGACACTGCGCTTGTCGGTGGATCAGATCAGGTGAGTATTAAAAAAAAAAAATGTTTTATTTTATGTTCCCGGGACATTTAAAAATGTCTCGGGAACATAAAATAATAAAACATTTTACATTTTATTTTAACAAATGTCACCTTACCTTAGCCTGGTGGTCAGGGGGGCTCACTGGACCCTGGTTGTGGGGGGTCTGTTGTGGCCGCAGCTGCTCCATCCCTCTGCCGCCTTTCTGCACACTCCCGGCCAGTGGTGTAGCGCGGCCGTCACCTCAGCTCCCGGTTAGGCCGCTAGGACCCCCTTCAGGAGCGAGCGGCGGCCGATTAGAGAGCCGAGGCTGATGCGGGCGGGCTGACCGGGAGCTGAGCTACGGTGATGGCCCCCCCCACCCCCTCGCTATGCTATAGTGAATAGCCCGTACAGCAGCCCTTCGGTTCTACTGAACCGAAGGGGTCCTGGGGCCGAAGCTAACCGAAGGATCAGCCGAAGCTACGGCTAGATCCTTCGGCTGGTTCGTGAATAGGCCACTATATTTTGCACACTCCTATAGCAGATTTGGGAGACAACACTGTGTGCTTTTCCAGGAAGACATACCTTGTTGTTCCTGTTGGCTGCTGGGCCCTCATGTGTTTATTTTTTAAGTTACTTATTTTTTATTTCATGTTTTCATTTGTTTTTCTTTCAGTTAGGTTAGGAAAAGGGGGGTGTTAGTGTTTAGTAAAAGTGTTTAAAGAAACGTGAATATACTAACTACAATATTTTGGGAGCTTTTTACAGTTAAATAAATATGCTATAATGCTGTTTTTTTAATGAAAAGCTGGCTGGTGTCTGTCATGTTTAAAATCCAGCCTAGTAAAAGTACTTAAATGCTGTGCATGGAGTCAGTACAACATTTTTTGATTTTTTTTCCTGTGAAATAAAACACTTTAATTTTGATTTCTTAAATATAAACCTGCCTGGTTTCTCCACCTGCTAAAGCACCTCAAATAGAGTGTGTACACTGAACATTTTTTTTGTCTTTTGTTCAGTTAAGTAATACACTCTAATTTTTATTTCTTAATTAAACCTGCCTTGTGTTTCCCTCTTAAACTGCATTCATAGTGTGCATTGAGTCTATCCAATATTTAAAAGCTTGCTGGTATCTGTCCAGTTCTAAATGCAGCATAGTAAAAGTTTTTAAATACTGTGCATGGAGTCAGTGCAATATTTTTGGCTTTTCTGTGAAATAAAACACTCTGAATTTGATTTCTTAACTATAGACCTGCCTGTTTTTTTCTCTTCATTTGTGGCCTTGTAATAGTGCTTACATACTATGGAGCAGGTCTGCACAGTATTATTATTTTTGTTAATATTATTAATATATTGCAAGTGGTGAGTCACCATGGGGCCAGGTAGCAATATGTATATCAGGCACTGTGTAAATTTTCATGTTTTCTAAGTAAATATTGCTTGGACTATTTACATATTTCCCATTATATATACTGCATTATGGTAGGAATATGACATCATTATGATGTCAGAGACGAGTATGTTCATTAGCTTCTTGGTATGTCACTTTGGTATATTAGTTGGTGTGTTATTTTCTATTCGTTATTACATTTGCCTGATGAAGGGACCCTGTGAGGTCTGGAAACCATGCTGTTTTTTATTTATTGATTTAAATATCAATAAAGGCGTTTTGCATGAAGATCTAGTGGTGTGCGGCTGGCATATCTTTTGCACAATATTACTGTCTGCTTTCTCTGAAATAATGCACTGTAATTTATATTCATAATTTGACATTTATTCTTTTTTTCTATATAATGTTATTTACTTTTTCATTATATAATTGTAACTTTTACCTTTGTGTCAACTAGACTACATCAGGCAATTAGATTGCTTACAGACTAGTCACATGCCACCATTATTGTTCCAGCACCTTACTGCAACCTTTGAACCCCCCCCAAAACAAAATTCACTATGCACCCAAAAAAACCGCACACCCTGACCCTAGGTTATAGGTTATTAAAATGCAGCTTCTCAGACACAAGTTCACCCCTCTGTGTTGAAGGTTCTTTCTGGAAAGACACATGCAGCAGGGCAGACTTGTGCCTGAAGCACACATAGGACCATCACACCCAATAGATAAAGTGCCACTAAGCTCAGTGGTTTAATCTGAAAAAGGGATTCAAGCACCCTAACTATTAATAAAATTTCGTTTTTTTAATATCACTCAGCAGTAGATCCTCAAATCATTTCTGAATTTGTGCTGACACTGTCCCTCCTTCTAGAGGGTGACTACTTTTGTTCCCCATGGTCCCTGTGTAAGTTGTAAAGTAGCTACCGCTCCAAGCTTATGCCCGTGATGGACTGCAATATCAATACACATTAGTAAACCAAATGTGAGATTGTAGTGCATCACAAAAGAGTAGCTTTACCTGTAACAGGAAGAAGTGGCAAACCTAAACACAATCTGTGTGAGGGCAAGCAGTTATGCCTCCAGTGTGGTGAAGCAGCTATGTGAGGGCGAGCAGCTATGCCTCCAGTGCAGTGTGGTGTCGCTATGTCTCCAGTGTAGTAAAACCAGACACCATGTAATGGCAGCTATGGAAAACATGGGTAATAAAAGAGAGGTGCTTTGGAGAACACCGCTTTTGCAACAAAGTGTGTGGTGATGTGCCACATACAAAGAGTGGTTTAGCCTGTTTCAGCAACAAGTGTGAAACCAAGGCCACCTTGTGGGAAGACAGCTAGCCTTTTCCCATTATGTGTTCCCCCTTTACCAATGCCTACAGAGCAGTGGATCCATCCAGTATCAGGAGATGCAGGAAAGAGGTTCTACCTCAGAATGGCTCCCTTTGCATAGATCCCCTTGAAGCCATCCCAAATTTCCTCTTCCTCACTGCCAGCATTTGTCCCTGCTGCCTCTACCTCACAGGAATGTAGGCATTAGGCAAAGGATCCTGTTGGCTCTGAAAGATCAGAAAGCAATTTTATTCCCCCTGCTGCTGTACCTCCAGTGCCCGATCTTCTACACCAAACAGTATGGGATCCTGTAGGAACACCAAATCCCCGCCTCATAGAGACTAAGATGTTGATGACATGCTGAATCAGGATGGATGAGGTGTTATTCTGGTGCAGCTGGTGCAGCCACCACAGCATGGCCAACATGAAGTTCCAGCATGTGGGAATATTGCAAAATAAAGATGCTTGTGTTGATGTTGCATTTCGGCTAGGAAAACACTTACTTGGTATGACTGCCTAAAGTTTTATTTTCCCTTTTCCTAAAGGGAAAAATAATAATTTTTTGATGCTCAGACCCAGGCCCTGCCTTTTTTGCATCATCTAATATATATAACCATCTTTACAAAAAGACATAGAAAACCTCTGTATAAACCTATACCTCTAAAAAATCTATTGTGCTTAGGTTAAGATCTGCAGGGAAGCTGATGAATGGCTTCAAAATGGGGACCTTTAATTTTCTGAGTTCTACCCCCATAGACTTGCATTGAGTTCTAAGTTCGAGTTAGAACTTTTTCCATGTTCGAAAGTTCGAGTTAGAACAGAACTCGGGGGTGTTCGGCTCATCACTAATGAATAACAGCATAATTGATTTTATTGTTCAGAAACAGTATACCCCGATTTAGGGTACTCATTGTTGTCCTGCTACCTTCTAAATAGATTGTTTACTACGAAATTACAGTACATGTGTTTTTTTTCTAAATAGGGCATCAATTCCAAAGTGCATTACTTTGCATTTATCGACATTAAACCTCATCTGCCACATTAATGCCCACAATTACAAAATAACATTTAGGATTTCAGCCTAGGTGTGGGGATTTCATTGCCAGAAACAAATTCTCTGACCCCTAAATTAAAGTATACCCAAAGCACAAAGCTTTTCTTAATTTTGCATTGAATAAGGAAGGATTAGTGACATTGTGCAAACTGGGGATATGCAGTCTCTCTTTTTGTCCTGATGATTGTTGCCATTAGGAATGAAAGTGAGGCAAAATTTAAAATTGTGAGTTGTTACTGGAACAGAACTAGAAAGGAAATTTTTCCAATGGGGACACTTGTTCTGGTGACAAGAGAAGATTTTCCTTACTTTGTAGACAGCTCCTCTCACTCCCTGTTATCTCTAGGAGACAGGAAGTGGAGGAAAATCCTTCAGTTCCTTGCTAATGCCACTGATTAACGGTGATTTGTAGCTAGCATTGTAATCGCTGGTTGCTGGTGATTTGCAAAGCACACATCATCAGAGATGGTCCTGTTCACTCTGACACGCATAAACACCGCAACAATGTGCTATTGATACGCTTGCGCCACAACCATGCACCGCACCAGTTCTCTGATGAACACTGGAGACCACCATTCCCTTGGTTGCTATGTCTTTATATTGGTGCTCCCTGCCAAAAATCACTTTTTTTCAGCTATTGAAGAATGAACTGATCATTAAAAATCTGTTAGCACAGTACAGACAGGGTTAACCAGTGCTTTTTTTCTGGGCAACCGTTTTGCCCACAAAACGCACACGGCAGCCATCTTTGTTGTGGGTAGGGACGCACTGTGCATATGAAAATAAGATGTCTTCATTATTTACTTATCTCTAATGCTGACCAATGTATCTCTGCTAGATGAGCTATTAGTAATAAAACAATGCAATGTTTAAAATGTTTTGATTTTTCCATTTGAAACATATGGATGGCCTGCCTGAAAGATTTCACACAGCTTGTTATTTCTTTATACGGAAGTTATATCTTATGTTGCTCAGAAGCATCCACACTGTTACCAATCATCTCTCCTCCATCACCTTTTTGCCAGGAGGAGGGACTGCTAAAACACAGAACTGAGTGTACAAAATATAACAAAAAATTTTAAACAGAAAAAAACACTGCATGATATACTTTTCTCATAATTCTCTTAGCTTCAAGTTAGTAATGGGTGCCGGGAACTTGGCATTTGTATAGAGAACTGTTAATCGGTTTGCTGTTCTATTATGTGCTACATCTTTAGTGGGATTTTAATGGAGGATTTTATACAATTTTGATTTTTTTTTTTTTTTAAATGTGTGACTTTTTATTACCTTTGCAGTACAATCATCACTAATGATATCCACCTATGAAGCATTATAAAACAATACTCTGAATTCTTGTACCATTTATATTTGGCTGATAACAGAATAATTATTTAATGTTCCTATTCCATATTGTTTGGTATATTTTAGGCACTTTTACTATTACCTTTTTGTAGATTGTTTATAACACACACGCACCCCTTTTGTTAACCCGGTACATGAAAAGCATTTGCTTTCCTTTTTAACAAATGAATTTACATTTGAATTAAATATTGATAATTTGACCTTTCAATCCCTTTAACTAATCAAAAAGGAAGAATTTCCAGGCGTGGATTCAGTTCACTGCCCTGGCAGATTTTTCCGCTTGAATAGCTAGTGAGATTAAATGAATAAAACTTCCCTTTTCATTACACTCTACTTGTCCTAATTGCTTATGCAAAATGCAGATTTTTATTAATTAGTTACCGCACTGATTAATTCTTCTTTCCGTTGCACATCATGCTGTAAAAATTATTTTGGCATGGCAAATCACACAGTTTCCATTCTGGATTTATTAGGTTTAACGTCTTAAAAGATCAGCATTCAAATGTACCTTTTTGATGAAAGCAAGACCACCTGCTGCTCACACACACATGCTCTCATGCACAGGCACACACATGCACACCCTCACACATAATACATATTTATAATGATACATCCTGGTTTCTAAAGAGAGACGATGACCGTTGATGATAGATTTTAAAGTGAACCTGTCACAAACCTAAACTGATTTTGACTGAGGATATAATGAAAAAAAAGCATAAACAGAGATTAACTCCAGTAAAAATGATGCATATCAAAAAGATACATAGATCCAAAAAGACAGATAGCAAACTTTACATGAACTTGGTTCTGCCCGTTCCTGGTTCCCTGAGCCTATTGCTCACCCTAGTGATGGCAGCTTTAATGACCAATATGGAAGCTTGCTAGGTAGGGGGATGGAACAAAATGCAATCGTTACAGGAAAAGTATGTATAAATTCAGCTGCATATACCTGGACCTACTGATCATTTCCACTTGTGATTTTACTAAAAAATAACCTCTTCATATGCATATATAATCAAGCTAGGTGACAGGTTGTGACAGGTTTACTGTAAAGAACCACTATCATGGTAATAAGAAATGAGGAGTAAAGACTTGTAAACATGACTGTCTTATCGAGGTGCCCAATGCAGGTTCACCACATTCAATAAATCTTCTCAGACACAGGAAATTGAAAGAACATACAGTATATATCAGAATGGTTCCATACGAATGAGTAATTAGAGAAACATTTGCATCCCTTTGTGCTCCGGCATTAAAAATTAAATGATGCCTATGTCATCTGATGGCATTTATGCTGTGGTACTTTTATTTTAGTTATGTTCCCTGGTGACTCTGACCAGTTGTGGCCCAAAAGACAAAAAGTGCTGGCTGCCCATTAACACTACTTTAGTTTTTTCCAAGGTCATCACTATTATTGTTGTAATATTACTGGGAGTATAGTATGAAGTGTTGACTTCTTTGATATGTTGACTTGAGTGTGCATATTTCCATCTCATTAAAAATCCTCTATTGCCTTAATGCTGTACATTGTACTTGTTATTGTTCATTGAGGAGGCATTTTGCATTAGTGAAGATGCATACGTTCGTTAGTTAGTATCCATGAATCAGTCCATAAAAGGGGAACAAATCATAAAATTGACATAATAGACATCTTATCTTCTCAATTAAATCTTGTTGAGCATACTGTGACTGAAAAGGACTAAACCACAACTTTTGAGGGACTTCAATGTGATATGTTTGTCTTGAAAATGATCAATACAGAAATGACAAGGAATTATGAGAAGTTATGGCTACAATATCAAATTGTAAAATATGTGCCTATGGAGTCATTTTATCTTGAATTAGGTAATTTATAATATGGACTTGTGATTTTCTGATTATATGTGCACAGTTTAATGCCGAGGCACCTAAATAGTCTGGCACAATAATTTTGTTCCCTTTATGTGCTTATACATTTCGATTTGTCGTACCCTAAAATTATACACCATTAGTTATATTATATTTGGATTAATTCCTTAAAAAGAGAAGAGAGGGGGTGGAGCCAAAGCTTTGCCCAGGATGGCATACCACAAATGTAATGGTGTTGTAATGGGGTAAGCTCCCTTTTGGATAATTCCATTTAAAAAAAAAACAAACAGACAATTGTTGTGGGAACACCCATCCTCCCATAAACTGATCCACTGGTGCTCCATCTTGGCTAATCTATGAAATAAATTATTTAAATCAATCACATTACTTGTATATTAATCATACATTCTATGTACGCTACATATATTGGGTAAATGGTTGTTATCCATGTTTGCTGTCCTTATACTGTATAGGGCTTATATTAAAAACAGGGAGAAACAAGGAAAAAGAAAGTGGAGCTCTTCCGCACTACAACCACTTACACTGGTCTAAAAGGAGAAAGCCTCGGAAATGAAAGTAGCAACATTTTACCAGGATTGGGTCACTAATAAAGAAAAGTCCTGAGTATTAATTGGCTCCAGTTTCCAAGATACAGCTTCAGGTCAAAATTGCATCAAAATAATTCAAAATCACGAGGGGGATCTGCGATTATGCTCCATAACTTCTCTGGAAAATGTGATATAGCAATGAGAATGGTGCCACACCAATCATTATAAATGTATATTTTTATTGATACCAATAACATTCTTTTATTGGTTTTTCATGTAATATTTTCATGCTTTTTGCATGAAAAACTGACAAGCTCTAACATCATATTAAACAATAAGGTTCCACCTTTATTCGGTATCTAAACTGCGCTTTTTGGCTTTTCTCTTGTGAACTGCAGTAGGATCATCCCTGGATAGATTCCAGCAATAATACTCCAGGATGTCAGCAAGCATGGACATTTCCCTTGGTATATTTTCTCAATGCCTGCGATATCCTGATGGAATCTCTCCCCATGCTCATCATTCACTGCCCCACAGTTCAAAGGGAAATAGTCTACATGCGTGTGTAAGAAGTGAATTTTCAATGACATATTTGCACCAAGTGCTTTATAGGACCTAAGCAAATTTTCCACGTGTTTTTCATAGTCATCGGCCTTGCTGTTCCTGAGAAACTCCTTTGCCACGGGCTTGAAGGCTTCCCATGCCTTCTTTTCCTTGCCGCACAACAGACGATCAAACTTGTCATCTCGGAGAAGTTCTGGAATCTGTGGACCGACATAGACACGTTCATTGATTTGAGATCTCTTTTGCAATTGGGGGAACCATGCAAAAATCGCAGTCGCTACTATGATTGGTGGGTTCCCTCCACACCATTGGGACTGCGAACGGCATGGACTTTTTCTTCTTGTTTAGCCAATGACGCAGATAAGTTGTGCATGTAATGCAAATATAATGAGGGGCCCAACTCTTGTCCTGATCCCCTATTTTGCATCCAAAAAATAGGTGGTATGCCTTTTTTACCACTGCCGTCATGCTGCACTTTTGAGATGCAAATGTCACCTCGCCACAAATGAAGCAGAAGTTATTTGCGTTGTTTACACACTTTCCAGGGCATCTTGGCTTCTGAGGGAAAATATCAGGCAACTGTTTCTTGGCAATGTTTGGCAATGACACTTTCACAAGCCACCAGATGTAACTGTATGATGCGTAGATCTGACCAAGACAAATGTACCTTGCAATAAAAGAACAATAAATTCAATAAATTAGTTAGGTAATCTTCAGTCTCAAAGTGAAGATAAATATATACACTTCCATGTGGTACCATTTTCATTGTTCTACCGTACTCTGTCGAGAAGTTACGAGGCATCATGATCATTGGACACCTCCCTCCCATGTAGGCAAATATATAATGTATAAATCTTTATTGTGAAATATCATGAAAACTTAGCCAACCAACCAGCACCTTTATCACCTGTTTTCTAATTCATCTAATCAAAATATGTAAGAATGAACACATTTTATCTCGGAGGTCGATAATTTCCCAAAATTGGTAGTCCATTGTTACATACCAGCTGAATGGAGAGGTATTTTCATGGCAAGCAAAGTGATTTCCACTATAATTTTAAATGGTTAAAATGAAAAATAGAAAATTCAAGCAAGTAAGCAATATTACTATAAGATGGACCTCCACTTTCATTTCCAATCAGGTTGTGTGTTATTGTTTCACACGATTGCTACACTAAGCTTGTTAAGGTTTTCAGGGAATATGTAGAACCCTTATATGTGACCCTTAATTTAGTAGCAACATTCAAAGGTAAGTTACTCAGAGCAACCAATCAGAAACCATCTTTAGTGCCCTGACTTCCTTAATCTGATAAAAAGTAAATGATGATTGGTCGACATGAGTTACTGTAAATCACTGCTCCTTGTTCTTCTTTATTTATATACATTATTCTAAGCCAGAGATTTGACCCAGAATATAAAGATACCAATCTATGTTTTGCTCTTTACTAGATTGTTCTGCTGTCTCTTTCCAATAAACCTATCTAATGCAAATATATTTTCATATTGACTCACAAAGAGACCAGCTAATACCCTACCTTAATGCTCCATAAACTTTCTACAGAAAAAAGATGACGTAAAGGGGAAATTGACCTGCATTGATTTGACAAACTGAACATGGAGCACAAAGCAAGCAATGTCCCCTTAATGACTTATTAATACCTTAAGTGCCCAAAGTCTTAAGTCCCCAGAATCTTACTAATTTAGTAGCATACAGTCATAGTAAAAATCCTGTCCATGTAAAAAAAAATCATCACGCAGCAGATCTGGCCCACTGTGCTCTTTACTGCAGACTGACACACACCCTATTGAATCACAGCTAGGGTCCTCCACTCATCGGAGAGTGTAAGCTTTGCCAAGTGGAGGGCTCCAGCTCTGTTTCATCATGTAAGCCTGAAGCAAGGAGCACTGCTGCTTGTGCATAGGTAAGTCATTCTGCAGCAAAGTACATCACTCTATGCGGGGTGCTCAGGTGAATACCGAACAGCTCCTGTGACTCCGTGCCTTGGGTCTTAGGCAAATTGGCCACTGGCACCACATTTTTAAGTTGATAGGCCTAAATCTAGAGACAAAGCAGTGAAAACAGGGCCAAATGCTGAGACAAAGGCACAGAGAGAAAAAACATAGGGTTGTTGGTTGCTGCCAGGTAATATAGATCCATGGATGTCACCAGCACACCAAGAATATTGAAATCCAAAGTGTTCATTTATTGAAACGTCATGTTATCAGAACTAGCGCTTTTGGGGCCACACAGGGTCCCCTTCCTCAGGCTCAGCAATGAGTCATTGCTGAGCCTCATGCTAAGGCTGCTGAAGGGGACCCTGCGTGGCCCAGAAAGCGCTAGTTCTGATGACATGACATTTTCAGTGGACAGCCTATGGTGTCCACTGGACAGCATAGGCTGTCTATGGTGGTAAGATTGTATGCTTAATTTAAATTTTTGCTGCTGCTTGCCCTTCTCCTCTTGTCCATGGACTCACAAGAAAAGCCCAACGAGGACAAAGGGGGATTTAAATGAGTCTCCCACCAAATGTGACAGCCCCACAAAATCATTTAGAAGGGAGTCCCTAGAAATCTGAATCAACCACCCACCCCACCCCCCCACCTCCCCGCTCACAGGGGAATGAGTACGGGGTACATTAGTACCGCTTATTACTCATTCTCCGCCTTCCTGAAAAAAAATTTAATAAACACACACTGTGAAGAAGTTCTTTAATACAAATTCCATAAAAAAATGTAAACAGTGTTTCCTGATTTAAATACATTGCCAATTATGTTGTCCAGCAATGTAGACCAAATATGCTCATGACATTTAGCAGCAGTAAGGAGGCAGGGCAATATTGTTGAGTGGTGGGTTATCCTGGCAGAGGGGAAAAACATCTCTGGGCTACGAGTCATCATGACTGACAACGAATTTACAATGGGGACATTTTATACTTTTCTTTGGGGAACGAGTAATAAGGTGTACTAATTTACACTGTAGTCACTACTGTGGGGAACAGATATCTTGGGGACCCCTAATTATTAAGGGAGTTTCTAGATTACAATAAGCCACCCCACAAACCCCCACATCCTCTTGGGGGCTGGGTGTGGGGATGAAACTCTTGCGTATTATTTGTCTGTATAAGGTGTATTGCTAAGAATGGAGGCTTTGCTGCCCTTTTTGCAAGGTACCCTCCCGAAGTTGAAAGGCATGTGGCCTAGTATGCTTCAGAAAAGAAGGGTGCCCATCATTGGTCAATGATGCCAACCGGGATGCCTGACTGGTTTGTTTACAAATGACAGCCGAGGATTCACCAGGGATTCCTGGCCAAATCTAGACAGTTTGTTTGGCAGTTCGCAAAGCTGAGAACAGTCTTGGTTTGGGTCAAATTCACATTAACCCGAACCTAAAGCCCTTCCCTAGTACAAGGGATAGGTTATAGCTGAGAGGCATGAGAACTTAGTATGAAATTCCCATTTGTTTTTCAAGTGCTGAAGGTACTGCGCCCAAATGTGCTGGGCTGGTAATTTAACACGCTAAAGACAAATAATATTCATAACAGTCACAAATAATATTCATAACAGGCACAAGTGAAGGCACAAACATTTTTGTTATAAGAGTTTTGGAATTATTTCTACTTCAGAATTTTCATAAAAGAATTCTAGAGAGCATATGATGCTTTGTAAATACATATTTTCGCTTTTGATCTTGTCTTTACAGATGTCTGTTAAATGTGCAGCTGTTTTGACAGTTGGTTGGAGGATGGCTTTTTCTAGGATTCACTGTTTCTCTATTTGTGAGATGTGGTTCAGTAAATATTACTCTCAAATAGTTCATGAATTAAAGATAAACTTAAATCAACTTACAGAGTTTAGAAATAAAAAAAACTTTTGGGGGGATAAACTGAAAGAAATTATATTAACGTTCCACCCAGTTTTCGATCTGCTTCTTTCTGGCAGCAAAGAGAATTGTAGGATAACCTACAACTTGTACATAACCTAACCTGATCCATCCTAGGACCATTTTGTCTTCTGTACCTTTCAAACCATTACAGCTAATGTCATGTGATTGTTCTACCTTTGGGATAGGTACCTAGAAATATTTTAATGGCATACCGTACATACATTTAGCTGGAATTTTAGTCCGTTACTTAATGTGTATAACTATAGCCAACGCTTTCCCCCTTTTCGTTTAGTTTCCCCTCACCTCCCGTTCCTGTGACAACAGCACTAAAAATATGACAGTGGTTCCAATCCTTCCTTACTGTTTCCAAAAAGAGAAAATTGCTCACTTAATAATATGTAATTGCACAGTGCTCCCTTGTGGTGACACACATAATAGCAGCAAAGAAGCTTACAATAACAAATACAATGTGCAAAGTATTTTACTGAATGCAATAACAATGTCTCAAGTACAGTAACCCATAATAATCCATGATCTGATCTAACTATGGTAAAGCAATGGCTTTTTGTTTTAGGTTACCTCACTTTACACACGATCATTGCTCTTTACTTTAAGGTACTATATGGCACTAGCATTATAAGACAGATATTACTATGATTGAAAATGTCTTAATAATAATTCTGGTAAGTTGTATTCACTTTTGAGAAACCTCACTTCTTCCCAGCTTATCTAAACCCCAAAATTAATATGTTACAGTTTACCAGTCCTTAGATGTAGTCAAGTAATTCTGCAAATAACACACTTCCTGTCCTAGGATGGCAACACTCACTTCTCCATTGTATCTATGGAGAGAGCCTTGGTTGTCACCCACGCCAGACTTCAAATATCTGTATTTGTTCATCTCCATTACAAAGATGACGGAGAGATTAGACAGAAAGAAGATAAGATGGTTTCCTTTTAGCTTACAGAACGTAACAAGGACTCTGGATTTCTGGCAAGATCAGAAAGTATTTTCTGTACTCAATAAAACAAAGAAAACTAATGCAACTACTACAAAACTGGTAAGCTGCAATATGATAAATGTGTTTTGGGCCTGATGATCCTTGAATTCATCAGCAGCCCATGGATCAGGGGTCCTTCTGTGTGCCTTACTGGCTCTTCTCCAGAACTTGGAACAGAGAACAAATTCAGTGTAATTTATCACTCCATTTAAAACAACCGAGGGCTAAGCTGCACTGTTTACAGCGTGATTGTTCAAAACCGCTCAAATCCCTTCAACTTTGCAACTTACCCACAATTTTAGAGTCCATCCACACAATATGCGTTGGAGCTATGCTGGCAGCCTTGTCCAGCACAATGTATAGACAAGGTAAAAAGCCTTGTTTTCAATATGGTCAATTCACACCACCGCATTGAAAAAAAGCACGGCATGCATAATATTTCCTGATCAGCGAGAGCTAATGAGACCTGCAAATAAGCTCTCTCTTTGCACTTAGAGTATAATCAAATCTGGCATCTCTATGCAACATGCAAATAAATGTTGTCAGAACAGAGCTAAATAGTGGTGAGCATTGGAACACTTTGAATTATTTGAGCTGATTTACTAAAAGAGTTACCGGATTTTGCGCCTCATAAGGCGCACCGAACCATAGGATGCAAGGAGGTTCTGTGACAGTTTCTGTGACAGAAATTGTTACAGAAGCACCAGTTAGTGACCGCTGAGACAGGTGGCGCTGGGACTATAGCGCCACGGTCTCAGTGTTCACACAGAGCAGACGAAGAACTAACGTTCTTCGTCTGCTCTAGTGGCTCTAAGGTGAGCTCCTATCCTGTGGTCATGGGTCCCCCAGAGGAGCGGGGGACCTGAAAACCACGGCAGGGGGGCGGACTCGATCGCTTGTATTAAACAAGCAGCGGCTCCCACTGTACATTTAGCTCCGCTTCAGCAGAGCTAAATGTACAGAAAACTACTACTAGAAAACTACAGAAACTGCATGTTCTGGGCGTCGGGCAATAGGGATTCGCTCCATAAGGCACACACACATTTTCCCACGACTTTTGGGGGGGGAAAAAGTGTGTCTTATGGAGTGAAAAATACGGTATGTAAGTTATCTGTTAAAAAATCGAAAGAGAAGGGAGGAAAACAAACCTTCTGCCACTACTGACTTCACCTCTTGTTTAACCTTTTGGGATAAAAACTTTCTACTAGGGATGCACCAATACCGATACTAGTACTCGCCCAAATGCTCCAATACTTACCTCGATACCGAAACTTCTGGTCAGAGGGACATTCCTTCTGGCCAGCAGCACCACGAGGGAACATGGAGGCGGCTTCCTTGCCAATCAGGACCTGCATCACAGCTTCCTGATTGACTTGGAAGCAGGCTTCATGCTGCCTAGCAACACTGTGAGGCAGCCTGGCTTCCTGACCAATCAGGAAGCCAGGCGGCACATTATGACCCGCCTCCTGGCTTCCTGATTGGCTAGGAAGTTTGATTCACGCTGCCTAGCGACACTGCCAGGAAGCCTGACTTCCTGGCCAATCAGGAAGCCGGACGGCAGATCATGACTCCGCCACCTGGTTTCCTGATTGGTCAGAAAGCCAGGCTGCCTCACAGTGTTGCGAGGGAGCGTGAATCAAACTTCCTAGCCAATCAGGAAGCCAGGAGGCGGGTCATAATGTGCCGCCTGGCTTTCAACAGAACACCTGCTTCCTGATTAGCCAGGCCCACACTATCCCGGGATGCCAGTATCGGTATTTGGTATTGGCGAGTACTGAAAACAAAATATCGCCACTTAATGCCAAAAAAACGGTATCGGTGCATCGCTACCTTCTACCCTACTGGATGAACTGAGAATGTAATGAATTGTATTGTAACTGTACTGACTTCCTTTATTTTGTTAAGTGCTGAACAAACTGTTGGAGTTATATCAATCTTTTATATTAATAAGACTCAATTACCATTTCAATGCACAAGGAAGATGTTGGCAGAATTTTTTCTAGGGCATAACTGAGCTTTAAATGGAAACATATTCGATAATTACTTGTCCAGATAAATTTTTTCTCTCTGTTTTTTTTTCTTTTCTTTTTTCTTTTGAGGGGGGGCGGGACGGTTCAGCGGGGGGAGGGCGCAGAGGTTGTTTTTTGTCTTTGAACAGAGATTGGCTAATATGTAACATTATTACACTTTATTTCAGTCTCTTATGTGGGATACACTGAGGCTTGTTTTCCAAAGTAATTGAGACTCTTCACTTAATAAAGAGGAAAATATCCTTTGCAAATGATTGGGTATGCAAAGTGAACACGGCTCACATCATTTACTAACATTAATTTTCCAAAGTAAACATTAACCTTTGAAAGTGAGCATTCACTTTGCTGACTAAACAGCCACCACTCCTTTAGTTAACCAACTCCACTGCATGGTGCTTCAGTGTAAAATAGGATTGTATTTAAATTTGCACATTGTTAATGGTGATACTATGAAATATTCTCCAACGTGGGTACGGTTTTGAATGTTTTTAAACTTTTACAACAACTTTAAACAATGGCAAATTAAGGATCTGATGAGATGGAGTGCTGCTTCCCACAATAATTGTCTGTAGTAGTCATATATTAAAGTGCATGTTGTTTTTTTGTCTATTGGATAAAGTACCAGGTGACTGCACAATGCTGGCTTTTGTAACCACTGTGTTATATAAAAAGGTGAAGCCCATAAAAGAAAAAATGTGCATTTCTATTTTTTTTGCATTGGGGTCAATAAAACATTGCAACTGTGATCAGTGGCACAGCTGTGTCGGCAGAGCCATGCATGGCCACGCCAGATTCGAAAAATGGCAGCAGCCTGCAGGGAGAAAAAGCCCACAATTCAGGAAATACATTGTGGGGCGATGTCACCATGTTTTATGTTACATGGATGTAACATAAAACATGGATAAAAGGCAAATATACCCTTTAAAATACAAGTCCCGGTACTTAAAAATGAGACTTTCCAGGAATTGTTCCTTTATACTCGATAATATTACCCAAAATTGGCACAGGGTCAACATGTTTCTTAGATATTGTTATTGACATCCAAACAGGTATGTCACTCCAATTTGTAATACAATCTTTGTTTAATAAATGAACAAGCTCAGCTTTTCAGATCAGACAGTTATACATGTTCACAGGGTCTCATACATGCTTATCCATTAGAGTATACAGTAGGTAGGAATTTCTTAAATTCTCTTGAATAAAGGTGTTAGAATAATTGGCATATACTTAACAGCAACAAAACCTACTACGTGGCAAAATATCATATCATAATCACCAAATGAAACCTACCTATACTCACAAACACAGCTGCAACTTAATTGGTTAACCCTTTAAATATAATTACTGCTTGTCTTCATATGGTTTTGTGTTTCAACCAAACTACATCAACAATTAGCTCAATGAGTTGATTAATGTCCTCTATAATTTTTTTTTTATAAAATATTCTCTACAGTATATAATGAGCAGAAAATATGTCACCAAAGAGCTTAATCGTGTTTATGAAATCACAAAATAAGACTATGAAACCCCTTGGTGAATTCTAATGTTATGTAAGTGTACAGGAGGGAATAATGAACACTTCTATATATTGTTTCAACAGCGGTTTATTGTCATTTATGAAGAAAATCTAATTATTTATTCAGATAAGGACAGTGAAGCTGGTATATAAAAACTACAGAAATAATGATCTTACCTATAATAAACATGCAGGTTGTTCTTGGCATTCTCTGTAAGAATAAATTAAGGAATGTGACCGGTTTCTATGTGAAAAAGATAGATTTTTGCTCCATAGGTTCTTGCTTCAGATATTTGCCCCATTTTCCAGGTCTTAAAGCAGACCTATAGGCAAGCAGTTAAATAAATAGTTTAAATACATATTTGCGAACAGATATACCCTACAAAGGATTTGTAATTCTGTTTATCCATTCTTCAGTTCATCCACTACTGTCAAACAGCATACCTCTTCCCCTGACCTCAATCTTCTCCACTGCAGGTAAAGCAACACAGAGTGAAGAGTGAAGAGTTTGGAGAAGGCCGGAGAAGTGAACAATCTGGGACAACATAGCTGAACTGGAAAGTGAGCTGGACTGGATAATGTTTCCAAATCAGCTATTTTGGCCTAGCATTCCTTCCCCAAACTCTTCACCCTTTTGTGAATAATCCTCTAAATAAATAAAAGCTGACCATAAGCACCCCTGCCATTGTTAAATGGATTATCCCAACACTCTAACTTCCACTTTTGCTGGAAGGTTTAGTCCAACATTTTCTCAACATTTTTTCACTTACTGCATACTTAAAAAGCATGCAAAATCTCAAGGCGCCCTAGTCCAAGATATAATAGAGACCGCACTCAATAACACAGAAAAAGTGGGGTTACTCCCATCAAAGTCCTCCCTTTAAATCAGGATACCCCCTTCACATCAGAGCCCCTACATTTCACATTAGAATCCTCCCTTTCACATCACAGTCCCCTTTTACATAAATAGCCCCATTCACATTAGAAGCCTCCTCCTTTTACATCAGAGTCCTGAAAAAAACATGTGGGCTTTTTAACAACACAGTTCAATGAAGAGCGCAATATTTACATCACCTCAAAACACTTGTGGGCTCAAAAACAGTCCTGAGCTGATGCAACGGCAGGAAGCAAAGAATACTACAATGCAGCATTTGCTATTTCACATTGTTTTCTTTTTACTTTTCCTTGTCTAAAAACATAAATCACAGATATTCAAATGTTTATCAGCAGAGCAGAAATGGAGGGGATAGCAGGTTCTGCCAAGAGGAGTCACAAGAATCTCTCAAAGTTTGAGAACTCTGATCTCTCTGTAGACATTATTATAATTGGTAAATTGTACAGTTCATTGGTAACTCCCTGTACAGCTCAGACAGCATGTTTATTTTGATTTTATTTGGGTGATATATCAGACAACATGGTTACTGCCAAAAAAATGAAGAGATTATAAAGAGGTCTCATCCTTTACATCACCTAGGGCTGCATGAACTAAATACAGCTATAAATGCAGTAATCCAGAACTAGGGATGCGCCCAGGGTCGGACCAAACCCAGTCCGAACCTGAGCTCATTCCTACCCAGAACCTAGCACAGACAGACTAAGGACTCATGGGCCGGTTGCCTTGGGTTACTACATACTACTGCACATGCTTAGTCAGCAGACCTTGATTACAGTATGTTATTAATACTATATATCTGAATGTCATCATGTTCGCTGATGACAAATACAGTTGAAAGGAAACAGTTAAACAATATGGAATTCCTTAAAGTGAAATTAAAGTTTTGTTAGAGAAAAAATTCCCCTCCAAAATACAATTCCAATTGTAATGCATTTGGTATAGGGGACTTTATTGCTGCTTTTCTTCGGCAGATAAAGGTATAGAGACAAGCCCAAAAGAAGTCAATGGGAATGTAATGCGCATGCATGGCCAGGAGGAAACATCGGGTGCAGAAAGTCAACAAAAAAACCAAGGCCGGGGCTGTCAGAACTTGATAAGTATTCATTTCTGCACAGGTAGTGAGGGGGCGTTGATGTGAGCATAAAGTAGCCTAAAAGATAAGTGAACTTTATTTTAAAGTGCACTTAACATTTAACAAAACATATGTTTTCCTTTAGGCATGTACTGTGTGCAAGTGGTTAAAAAATAATCCTTTTAACAGCTGGTGGCCACTAGGTGGCGCTCCAAGCTTTACATTTGCATTGCGCAGGTTATGTTTCCAATTGCATTTAGCAATAGGAAAGATGAAATGACAGAGCTTTGTCCTGAAACAATACAGGAGTATTGTATTTAAATGAAAGAGTATATACACCAGTCTCAAGAAAAGTTCTTACACCTTGCCTTTTTTTAACAGACTGTCTGGTTTTGAAACTCTATCACATGTGCTTTACTATCTCCTAGGAACCTACTGGATTGGCTGCAGACATCCACTACCTTCCTAAAGTGACACTAAACTCAGGAGTTAAATCTTAAAAATGCATTTAAGTACCCCAACTATTAACAAAAATGTATCTTATTTGTGTATCACTCGGCCGTAGATCCTCAAATCATCTCTGAATTCATGATGGCACTGTCCTTCCTTCTGGAGGGTGGCTACTTTTGTTCCCCATGGTGTGTTGTACAGTAGCCACTGCTCCAAGCTCACTCCTGTGATGAACTACAATCTCACGTTTTGTTTACTAATTTGTATTGAGATTGTAGTCCATCGTGGGAGTAAGCTTGGAGTGGTGGCTACTTTACAACACACACAGGGACCGTGGGAAACAAAAGTAGCCATCCTCCAGAAGGACAGTGTCAGCACCAATTGAGAGATGATTTGAGGATCTACAGCCGTGTGATACACACATAAGATACAGTTTTGTTAATAGTTAGGATACTTGCATGCATTTTTAAGATTTAACTCCTGAGCTTAGTGTCACTTTAATGTATTCTGATTACTAGCTGCTAGGTCAAGCAAAACAATGTTATCTGCATTAAGCAGGACTGAACTTAAAATCTAAAACATTTTGAGCAGGCAGGCCCTTTACTGCAAAAGAGACATTCTAGGTCCCTTGTGTAATAAATCAAACACACACTTACCTGCCTTTTTCGCAATCTTCTTTAGGCTAGGTTCACACCTAGACGATTCAGCCGATGCCCTGTTTTCGCTCGTTTTTTTTTGCGTGTGTTTTGGATTTGCATGGTTTTTAATGCATAGAGATGTCTATGGGACCACAACTGCGTAACAACCGCACCTGCACCTTTTTGCGTGACAGGCGATTTCAGCAGCACGTCGCAAAGGTGTGAACAGGCCCCATTGGAATCTGTGTTTTGTGCGATATCGTGCGGCTAAACCCGCGAAATATATCTCGGCCTCTGAATCAGTGCATCCCCATGCGCATGCGCAGGAGTTATGTCATACCGGCCTGGCCAATTCAAGATAAGTCAAAGATCCATGAAAAGACTCAATGAAGATTTTAATACCAGCAAGGGAGCAAGGAAAGGTGAGTTTAGTTCTTGTAGAATTGCTCCTAATTCTTGTAGAGCTGGTGGGCACTTAATTAAAAAAGGCCTCTGATAGTGAGAGAGAGAGAGAGAGGGAGAGAGAGCAGAAACTGGCAGGATCAACAGGTATATATGATATTTAGTAAATTTAGATATACTTCAGGTATTTGACTGAACAATTTCTTTGAAGTCTGGCATCTGCTCAGCAATCTAAACACACCTCAAGGATTTTACCATTTCATTGCTATCTCTGTTTTACAGATATCAGGGATATATTTACCCATGCCCTTTCTTAAGGTGCCCATACACTGCACGATTCTCGTACGAGAATCGCGGGAAATCCCGCAATCGTACGAGAATCGTGCAGTGTATGGAAGGCGTGCGACCGTTTCTTATGTTCGGTCGCACGTCTTTTGTATATCGAGCATGTTGGAAAACCAGCCGAGAATCGTACGATTTTCTGCTGGTTTTTAACATGATCGAGAGATCACTGCCGAACCGGCCGATGTGCGCACGCGCACACTGCCCGTTCAGCATTGCAGTCATCGGAAGCTCGCCCCTAACCATAACCTCAATATAACCTCAATAAATGAAAACCTTCACAGACACCCATATTCAGGATGTACCATGAAACGTAGTCAGATGACAAACCCCTCTGCTTCGGAATATCATCTTTATTCGTATCCCATTAGCATGACATATGAATGCAACTCTTCGGAGGCTCACAGGGCGCCTTCATCAGGCAAAGCGGACAACATATCTTCTACATTGTATACTGTGGCACCATCCACCAGTTGTTCCAGCACTCGTGGATTCTGGGGTACATCGGTATGGTATGCAAAGTGCATATTACTTAGATCACAACCCCCCACACCCCCCCTCCTGGCCCCCCACTTACCTGAACCACAGGGTTCTTCTCACTGCAGGCTGGTGTTGATGTTTTAATTCGGAGCTGCTGTGTGTGAATTCACCCACACCACTGCGTCATCCATTCACAGATCCTTTGACAGATCTGTTAGTGGAGAAATTACAAGTCCAGAGGGACTTGCAGATCCTAATGGAATACAAGCGCGTTGATGTCACCTTACTTGTAGTCCATTCAATTTTCCTCCGGTACTGAATGCCCATACCAAGGTACAAACAGGGATAGGAGGAAGAGTCTGCAGAAGCCAGAGCATTGCTTGTCCTGTGATCTACAGATTGCAGTTTCAATACTTTACTGGCTCCAAAGCAAATAAAATAATAAATCCACATTTTTTCTGTGCATTTATTATTATTATAATTATTATTTATTTATATTTTTTTTAATGGTACAATTTTCCCTTAAGATTACAAGAAGCAACTTTCTCATTTCTTGATAGTTTGAAAACTTTACAGGGGCTGCAAACTGAAAAGAAGACATGATTATAATGAGGTTAAATTGCGTAAATGGCTTGTGTAGCAATTCATTATATGGCTTTTTTTTAAATGAAAGTGAAAAGTGAGCCCCTCTCATAACCAGTTAAGGCCTCGGAGCATTCAGAAATCTTACAAAGTTACAAATCTCTTTTATTGGAAACAGCAGGGTAAACCCTCAGTATCCGGCCTCTAAGCCAAACTGCAGCCTTTGGCTCTGCAATGACGGCTTTTAAAACACCCCTCAAGTGCAGTTTGCCTTTCTCTTCGATACACTGTACGCGTATTTTATTCTTTTCAGCAAGATTCTTTTGGTTACTTAAATCCTTGTGATATGATCTACTTTTCTCATGCCAAGAATTACACTGAAGGAGTATTTGCTCTGCAGATGTAAGCTGAATAAAGTGTGTTTTAGTATGAAAATATGAGTTTCCTCGTATAAAACATTCAGAAAGGAAGCTGCTGGCTGGGCCCCTCCAGAGTCTGTTTTATATTGACACTGAAGTATAGATTTGCTTTCAAGAAATACAAGACGTTTTGCCCATTGGGGAGCTGTAAACCACCAAGTGAAATGAAGCAGAGCTGTAAGTATCCGCTTGGAGACATTTAGATAGGCAATTGCACCTTAGAACAAACTGAGCCAACAACAGTGACATGGTAAAGGTAGAACAATCTGGTCATGCTTTATTTCATGAACATTAATTACATAATCCACCTGTCAGGATTTCACATAATCCGCCTGCCGGTTTAAGAAGAAATAAATGAAATCCTCAGTAGGATTCTTATTTCCATCTCTTCATGGTGATGTTATAGATTTTTCAGCTCATCCTGTGTGGTCCTCAGACTAGCAATGAGGTAGGGAAAGGAAGATAAGACTTTAACCAGGGCAGTCAATGATAACACAACATTGAAAGGGCTACCATTAAAGTGTATTTAAACTCAAGAATATAAATGTGATATATTGCAGTTTACAATCCTTAGATGTGGTGGTTTATTTGTTTTATTTTTTAGGCTTTTACATATTTTTTTTTAGGATTTTTTTCCTTATCATTTACATACTTCCTCTACTAGAGTGACAACACTGCCTCGCTGTCCCGAGTCAGTGGAAGATTAGCGTTGTCACTCTGAGACAGGAAATCTGTTGGGGTTACAGAAAACCTTTCCCTGTCCTCTTCCCCATAACACAGGGGGAGTTGTTCTGTAGTCTTAAAGTGATATTAAAGTTAAAAGATTTGTAAGCTATTTCAAACGCTGATTAAATCACTTACAATAGATACTGCTCAATGATGTGTAAAAGTTTTAGTTTTCTGCAGAAATAGCTGGTCCCCTGAGCACTGGTCCTGATATCTTGATTTAGTGTGGCTCATTTTCCTTGCAGGGTCCTATGGAGCCACTGTTGTGTGTGCTAGTAAACTGTGTGTGTTTTCACACAGACACAGCAAGGTACGACCCTCCCTGTTCCCTGCACCCCTTTCATCCTTCCTTCTCCAGGCTGGTAGATGGATGGCTGCTGGAGTCTGCTCTGTCACGTGTGAGCTTGAACTGGACAGGAAGTTCAGGGAAGCAGAGCTGAGAGAGTTGGAGCCAGCTGTTCAGAAATATTATGACTGTAAGAGCTTGGGGAAAAAAAATTAAAGAAATACTGGGCAATTATTATTTGTTAGATCTGGATTCATTATTGGAAACATATTTGAGAGTTTAATATTACTTTAACATACTTCTTGATACAAGACAGCACTGGATTTCTAGAAGGTTCAGCAGCTTTTTTCACCTGTCAAACAGCTATAACAAACACTTTTAATGGTATATTTAAAGACCAGAATAGAGCAGATAGGAGAAGTCTATTGTTAGGGTTTATACATAATTTAAAGGATATCTGGTATCACAATTGGCCTTTTTTTTACATAATTTTAGTACTATCTTGCTGCTTTTTTAGGCTCTTTGTGTAACTGGTTTGAAGGAATGTGACACTGTGCATTGGGATAGGAGCCTTTCATGTAGACCTTTCCCTACAAAAGGACTAGTCATGTGGCCTCAGGGTACTATCATTCATCTACAAATTTCACAGCTTACCTTTCTTATTATGTGGCAATAATGCACTGCTCCTTCTCCTATTAGTGTTACATGATGTTGATGCGCATACCTCAGAATGGTTTTTTTTTGTCAGCTGTAAACAGGTGATTTGACAAGAATTCACACTTTTGGCCAGGTAAATGGAATGAATAGCACCTATGTGGACTTCCTTTCACCAAGGATGGTATTATGTAACTAGAACAGGGTGGTTCCACAACGTTGACTCTTCCCATCCTGTTCCTGGACAATTAACCTTTGTTTTGGCACCTTCCATATTGATTGAATTAAGGTGCTTGTGTTACCCATGTGGATATGCTGTAAATGTTGGGCTATGTTCCTAACACTCATTAGGATGCAAGAAGTGGATTGGATGAGATATGAAATGTCTTTAACAGTACAGAACAAATCCAGCTGAATGTGACTACCTATTACTAGCTATACCATGCCCTGGATATCTGAGAACCTTTGCAGACATGTCAAATGCAAACATTTCTTTGCTCATAGCCTATGAACATCCTTTGCTAGGGGTACTAAGACAAACTTGAGGACTCTGGAGACTATTTAGAGTCAATGGGGTACATACATCTATACTGTGTATATTCACTGTAGTGTGCCAAATTCATAGACCTTTTAGATAGCCCAATAAAATAATTGTTGGTCATTTGTTATAAACTGTAGATGGCTATTTGCAATAGTATATAGTATGTCATTAGGAAAGAGTAATGCAAACATTACTTTTACAAAAAGTGAACTAATACAATAAGGCATTTGCATGTCCCCAAAGAAAGAAACTGACATGGCAATAGACCTCTATTCAGACACCATGTGTAGGTTTTCCCAAGCTGATTAATTGAAACAAGAACAGCCGTGTAAAAGGAATAAAACCAGACAGGGGACAACTATACAAAATGATGAGGTTGTGGTAGATGTAGCAAAACATGCTCAATGGCAAAAGTGCGCACAGCAATAAGACACAAGATGGTCATTCTGCATCAGCAATGTATCCCCTAAACAAATTTTAGTGACAAACAGGCTTTTTTCGAGATGTTCTGTCCAAGCACTTCTGCAGAAGCACAAACTAACCAGCAAGGTTGAGGACCAGCAGTGCAGTGGTCAGCCAAGGAATCCGCAGCAGATGAGAAATGCAGATGTCCTCCTTTTTTAATCTAAAGATGTCTAGCATCGCTACCAGCTCAGAAATGGCAGAAAACCACCATATTCTGGTACACCTCTCTACAATTCAGAGAAATCTTATTAAAAATAGGGTTAAAACCAAAATGTCTTTCCTCTGGGGCAGAAACAAAGCCAAACGATTCATCTGTACACAAAATTTAGGACAACTGTAGCAAGTCATTGTAGAGCTTCCAGTTTTAAACACTATGGCAGCTCTACTTCTGAGCAATAGAAGGTATCCACAGTAGATGCTGTTGTCTCAGTGTACATTTGACCTTTTTTGACATGACTTTACATGCTCGTCTTTACAATTTCCCTTTTTGAGAAGGTAACATATATACTTAGAGTATGGTCATTATAAATAACAAATTACTGTAGTCTATTTTAATATTTTTTATTTTTTAAATGTAAACAAAAGCTATTATTGTTGGTATTATGAACTGTATCATTAGAAAAAGAGAACCTTCTAAATGCTATAGACGAATTCACGCAATAGAAGGTTTTGATGTAGGCAAAAGCTTTCTGATGGGATACCTTAAAATTGATTTATCATTACTTTATTTGGCAAGACAGTTAGTTGGTTGTCTTGTTGGTACATGAGACTCAGATGCCTAAGCAATAAGCAGAATATTTCCTACTCTGACACTGTGCCAACTACGAATTTATAGGATCAGTAAGTGATGGAATTAAAACCACATTACATTCAGTACCTGACTAGGCAACGCCTTGGATTGAAAGCGTGCTTTGCCTCCCAAGTTGTTCTTTGGCACAAATATGTAATGATATATATATATAGATCTATGTATAGATCTATATATATGTGTCTAAAGCTACCATAAACTTACTTCCAAAAATAAGCAGATGTTGTAGTGCAACCAGCAGATTTTTTTTAGTTTTAGATATAATGTGCATGAGTTATGCAGCACTGATTGCTGGTAATGTCTTTAAGCCACCCAGCAGGATGACACTCCCAGTGGCAGATCTTTTACCCTCCCTGCCAGTGAAAGAGTGCAGTGAGAGGGGAGGCCTGGCATTGGCTGCCACAGCAGCCACAGACGGATGCTCACCCCTAACCGTAGGCGAAGAAGGATGATTGCTATTGGAATATGAGGAAAAATAGGGACAACTACATAAGTAGAAACTTCACAGGGGGTTGAAAAACCTTCCCCACTCTTGCTGAAACTAAATAAAAAATACAAGCTTCAAAGGAACTTTGTCTGGAAATTGACTTTTATATACACTCATCAGAATTAGATGAAAAAGCAAACACTTTCATCCATATTTCTAGTACTTCTCCAGACTGGCCTGAATTTTTATCGCTCTATCACCAGCCTTTAATTGGTTCCCTGAAAACAAACAGCTGATTATATTTACCAGTTGAGCTTCCTCTTTTATGATATGGCCCAGTGTTTTGAAGCTTTCAGTATAAGTGAGACCCCTTGTCTTTTTTATTTTATCTATACACAAAACTTTTTTCTTTTGGAAAAAATGGGGAAAGTTTGGAACCTCTATCAGGTTTTAGTGTTATCTGGGGACATTGTTTTACCACACAGGAAGTGAGGGAAAATGGACAACAATAATAAACTGACAGGGGTTCTAACATGCCCCTACTTCACTTAAAAAAGGCATTTTACTTCTGATCATGATGCTATTAGAGAGATTACTTCTCACTTCCTGTCCTGGGGACACATTTCAGCAATGGAGCCTCCAACAGCCCATTGTAGTCATCCTGTCTTTTTTTTTTTTTTGCAAAGCCACAAGAGTTTCAGTTATGGAGAAGGGACTCTTTTCACTTCTATTTACATTCAAAGAAACATTTCCTCTTCTCTGCTTCTACATGAGCTATGCTGCCATTTAACATGATTGACTGACGGTAATGAAGACATGGACTAATTTGAATATTTACTGCACTTCCATATTGAGGAAAGCCAGTGAAGGTGTTAATATGTTACATTTAGTGATTTTAACAGATCCTCATTACAAAACCATACCCATGTTATTAATTAGACTATAGCATTCATTTAATGACTCAGATGCTTTATTTCTTAAACAATAATGGCACATCTCAAACATGTCTTTTCACAGTTGAGTAATATACCGATTAGTCACTTCAGTCAGACAAGATTTCTTTTTTAATGACGAAGGATTATTTACACTCTTGTCTGTTGGCATTATTCACATTAATGATCTGAGTTCTGGCTGGCATTTGGCCACCCTTGGCACTATTAGGCATTTGCCGCATTTGCCAGGAAGCTCTTGGAGGTAGTTATTTTAGCATAAGAACATGGTTCACAGTAGATCCTGCAGATGGCGCCCAGACTCCTGTTTGCCCTTTACTACTCCTTTACACTCACATTAACTCACTTGATGACATTACAAAAGGACCCCAACCTATACAGGTATACTTCCTCATGCATCCCTTGTACTTGGTCATGTGATCTTATCTGTGAAGTCACATGTCCAAGCTCAAATGATGTGTGGCAAAATGTCTATGTGCTATAAATCAGACCAGAAATAGGGACAACAAAGGAGGAAGAGGGACAGTGGGATTTGGTCCCTAAAGAGGGACAGCTCCTCCAAATATAGTACACTAGGGAGCTATCGTTACTAAGGTTCCGTAATGAATGTGCAGGTTCCAGTAAAAGCAATTGTGGAGGGAACTTGGTGCAAAGTTTGCAACTTAGTAGTCAATCCAATTAATTGACTTTAACAGACTGGATTTCACCAAGGCCAGAAACGTACTGAGACTGAAAACAATTGGCTTCAAATTATAACTAGGTGTGAACAGTAGAGATGGCCCGGCTTTGATTCACCAAGGGTTAGGTGAATCTACAAATTCTACGCAGTCAGATCCTATTTCATGGGATTTGAACTTCCACAACACGGCTGTGACACTGGAAGGTCACAGTGGTAACTACAAAGTCATAGACCTTTTATAGTGCCACCCTTACACCCCATCAAGCCCACAGCATTTGTATCTACTGTAAACTGTATCTGCTTGTATAATGTTTATAATGTTTTTTATTTACAGTCTATGTGTAATTAAGTGTTACTTTCCTTACCCCTTTTTCACAAACATAAGTAAGGCATTTTGTAAAATAATGTTACTGCTTATATTTTGCCCACCTTGGTTTCCCAGCCAATGTGGTCAACTGGGCCTATGATGAGCAATCTGATCCACTGTTCTGCTGAAGTCTGAACTGCAATGTGACTTCAATGACCTATAATCAAATGCCATCAGGTAAAAAAAAAAGCTATACTCTTCATGTTCCTAGAGAAATATCCATCAAAGTTTATGTAAACTCAATATTTTTTTTTAGATTCTTCTGCACTTGCAGTAAATTTAAATAGATAAAAAATGGGGAATGTACATCTTCTGGGCAGATGCACTGAATATGTCTCTGTTTTTTCTTTTAATTTTGCCAATACATACACTAAAATGCAGGTTATGTGCCCCATATTAATCCTTAGTGTCCACAACAGTACAAAACAGCTGAGGGGACATGAGGCACGGTGAGAAATCTGTCTCATACCACCCTTGAAGGAACTCCATGAGACAAACATTTTCATCTTCGGCAGAAAGGGCCCATGAGCTGTAAACCATGCAAGTTCTCCTGAATTGGATTACAGCACAGTAAGGAAAAAGTAAAAAAAAAAGATCATGTAATTTGTTACAGTTGCGGATAAAATCGACTTCAGTACAATCTTTACAAAAAATATCAGAATAGGGAATCCAGTTTTGCTGGAATAAGCATGAATGTGACATTTAAAAAGTCAATGACAAGAAGCAGAACATACGATGTCTGCTTTGTATGACTCCAGACTTCCTGCTTAATGTTGGACACAAGATATTTCTGATTTTTGGTAGAACATTGGACAAATCATTTTCTGTACTAATATTAAACTTGGCACCTGGTGGTTTATTTCTGTTCATTCTGCTTAGCAGTTTGATACATTTTGCTCTACACTTTGGAACGTTTTACATTTAACAATATAACAAAATAACATTACAGGAGGGCCTTGTATAAAATAGGGGAGTGGGCAATAATATGGCAGATGAGGTTTAATGTCGATAAATGCAAAGTAATGCACTTTGGAAATAAAAATAAACAAATGGGCTATACTATTATGGGTATGCTGCTAGGGAAGTCAGAAATAGAAAAAGATTTGGGGGTCATTGTAGACCACATACTGAATGGTAGCTTGCAGTGCCAGGCTGTGGTAAACAAAGCTAGCAGGGTCTTGTCCTGTATTAAGAAGGGGATGTATTGCAGAGACAAGTCTATAATTGTGCCACTTTATAGATCATTGGTTCGACCTCATCTGGAGTACGCGGTCCAGTTTTGGTCGCCGGTACCAAGAAGGGATGTCCTTGAGCTGGAGAGAGTCCAGTGGAGGGCAACCAAACTAATTAGGGGAATGGAGGACCAGAGCTATGAGACAAGGCTACTGAATTTAAACATGTTCACATTGGAATTAAGGAGATTAAGGGGGGATATGATTTTCATGTACAAGATGTTCAATGGTGACAGCAACATTGGCAACAAACTCTTTAAGTTTAACTCCATTACAAAGACTAAAGGCCACCACCTTAAATTGGTGGAGAAAAAATTCCAGCACAAGGGGCGAAGGGGGTTCTTCACAGTAAGAGCGGTTAGGGTCTGGAACTCACTGCCATGGCAGTGATTTCAGCTAAGAGTGTGGAATTGTTCAAGAAACCTTTGGAAGATTTCCTGAGGGAGCGTAATATTCAGGGATACAAGTATTCCTAAGAATGAGTTGAGCGTGGACCTATATGGGTTGGACTTGATGGACGTATGTCTTTATTCAACCTCAAATACTATGCAACTATGTAACTATGTAAAATGTATAGGCTTATTTAATAAGCAGAGAAAATGGCATAGCTCTAAGGAAGAGGTGCAGTAACTCATACCAACCAGTCAGGATTCACTTATCTTAAGCCAGACCAATATATGGTGGACTAGATTGCAATTTGATGACATGGATATTGCGCACAGGTGTCAATTTACTAAACTGTATGTGTTGATGTAACAGTGTTCATTGTTTTATTAAATTATGATTTTCCTATCAAACCTTTTAATTTTTTTAAATTTAATTTAATGCTAAATAGCAAACACACGTGAAGTTGTTATTTGACTATTACTTAACTACAGCATACTTTTATATCTCATGGATCAATATTGGTTCACATTGTGAAATCGAATTTTATCTCCATCAATCAATATTCTGCATTTGTGATGCCTCCTAGAGTCTAGTGATTAAAAATCAGAATTTAAAAGACAGCATGGTCATTTTCCTGGTGCCTTTCATGGCAGCATACAAACGATAAGCTCCGCCCCTTATCCCCACCCACAGGACCAGTGACAATCTATAAAAAAAGAGAGAGAGAGAGACTCCCCCTGCATTCTCTTTTTTGTCCTCGCGTCTCTACCTTCGACTAGTCATGTCATCCCTACCTCTGGGTCATAAAGTGCCGCAGTGCCGCCTGGGTTCAGCCTCTCCCAGGTGTAGTCCCAGTTCCTGGACTGCTCAATGCGCCTTTGGGACTGGGAGCCCCTTCTGGCAGTTCTTGGTGGTGCGTGGTGTCTCGCATAAATCCTAATTAGAATTACAAGGGGTGTGGTGGTGAGCAACAGGGCTATTGTGCAGGAGCCCAGGTGGGGTAATAATAAATAATAATAAATAAAAATAATAAAGACCACATGTCCCTAAACATAATTGTCATCCACAACAAGCAATGGCAAAATGGCTGCTGTGAGCCCACCCTTTTATAGAAAGTGGGTTACGTTTTCCATTTTCCTGGGAATATTGGCTCTTGTAATTCAGCTGACTGGGGCAAAGGCTCTGCGCTGCATTCCAGGTTGTTGTTTTTTATTTTTAGTAGCAAACCTGCAAAGTTTTTGGCCAAACGTTTGCGATTTGCAAACTTCATGAATTTTGAGGATTCGCTGCAAACCCATGGCAGCGGTGAACCTGCACCTTTTCCTTAATCACCACCAGTTCAGTGTTGTATTTTAAAGCTCCCAGAGCATGATTCTAAAAGTAATACTGTATTATTAATACTTACATTACCCCCTGCTGTCTTATGATGGGAGCTAAGTAAAACTCATTGTTCTGTGTTATTAAATGTATTAAGCTTATCATGGCTTGGCAGAGGTTGTCTACAGCAGCAAGTGTAACTTACAACCTAGGAAACATTGATCCTGCTGGCTTTCCTCTCTTTGGTCAAATTTAGTATGAAAGTGATGACGCTACTCATGTCAACTCATGTCAACTCCCTGATGAGCTACAACCTCACCTTCTGACCACGAGACCTGGATTGCCACATTTCCTGCTATTTACAGATGACAGATAAGTCTTTGTACACTTTCACACACCTAGCCATCATCCATAATACCTTGTGTGATTAAACTACACCTTACTTTACAGTTAATGCTTTCTTAAAGTGGACCTGAACTCAAAAAGTGAATATTTGCCTGTAGGAAACATTTAGAAATATTATAGGTGCCTAGTCAGTACCCTAAAAAAATGTTCCTTTTGTCTTGAATTCCTACTAAAAAAATAGGAGTGCACTTCCGGGTAGTGTCCACAGCCTCATAGCTGTATATCTGTAGTGTTTGGTGTGAGATTTGGTGATGTGTCTGCTGTGTTGGTCACTGTTCTCCTTGCTGGAGGCTCTGGCATGAGGTAGCAAATCCCTCTACCAAAATGGATGCCTCCAAAGAGACACAATGCAGAACTGGGCATAGTGAGTTATTATTGGGTAAATATCAGCTGCAGGGAGACTATAGGCAATACTGGTGACTAGTCCTTTGCCCTCTGTCATGTTTTGGGCACAGCCTTCAGAGTTCAGTTCCTCTTTGATGGAAGTACTGAGTGCAACAAGTATTTAATAGGGTTCAGCAAACATCTTGCAAGCTGTAGGAGAGCTCTGTATATTCTCAATCAAACCCTTAGTACCTTGGTTCTCAACTGGTGGCTCGTGACCCAAAAGTGAGTTGCGACCCCAAGTTCAGTGGGTCACCACATGCCTTCGTGCCTGCAAACAGCCATTTAAAATATGCTGCCCGGTGCCGAGTGTCAGCTTGAGGTTGGATGGGCTGGGGCTTTGGCTGTGAGGTAGCTGCATCCATACGTACAGCTCCCTCACATATCCTGTAGAGGTGCCTGGACCAGAGTGATGTCACATTCTGGCTCCCGACACCTCTACAGGGCATGTAAAGGGAGCTGTACAAGCAATACACATATGAATGGAGCTCTGTCACAGCACAGCAGCCCACACTGGACCCCAGGCTGAGGATCCACTCCAGTTCTTGTAAGTATGGAGACTGGGTGGATCTTTTGAACAACACCCCAAACGCACATCCCACCCATAGTTTGATCGCCCGAAACGTGCGGTACCCCCATGTTGTGCATTCCATTGCAGTGCAACTTGGGTCGCAAATTAATGACGGAGGACAAATGTGGGTCCTGAGGTTACACAGGTTGAGAACCACTGCCATAGTAGATGTCTGATGAAACTTGCAGCTACCGTACATCATCTCTTCAGACTAGAGCTAACAAACTAAAATTAAAATAGGACCAAAAATGAGGCAAGTGTACATGACCTGACATTATGCAAGCTTTTTGTGATATTTATCCTGTAATTCTCCATTAATGTGTGGGTGGCTACTCTGTAATTAACCTCACGACATGTTACTTTTAGCCCCAGGTATTGTATGGATTTGGTTAAGAAGCACTTCTTATATAATATTCATTATATGCCGCAAAATCAATGACTTAACTGAAATCTATTGTTTTGTGAATACATTTTCTTTTTTTGCTTTTATAGATAATTTCTCTACTTATTATTTTTCATGTTGAGAACAGAAACTGCACTTTGTGGCATGTGAAACGCCCTCACAGATCATGGAATCGCCAGTTGTCAATGTTTGTACTTTAAGCCTTTTTTAAACAATGCTTTTTTTACATTAACAAAAGACCTTTTAAACAGCGGTTCTCCAGGGCAATGTTTCTCATTTATTTTGGTACATTTTTAAACTTACTTAACAGAAAAAGAAATAGAACAATTATTTTTAGGCATTCTATTTCTCACCACTGCAGTAGGCTGACGTCTTTTTATCATCTAAATATGCTCTCACAGCCTGCGTTTTGTTAGTAGTTATTTATTTGATCTTTGAAAATGAATAGAATACATGCCAAGTTCTTCGACTTTAATTTCCTGCCACACAAACCTAAAAAAATAAAAATAAAATAAAGCAGTGTCACCATAAAAATAAAACCTAGATCTAAAACTGATCAGTTTATTTCTTTTGTACCTTTGTGTGTGTTCCCTGGCTGGAGGGAGATCTTTCCTTCCCTACTCACCTCTCTGTATGGCCGCTGGTTTGCACACTAGATCAGCTTTCAATGATCAAGTGTTGCCCCCTGCAGTCCCTGAGGGAGACTTCATGCTCGGCCACATATTGTTATTCATTGGAGATGTGTCTATAGGACCATTTTATATGCAGAGCTTGTATACATTTTACGTTATCTGCGCAGTCTGAAGAAGTGGGTGAAATCTGGGAAACGCATCAGTGCTGTCATTATTGCCCTATTTCTTTATAAATATGTAGAATTGTAACTCAATCCATGATTATTCAGCAATGGGGAATGGCAACCAGCAATAGAGAACTACAGATTTTATCAATCGATGATTAAACAGCAATTATACAGGACTGTGTGTGGTCTCACCAGGGCTGCTTTTGGGTCTCACCAGGGTTGTGTGTAGATCTCACCAGGGCTGTGTTGGGTCTCACCAGGGCTGCTTTTGGGACTCACCATGGCTGCGTTTGGGTCTCACCAGGGCTGTGTTTGGGTCTCACCAGGGCTGCATTTGGGTCTCACCAGGGCTGAGTTTGGGACTCATCAGGGATGCATTTGGATCTCACAAGGACTGCCTGCAGAATTCACCAGGGCTGTGTTTGGGTCTCACAAAGGCTCCGTGCAGATCTCTCCAGGGCTGTGTTTGGGTATCTCCAGGGCTGCGTTTGGGACTCACTAGGGCTGTGTTTGGAACTCACAAGGGATGCATTTTGGTCTCACAGGAGCTGTGTGCAGATCTCAGCAGGGCTGTGTTGGGTCTCACAAGGGCCACGTGCAGACCTCAGCAGGGCTGCATTTGGGTCTCACCAGGGCTGCATTTGGGACTCAGCAGGGCTGCGTTTGGTACTCAGCAGGGCTGCGTTTGGGACTCAGCAGGGCTGCATTTGGGTCTCACCAGGGCTGCGTTTGGGACTCACCAGGGCTGCGTTTGGGACTCACCAGGGCTCCATTTGGGTCTCACCAGGACGGCATTTGGGTCTCACCAGGGCTGCGTTTGGGTCTCACCAGGGCTCTGCAGGTGGGTGCCAGGCAGAATGGCTGGTTGCTGGGCTGAACGGATGGGATCTGGGCTTGTGCACACACACATATATCATATACATGTCATAAATATAATTTTCTCTTTCTTCTTTAAGGGTAAGGTTACCTATTCACAAAATGTGAAAACATGAACTTACTCACAGCAACTCCCCCTGTGCTACACTTACCTGTATAATGCCTGCCTCCAGCAGCTGATGTAGTGATCTATACACTGTACACTAGAATTGACAGCCTCGCAGTCTGTAATGATCATAATGCTTGCAAACTGCAAGTGCTCATTGGCCATTGGTGAGCATTATGATCATTACAGTCCTAGAGGCTGTAAAGTGCAGTGTAGCGAACACAGGCTGGTGTGAGCATTACACAGCTAAATGCAGCGGAGACCCGGGGAGGTGCTGTGCATAAATTCATTTTCTCTCTTTAGCACATTTCTGCAACACATGCACATTTTCGCATGTTGTATCCCTTGACCCTGCAAGTACAAAGAAATACCTGTTAATCCTGGTAGAAATGCATTCTTAATATCCAGCTGGACTGAAATCACAAGAAATGGTGTCTGTCCTGCCCAGTTGTGCACAAAGTGTTTTTTCAGTCCAAGTAAAGAACTGGAAGGGCTGATTAGAATCCTTGAGAAAACTCAAGACACATGGCAGGCCTGCATTTCTGACAGTAAGCATTTTTTTGTACTTAGTGAACAGATATAACAAAAGGCTTTTAACTGTATATTTAAAAGACCAAAGGGGAACAAATACATTAATTTTATGCAGCATAATGTAGAATTGCGTAAATATATAATACCCATTGTTAAAGAAAAGTAAGTATGGAAGACACATAAGAGATTATGGGTGTCATATAACATTTAAGGAGGAAGAAGCATCTGTGATAGAGAGAATGCCTGAGGCAAAGCTTGTAATCATGTAAATCACGTGACAGCAGTATAAACTGACAGAACCAGAGTAACAGAATATGATTTCAGGAAGACGTGAAAGTCAGCATTCTGGGCGTTTTTTATTGAATTTACGCCATGTTTTTCCACTTGTTTTCAGATGTTGTAAAACTGGAAGCCCCAAAATGCCTTGGAGGTCATTTTGTCAGACTTGTGTTCACCAGAGAGATCAGGTTATATTTGAACAGTCTTACTTTAATGTCAGAGGTCTGTCATATGTCAATTTGGTGGTCTGATACCCAGATTGGAATATTGTAGAGCTAATCTGCTCATATACACCTTGCGTATGGGTAAAAATAACTTCCTTTGCTGACAAATATCCATTCATGAGAACTTTCAAGGACTGACCGCGAAACTTATGATGTTTAGGCTTATCTAGATAATCTATGTGTTCTACAATGTATGCACTAAATCTCAGGGACACCAATTGTTATGTTGTTACCATTATCTGTTACAGGCTAATATTTGATATTAAGTCATTTATTCAATATACTTTATGATGGCAGCAGTGAGGGCTCCCTTTTCTTAATGATCAAGGGGCCCTCATTCTGCCAGGTCTTGTACATGAGTCTTTTTATGTTGAGTATCTCCAGTTTTTGATGGGTACCTAAGATATTAAATGTAAATAGGGGTATAATGTAGGTCCGAGACAATCTTCTGGATACACAACCCACTTTGGTCACCCCACATCATACTTACCATATTTGCTATTTCTAACCAGCAAAAAGCTATTAAACCTGTTCATTTTTGTAAGGCAGTCGCTGGTCATGCGAATTCAGCAAATGTCTGAATTCCCATTTTTCGCACTATGGGGAATTATGCACTAGTGTGCAGGTGCACGCAACGTGACGTGCACAGGAATACACGCTAACCGGCTGGCACACAGGATGTGATGTAACTCCCATTGATAGACTGGTTTATATAAACAAGCCTGCACTGCTCATAATTGCTGAACGGTCTTCAGCTAGTTCCCTGTGACCCTGCTACCTGACCTGCTGCTTGTTTCCTGTGCTTTACTCAGATTGCCTCTTAACCTCTCCTGTGATTGCTGCCTGCCTCCTTGACCTCGGCCTGTTAATGGACTCTGCCTTTGTACATTGCTGCCCAGCTTTTTGAACTCGTCTCTGCTTCCTGTCCTGGTACTTGCTGTCCACTCGGTTTGACTTCGGCTCCATCTGAACTGCTTCTGGATTCAGCTTCCAGACTGATACCCAGCACGATGTTCACTCATGCTACTCTCTGTCCGCTCACTCCCTGTCTCATCTCCAGGGGTGTGGGAAAGGAAGCGCATGGCGAGCCTCCTCACCAATTCGGTCTCCAACCAGGTACTTGATAATGGTAAATACAGTTTATGTTTCCAGCAGTCAGGGCTCCCTTTTCTTATTGATCAAGGGGCCCTCATTCTGCTAGGTCTTGTACATGAGTTAAAGCGCTGCGCAAACTGTTGGCGCTATATAAATCCTGTATAATAATAATAATGAGTCTTTTTATGTTGTGAATCTCCAGTTTTGGATGAATACCTAAAATATTAAAAGTAGATAGAGGTATAATATAGATCCTTAGACTGATATGGGCAGTTCAGGCTTCCATACGTTCTCCTCAACTGATACAACCTCCTGGACACACAAACCACTTTGATCACCCCACATCATACTTACCATATTTGCTATCTCTAGCCAGCAAAAAGAAGCTATTAAACCCGTTTCTAATGCAGATCTATTCAGAAACTACACTCTGTGTCAAGGTGCTTCCCTGTCACGCAATCCTACTCTGATCTTTCAGAGAATTGAGAGAAGGCACCAATGGTACTTTAAAGTATAAACATATTTAATAGTTTCTCTTTGCTGGCAAGTAGGACTAAGAGCTGGGAAAATTAGTGTTCTATGCACTCAGTAAACAAACTTTCCCATGAGTGGCAGACATTTTATTTTTTTCAATGGATGACCTGAGTTTAAAAGGCAAAAGAAGCTTCTTGGTGCTGAGCATGTAAAAATGTGCAGGAAGAGTGGGGCAAAAAACATCCAGTAAGGTACTTCATACAGGACAGCCTTCTGTTCTCTTTAGGACCAATCATGAAGTTGCTTCCACTTGCAAACATTGTTTCTACTCCAGTAAATATTTTAATTTTGTAATTTATTAAAGAACGTAAACCTCTTTAAAATTAAGCATTCATTTAAATTAACCTTTCTGAAGGACAAACTTAATCCTGTGTTTTGTATACACAAACCTATCTGCTTTTTCGGCCATTTCGAAAACAGACAATAAGAACATTTGGCATTCATACAAAACATTGTATTGTATAATTTGGATTCATGTTGGACAGTTTGCCTGCCACCGCTTGAAAACTGCAGCCAGGCTGGCGATGTTGCTAAACCATCTGAGATTGAGACAAGTGATTGCAATTGGGGATTTTTATTTCAGACAGGATATGTACCCCCCTTAATGATGTCAGAGGAAGTGTTTTCTTTTAATTACTACCATTAAATGTTATTTATTAAGCCCTGGAATTGCATGCCAAGGCTTTAAGTGAAGAAAATGCTTAGAGGAACAAAAGACATGGATTTATTGGAAGGACTCCATGAAAGGCACAAGGAAAGGCACATTAGGAACACTTTAATAGAACTGTCTTGTAAAATCACATTTCTCTTCTTTTTTTTTTTTTACAAAAATAGAGATAAAGAGTGTTTTTCAATGTAAGCTATTAAAATTAGTTAAAGCTGAACAGCAAACAGTACACAATTCAAATACATATATTTAAACTATCTAACCTGCCTAAACATTTGCAATTTATTTCCCCATCCAGTCCTGAGATTTCCACAGCCCTACCACACAGCACAGCCAGGCTGGTAACTTAACTTTTCTCTACTGCAGATAAAGCGTATCTCCAATTTATATTGGAGATATAAAAAACAACAACCCTTGCAGCAGGACTACCTTTGCCCTACAAGGGTTAACTGCTCCTTTTTGTCTATAGGAATTCTGTAAAGCACTTTCACTTACCAGATCCCTGCTCCCATGCACTCACTCCAAAACCAGCACATGCAGCCTCCTGCCTCCTCCACTCTGGCAGCCAGAGGCCCACTGATGTCATCATGTACAATGCAGGGCCATAGTCCTGCATTATACATAGTGACGCCAAGGGACGGACCACAAGCTGGAGCAGAGGAGAGAGAGGTGAGCGCTGTCCACCGGGGGAGCGGGGATTAGGAAAGTAATGGTGCTTTACAGGATCCCCCTAGACAAAACGAGCGGTTGACCCTTCCAGTGCAGCTGTAGCCCCATTGCAAGGGTCATTCTTTTCAGCCCGATGATAGGCTATAAGCAACACAGCTATGTCAGCCCTCTCCCAAGACAGTGATGGAACAGAAGCAGACTGATGAGGTCATTTCCCTTCTCTGTTCTCCTGTCAGCATGTTGCTTGTCAGCACATGTGAATGCAGGACACCTGTTTGGACGCGAGTATGGTCCCTCTGTCTACCTGTGAGTAGTATCAGTGAAAGGTTGATATCAAATAAAATCAAGGTGCATTTAAAATATATTTACTGCTTTTGTTTCTTAATAATACACCGTGCTACAGTTGGCTCATGCTCATGTGCTTGGGGGTCATCTTGGGGCGGTTAAGACTCAGGAATGGGTTCTACAATGTTTTTTTTGGCCTGGAGTGTACTTCTGGATGACATCGTCATCTTTAGCCGAGACTGGGAGAGTCATTTGCAAAAGGTCCAGTTAGTCCTGGATGCCCTCCGAAAGGCAGGATTCACAGTAAACCCAGAGAAAAGTACGCTTGGGTTGGAAGAGGCCCGCTATTTGGGTTATGTGGTAGGTCGAGGACTGATTAAACCCCAATTGAACAAAGTGGAGGCTATCCAAAAATGGCCCCGTCCTCTTACGAAAAAACAAGTGCGTTCTTTTCTGGGAATTGTGGGATATTACCGGAGATTTATTCCTAATTTTGCTAGCCTGGTCTCACCTCTGACAGACCTAACAAAAGGAAATAAGTCCACAATGATCCATTGGACTAGTGAGGCAGAAGCTGCGTTTTGCAAGCTGAAGCAGGCGTTATGCCAAGAACCAGTCCTCGTAGCCCCGAACTATCGAGAGGAGTTCTTGGTCCAGACTGATGCTTAAAAACTGGGACTGGGGGCGGTTTTGTCACAGATGGTTGGGGGTGAAGAACACCCAATTGTATATTTGACCCGGAAGCTCACTCCGGCCGAGAAAAATTATTCCATTGTGGAAAGAGAATGTCTCGCCATCAAATGGGCTCTGGAGACGCTCCGATACTACCTGTTGGGCCGATCCTTCAAGCTGGTGTCAGACTATGCCCCTCTTACTTGGATGGCACAGAACAAGGATAGGAACTCCAGAATCACTAGATGGTTCCTTGCCCTTCAAGACTTTACATTTAAAGTATTGCATAGACCGGGGAAAGTACATCAGAATGCAGATGCCCTTTCCAGGGTCTATTGTCATTTTGTCCAGGCCCCTGGCCAAGGACAAAGGGGGGGGATATGTGGTGAGTCAGCAGGGCTGAGAGCAAAGAAGGGGTTAACTTGGGAGGGCAGGTACTTCCCCTACAGCCCTTCCTGTTAAAAGGTAACACAGGTGAGAGAGGAGTGAGGAAGCTGAGAGACAGACAGAAAGGTCTGTGTGTGTGTGGCTGCTCAGGAGCAAGTGGACTCTATCTTGGTGAGATCACCTAAACGCACTACGCAGTGCAATCTTATTGAAGGACTTTATCTTTATGTTTGATGTTTGCTGAGGAAAGCCTTTTACTTTACCGTTTTGCTGAAGAAAGCTGTTTGTTCTGTTACCGCTGGATGAAATAAAAACGTTTATTTATATCGGACTGTGTTGAAGACGCATGTGTACCCCTGGGGTTCCCCACAATAGCTACAATTGATTGGCATTCTTTTAATATCTGCTTGGAGTTCAGTTTTAATGTACAACTAAAAGCTTTTAATGCTTAACATAATAAAATAATAGCAACTATCAGCACACTGTAATAACATTAATTTGGGACCAGAAATCTTTCTTGCCTCCCAAATTTTATATAAATGTTCTCCATTACTGCTACACCTTTTAGATGTTATTAAACTAACTAAATGCCACTATGTTACTTCACGTCTCATGCTGGATTTTATATTTATGTTTAGTTTTAGATCATAGTTCGACTTTAAGGAGAAGTATTGTGAGAGAAAAATGTACTCTTGCCTATACTTTGAGCCAGCACGTGACACTGCAGCTGTCACATGCTGGCTCTATAGATCGAGAGATTAGCGATCACAATTAGCTGATCACTCAGCTCATAGTTTTTCCATGCAGAGAGCGAGTGACTGTCAGTCATTGACGCCGCAGGGATTCCCCCCTCCCCTCTTGGTTTCTCCAGTGCTCATTGGAGGAACAAACAGGGGAGGGGGCGGGCACAGCTGGCCCTGGTTATAGAGAGTCAAAGACAGCTGTCAATCAGGCAGCGGGTTGGATCCCAACAATATTATCGGGATCTTTCCTGGCTGCAGTGTGGCTGTGCGCTGTTAGCCAATATCAGGCATTAGCCCGCTAGATGCTGACTTTGGGTGACAGGAGGACATTAGTAAGTCCCTTGAGCTAAAAGAGAAATAAAGCCAAAAGAAAAGGTTTGGCTTTAGTCCTCTTTGAATACAGTTTGCAGTTAATAATTTCACAATGCACTCATCAAAGTGTCTGAGACAATCAGTCAGCGCAGAGAATGTATATAAACTACAGCAAAGTTGGGCCAACAATTGTATCCATCATTTATGGCAGCGCTGACAGAATAAAAACATCTTAATGTCTAATCAGAGGTATGTTCTTTCTTAATTACAGTAAGGTGGGGAGGACAGTGACATGACTTTGACAGGAGACATGACCAGATTCTTCTCTTCTCGACTTATATTTTTCTATTTATTAGGAGGAATGGCATTTTGTTTAAGAGTCCCTAAGCAAGTTGAGCCCCTGTAAAGCACATCACTGAGCAGATTTTCTATTAAGGCCACACTGCTTATTTATAACAGAAATAGTTAGGCATAGATAACAATAGTATTGTCCTAATTCTACACACCTTCAGGGCCACCCCTTGCTCTTTTGCTTATACTAGGGGTAAAGTATAGAGAATTTAATAGCAAATCTTAGGTACTTGTGGATTTTGGCTCTGGACTGAACATTGGAACTGGGAACATAAGTGGATTTTATTTCCACTCATCTTATGCTGTCACTTAATAGGCAATGGCATTCATGGTGCACCATTATAGTGGAATTAATGAAATGCAGTACCTGCTATGAGATGATGCTGTAGAATAAATGTGAAACTGAGGCTCCCTGTAAATGGTTAGTATACTGTTTAATTATTAGTCAAAGACCCAGAGTGAATATGCAGATTAAGAGTCCTGATTCCGTTAGCTGCACATTTGCTTAGCCAGAGCATCAGAAGGTATTGGAGCTTGAGACAGCCAGACAACTAGCATTTTCAGAAGTTTAGCAATATCAGATCTCATATTTCTCTCAGCATATGTTTCCTTTACAGCAGGGGTAGCAAAACCTGTGTGTTGAATCTACAAATCCCATCATGCTTCTGCAGCTGGCAGTTATGCCTATGGCTGTCAGAGTCTTGCACTGCCTGGGATTTGTGGTTTCGCCACAGCTGGAGGGAAAAATTTGGCTACCCCTGTTTTACGGTGTACCTGTGAGGATGCAAACAAGGGAGCTGCCATTGTTGACATGGATTTTAAAGGTGCAGCCTCTGTGGCTACCATCCTGATCCTGGATTCCCTGAATAGTAATTCACCAACCTGGATGGGTCCAAAAATTCTAAAATTCCAATCTACAGTACATACTTATTCCACATCAGTCACTAAGAGGGATCAAGTTGATAGCCCCAGAGCCAATTTTTTTTCAATATTTGCCCTAGTAGGGTTACTGTGGAAGGTTCTCCCTGTCTAATGCAGAGGATAAGAATCTTCTAAATCCTCAGGTAAAATTCAACATTCAGTAAAAAGCATGCAATGTAAATATTTATGAATTGGTTTCAATTTCAGTGACACCACAAAAAATACAAAAATAATGTTCCAAAAAGTTTTGGAGTTGTGGAAAGAAGTGATTCCTGGCTCTAAAATCCCCCATCCATAGAAAACCAAAGTCAATGCATTGGAAAATTAATTGTAACCTCCTTCAGTGCAGGTATGACTACAGTTTACCATCAAGAAAAGAAAACGTAATTTCATATAATCTGATATTATACACATTTCTGACTTTAGTTCACCTGTAAAGTGGAGTCCTACATAAATGACAAAGTCAGCTTTCATTTTCTCTTTACCGGTCCTGTTTTTATTGTATCCTCACATTTCACTCCATGATAATTGGCTGTGCAGAACATACTGTGCTCTACAAAGAAATAACATCAATAACATTAGTAATAATAATAAATGGAGAATAACATGCTGCCTACACCTGCCACTCTTGTGGTTTCACGGCCTAGCTATGTGGCATGTAAGAGCTATAGGGCCACCCGCTGCCTACCTGTGTCCTGCAGGTTCCGGATTGTTGCTGAGGTAATAAACATTTTGAAGTAAACATATTCCTACGTCCTTGCAAATGTATTGTATTGTTGTACATGGGAAGCAGCCAAGGCCAGTATTTGCATTTGTTCAGGATTAAACGCAGTATTAAAGTGACGCACAGTTTCCTCCTGGCTCTATTGCCTGTGTTATTTTTTCTGTCTTAGTATGGATAAGAGATTTGATATGCTAGTTAATATTATTCTATGGCCACCTGGGACTGTGGAGATTACTGTAAACATAGTTGGCTGATGCCAGGCTTGTCTTTGATTTCCTCAAATTAGGAGAAGTGAGCCACTAGCTTCATATCATAGGGTGCTCATTGTATTCTTTATTCAACACTTTTTAAATGGGCACTTGAATGACAATAATTCAGTGAGGAGCTCATATGTTCCACTCATTGCTTAGAGGCATCAGGTATTTATAGTGGCGACCACAAAGTAAGGAGTGCTGGTGGTACACTGGAAAATAATTAGGGGGTGAGGGCTTTACATCTGCACTTGAAGGTCATTAAAGAGGCACTGTCGCCTTGCCCATTCAGGACAAGATCACAGTGTCTGTATAAAGACCCCTGACCGATTTTTACTTAGCACTCCAGGGTTCATCGGCTGCTAAATGAGGCTGACATATTCAGGGGAAGTAGTGACATGACCCCCTTCTGCCATGTGATAGTGTTTGGACCTATTGATTGGCCATCTTTGCATCATTGGAGGAGATCACATGCTCCCCCTAATGCCCAGGTGTCTACAGTAGTGACCACGGAGTAATGAGTGGCGGAGTAGTGCTAGAGAGTTCAATATAAAGTGATTGGGTGGTGGGCTACACAAACACTTTCTATCTCCTCTGAATAGGCAATGTGACAGTGTCACTTTAAAGGAAACCTGTCATAAGACAAAACTGGAGGCCATCATTATTGACTTCTTCCTCTAAAAAAATGCTAGTTGTAAAGGAAACCTGTCTTGAACATTGGAGGCATTGTTGACTTCTTCCTTTAAAGCAATACTCTGGGCACAAAAACATTGAGTTAAATATATTGCTCAAAAGCCACAAACAATATGAATCCACTTTGTGTGCACCAAATGCCTTTGCAAGCCCATTTATTACCTTAAATGGGCTTGCAGAAAGCAGAGCTGTGGTAGGGACCCAGCAGGCCCCACCCACTACAGACTGCCTGCAGCAAATGACAGAAGTGGGTGGATACAAGACCAGTCACCCTTCAAAATGAGATAGAGCAGAAGTCACTGGTCTTTATTACAGGGAGGACCTTCACAGAGGCAACATTTTACAATGGATTAATGTACAGATCTGAAATACACAAAAGGACACCATACTTCAAGTAAGAAAACATATGCCTCGTGTATTTAGACAATATTTCCTTATCTTGGAGTTCAGCTTTAAACATTCTATTTCCTTGGCTGTAATGCTGACGCTATACTGTATGTGGATAAGGACGTTTGATGTTTTTTTACTGATTTTCCAGATCTGCATACTTTCTCCAGGCGAGTTACTTAGAGAGGACTGATGTCAGTGGGTCAGCATGACACCACTACTAGCTTTTACAGAAGTAGTTTTGCAACTTACATATTTCTCTAATGATAGGCTAACTTTCATGTTAGAAAAATGTTAAAATGGGTGAAATTCTAAAACAAATTACTTAAAAGGCTGGACTAAAACAGCAGTATTCAGTACTAATAAAGTCTACCATCATTCATCCATCCAGATTATATGTGAGGCTAATTAGTAAAAAAAAAAATAAACCAATATGGTGCACTACGAAGATAAGTAAGCTAGCAAAGGAGAAAAAAAATCAGCAGGAGATACAAGGAAATGGGAAGTGTAGCTGATAAAGAAGTGTATAAGAGTAAAGGAGGCCAAACATATAAATGCTGCTAATCCACATAAAAAGGAGGAAATGTCTAAATCCATTAAGAAAGGGGACAAAACTTTTTTAAATGCATATCAGTGACAGGAAGATTCTGTGGGATCACACACATAAAAACTCCTGGATGTAGCAAAGCATTTAAACAATTACTTCTGTTCAGTCTTCTCAGGAATAAATGAGGCTAAGAATTATGGGAATCATTCTTAAAAAGGAGGATCAGTACTCATTTAAAAACACAAAACTTGCTGGACCCGTAAAGCATGGCTTTACTGGGGGCAGATTGTGTCAAGCTAATCTGATTGAATTTTTATACTATATCACAAATGTTTTACACCAGAGTGATTCTGCGGGTATAGCCGACTGTATCTTGTTTACAGAAAAGCATTCCATACTTTTCCACATAATGCTCTCATAAAAAAGTTGTACAAGCTAGGGCTTAACCATTGGGTGGCATAGTGGATATGCAGTTGGTTAAAGGATAGTGTTATCTAAACGATATATATCAGAGTGAGGTTTTAAATGTATTTAATTTGGAACAGAGACCAGTCACTAGCCGTGTACCACAAGGCTCTTTACTAGGTCCCCTTCTATTAAATTTGTGTGTAAGTAATACTACTAAAGGGTTGGTTGGGTAGGTTTTGTCTTTTACGAATGACACAAATGTGTGCAATAAGGATGGTATTTCTGGAGGTAATACAAAACATGATTTGGCATTGCTGCAAGATTGGTCAAAGCAGTGGAAACCACAGTTCAACATTTCTGAAGGGAAAATAATGCACTTAGGTAAAAAGAATCCTCTAATATAGTACAAAATTGAGGGTACAGTGTTGGCCAGAACTACAAAGGAAAGATTTGGGAATGCTTATTTCAGAGGATTGCGAAATGAAAATGAGCAAACAGTGTGGCCTGGCAGTGGACAAAATCACTAGAATTCTGGGGAGCATCACTAGAGGTATCACTAGCTAAAAGGTAGAAGGTCCAGATTCCATTATATATATATATATATATATATCTTTAGTAAGCTCATCTAGAATACTACGGTATGTCCAGTTCTGGAGACCTTAACTGCAAAATGATATTTTATAAGATAGAACAAGTTTAGAGACAGACAACAAAAATGATGAAAGGTTTAAGGGGTAAAACATATCAAGAAAGACTGCAGGAACTTAACATCAGTTCACACCATTTACAGTGCGTTCCGGCAATGCCTGCGTTTGGTCCAGTGCAATCGCAAAAAATAGTGCATGCATATTGAAGCAATAGTGCTTCAATATGAAGCTAAGAGCAAGAAGACAGGGACATGACCTGTAAGCAGGAGAAAAGTTTTAAACTAACCTTAGAAAGTATTATTTTAGTGAAAGAGTAGCTGATGTTTGGATCAGACTTCCATCAGAGATCGTAGGTCAGTCAACATTAGCCAGCCGTGATTTTAAAAAGGCTAGAGGTGAACATAGATCTATATTCAAACAAAAAGGTTAAAACAAAAAGGTTAAAACAAAAGGAAAAAAATCTAAATTTGATGGACCACTTGGTCTTTTATGCCATCACTCTTCTATGTTTTAATAATTATAAATAATTATAAGAAATTATAATATAATAAATAATTATAAAAAGATTATAATATAATAATTAAAAAAATGGTCCAGTAAATGGGAATTCTGGGGGAGCTGCCTGATCCATACCACAGTCAATAGAGTACAGTAAAAGTGCAGGCAGGGCACTGGACAATGCTCTAGGGACAAAATTGAAGTGAAATAGTTTAATACATATATGTAATTATAGTAGATTACATTGTATTGTGTGTATTCTGTGTAAATGTCATGTTTGCACGTTTGAATTACCCGCCAGTTCCGCCCCCCGCTGTGACGCGCGAAAACTAAACTGAAAGCCGAATGCCGGCATCGGCCGGGCGCACACAAGAGAGCACACAGCGGGCTTGCAGGGACAAGTGCAATCCCGAGTGTGGCTCGGGGTTACCGCTCTTGGTACTGAAAATTAACCCCGAGCCACACTACCGCCAGGGAGGTTAAACAATCACAGTCTCAATGTTTGTTGATTGTTGATGTATCAAAAACTTTTTTCTGTATAAACACTGTATACTGGTATTTGTGTGGATAGAGTGTCCGTTTTAATCTTTTTACTTCAGTGCTGAATACAAACATTAGGGGATCTATTCACGAAGCAGCCGAAGGATCTAGCCGTAGCTTCCGCCGATCCTTTGGCTAGCTTCGGCACCAGGACCCCTTTGGTTCAGTAGAACCGAAGGGCTGCTGTACGGGCTATTCACAATAGCCCGTACAGCTCCCGAACTTAGCCGAGCGGCTCAGCCGACCCGAAGGCATATGCCTCGGCTCGGCCGCGCTGAAAGCCGAAGCTGGCCGAGCGGCCGGCCATTGGCCGGCCAACAGCATGCTTCTGACAGCTGGGCGGAGCCAGACGTGATCTTACGGCTGGCTCCGGTCATTTGCAGAGATAAGCGGAAGCTGTCCGCGCGGCCGGCCATTGGCTGGCCAACAGCATGCTTCTGACAGCTGGGCGGAGCCAGACGTGATCTTACGGCTGGCTCCGGTCATTTGCAGAGAGATCAACGTCCCTGGTTACCAGCTAACCAAGGACACTGATCTCCACTCCAGACAGCAAACTCTCCCTTCGGGAGACTCTCAGAGCGCCCGGGAGAGGTTTTTTTTCGTTTTTTTTGACGGCAGCAGAACCGCTGGGTCGGCTCAGCATGTTGGGCTGACCCGAAGTGCAGGAGGAGTTCGACTCAGCCGATCCAACATCTGGATCGGCTAAGCCGAACCTCCAGCATGCTACTCGCTGCTGTTCGGTCTATTCTTATAGATGCCGAACAGCAGTGAGTGAATAGGCGAATGCTTGCATGTAGTGTTTAGCACATATTTATTATGGAGATTTGTTTATTAATTTATTGTTCTAGTTGAAGCGCAGCACATTCATTATTATAATTTGATACATTTAGAGGGTAACACTTGCAGCTAAACAGGGTTTGGCGCAAGGTGCTATATGTCATTAATATGATTTGGTAATGTTGCCGTGAACATCATGTGATATTGACAGATTCCCGACTGTGGTAATATCGCCAGGAATCCCGGGTGACATCATTGACTGAATGATAAACCAGCCCTGTAATGCTTTTTAATGACATGTCTACTGTAATGGGGATTTGCCATTTTAACCTCCCTGGCGATATTCACAAGTGTAGCTCGGGGTTACTTTTCCATACCATAAGCGGTAACCCCGAGCTACACTGGTGAATGCCGCATAGCATTTACTTACCTTGTCCCTCGAGCCACGCTGTGTTCTGCGGCCGATGCCGTCTTCCGGGTTCCGTCCCTTGCATACGTGTCGCAGGGGGGCGGAACCAGCGGAATATAAAAAAAAACCCGACAAAGATGAAAACAATTTGTAAAAAAAAATAGACCGAAAAATGACATGAAAAAAATTAAAAATCATACCGCCAGGGAGGTTAATGGATGTTCCCCGTCTGCTTCTTATCCATCATTGGGTAGAGAACAAGTTGTTTTAAAGATTGTTCTATTGCACACTGTTGTTTACCAGTTTCTTCCATTTCCCCCAGAAACATTAAATGTGATAGTAAAAATATAAATAAATCAAAAGCTGCATGTAGGCACACAGTTTATGGAATGATTAGGTAGGATTAGTAGAAGGTGCTTTTTTATGAGAATGTCAGACGAATATCTTTGGGTAGCGGTTCAGGTTCAAGTGTGGATCAGGCATCAGCTGTGCTTTTTAAGATATTCTAAAAACATATTTTGATCACAATATTAAGAAAGGTTAAAAGATAAAGTTGGATGCCAGAATTTTCTAATAGCTGTAAATATATTGTTCCAAACTTGCCTTGTAAATCTTTGTGGAGCCTCAGAATTCAGCTATCTGTAAGCAACTCTATAGTCTCATCTTAAGCGCTAGAGCACAGGTATATCATAATTTCAGCTCCAGCTGTAGTAAACCAACTTCAACTACAGTATAGTTTTGATCTTAAACAAGAAATTGCAGGTCACCAATTGCTTTAGATTTTGCAGCCAGTCAGTTACTCTTGTTTGCAGCATACTTGGCTTCACGGAATGCTTTGTAATAGATTATTATTTGAAACAAAGCTTCCATATCTGTCCTTGCCAAGTTAGGCACTCACCCATGTTTCACATCGGTTGATAGTCCTATACACATGTGCAATATGTCAGAAAATGCACTTAAGTAAGACATGAATATCCTGACCTGTTTTTTCTTGGGCTTGCACTGTGGCTGTTAAAATGTCAAAATTAGGGGTTTAGCCACGTACTGACATTTTGTATTCTCATACAGATTGTACATTTCAGGAAGTATTTGTTTAATAATACAAAGGTGGCGTATTAAAAGTTAATTAAAAGATTAACTTTAAATATAGTTTCAAAGATTGATAAAAGACAAAAGTCCATCAAGTTCAACCAAAATAATGTATTTATATACATGGTGGGATTTATAAGAAAGCAACATCAGGCAATAAAATAAATCAGAGAACGTCCAGTACTATACAGGTAGGACGGCTTGCTTAACCTAATGTGAGCTCCACATGTTGTGCATGGCAGCCAGATTTGGCAAGCTTCACACGTCCCTTTGGTTTGGGGGTTTTGGTCAGCCTGCAGTCTCTTATCGCTTCTTTGCTGTGTAATCTCCTGTATTCAGTCTATAATAAAGAAGTCCAGTAGGAAACCACATAATGAAAAGGAGTTAAAAAGACTTTATTGCATCAGGTCTAAACAACAAGCAGCTACTTATTTTTATATTGTTGGATCTACTGGAATAAATGCTTCTTAAACCTTGTGGGTTTCCCAGTATTCTGGCTGGAGGAATGGGTGGGACAATGTGGTTTATCAGCAGTGACAGCCCAATGCAAGACACCAGTCTCTATTTTTGTGTTGCCTCTGTCTAAGAGAGGCAAGGGGCCCTTGATCTCTGTATTTTAAAGCTTAAAGCATATCTCTGGGCACCACACTATCCATAGATTTTTTTTTTAGCGCTTAGTAGCTATGTACTTCGTTCTTGTAGTAATTTTACGTTTGCTTTTTTCAAACACCTTAAAATAGCCTCTTTCAGTTATCAAATTTAGTACTGCTTTTGCCCCACCACTGACATCTGCTTTTATTGCAATAATCCTCTTCAATCTGAAGATATTCCCCACAATAATTCTTGGGTGGAGTGATCATGCAGCCTGGGCTCACAATACTTATCCACTAATTATGTGAATCCTGCTTAGTCCAGGAGAAAGGACCATCCACTGCCATCACCAAGAAAAAAAAGGACACGTGACATCACCTGACCACCTAGAAGACTTCAGAAAAAAAAAGGTATGTATATGTTTAGGAACACTTCCCCTTTAAAGATGAAATGGAAGAAACTGGTAAACAACAGTGTGCAATAGAACAATCCTAAATACAACTTGTTCTCTACCCAATGATGGATCCTTTGCTTGGAATAGAAACAGATGAAACATCTAAGTATATGATAGGCAATTCTTAAACACTGCTCTGACCTCCATTTCAGCCTCACATCAGTGAAGACAGGAGATTGTTATTGCCACTATTTTCAACTTTTGCTCTTTAAACTGTTCTATGGTGCACTACATCTGGCTAATTTCTCTGAGTGTTCTTTACTACCAACACTTATGGAGAAGAGGCCTATATTTCTCTGAAATGTTTCTGCGCTCAAAGGCTAACCCTGCCAATCTGCTCACTACCACAAATTAACAAAGACCCATACAAATACCCAAACCATTGATGTTCACCTTTGTAGCTGTTGCATGCTGGATACTCGATGGAACCGTTTTTCTGCTGGTAGTAAATACAAAGAGGACACATTGATGTATATTTGTAAATTGTATATTTAATTTGGGCATATTTAGACAATGAAAAGAGAAATGATGATGTGCAAATCTGCTGAGCTAGTTAGAATCCCAGGGCCCCTAGCATGTATGATGGATTTTTGTTGATGTATAGAAGAAACGTTCTTGCAGTGTAGATGGGGCTAGAATGTTCCTCCAGCCAGTGGCACAGATCTTTATGGAGTTGAGCAGAAAAAATAAATTTTCAGTAAACTGTGTACAAACTGTGATGCCGTACTGCTGAATGTTTAGATGTAGAATACATTTAGCCTTTTAAACAGACAAGGTACTCTGGTACAAAGCTATATGAGCATGACAAATAGGGCAACAAAGAGAACAGGCTGGTGCCAAGGACACTAAAAAGACTATAAACTTTCACAAAACGGGAATTCTTATTCCTGGCTCCTGCAGGCTTTCTCTTCTTCCTGCCACTACTCCCCTGGTGACAACTCTCCGATGTCATCCCTTACAATGCAGGATCAGCAGTTCTGCATTAAATAGGAGCATGCCAAGGGTCTCTTCACATTTCTGTGGTATAGGGAAGAGAAGAACAGCTGCCAAGGGAGAGTGAGGAATAAGGTAAGTATATCACCTTATTTATGCCCCAGGACAAAACAATCCATTAACCATTGCAGTGGGGAGGAGGCAATGCAAGGGTAAATCTTTTTTTCCTGGAGTTCAGTGCTTAAGTTTTACATATTGTTTATACCAGGGGTCTGAAAGTACCGGCCTTCGAACCAGTACCATGTGGCACGTAGGCAGCTGACAAGTCAGACATGCAGTCATAGACCACATACTTGACTTGGGGGAGCACCTACACGGTCTGCATCCCTGTCGGATGAAGACCGCATATCTGCTGCTCGCTGTGCCAGCACTCCCTGTGAGTCAGAGCCGCTCTGACTGTGAGTCTTCCACATCTACTGACACTGCACATATATACACATGTATACATGCTGATATGACACACACAGAAACATTAACATTCATACCGATATCACTCACAGAAATCCTGACAAAACACAAACCATCATAAAGAATATGCTGCCATTGCATACAAAGAAACCATCAGAAATACATATTGACATCATAACCACACGCAGACAGTAACACACATACTGATATCACTTTCAGAAATCCTGACAATACACACCCACACAAACCATCATAAACACATACAGTATACTATACATACTATACTATACTATACTGACATTATGCAGAGATTAACACCAACTTTTGGCCATATAGCAAATGTGGTGGTCAGGTGTCCACAAACATTTGGCCATAGAGTGTAAGTCTGTACAGACATTCTTGTGATTTACACACCTCTGCCACACTGCACAGCAAGAAAGATCACTTTGCTAATATCGGTTCAGATTTACTACTTCCTGGTGTGGGTTTACTGCTTCTTGGATCATCTCTAACCGGGCAGAGGTCATGATGCTAAGTAACTGATCAGGGAACAATCTGGAAATTGAGAGGTTACATAGTATGCTGAATTGCTGAACAAGAAAAAAGTGTGCAACCTGCCTGGCAGTGTGGTACATCATAGGAGGTATGTACATTACAGGAAGTACAGAATAACAAAGCCTTTGTCAGGTAAAACAGTTATCATAGATACTTTTCAACTGTGTATTTATCTGGTTGCCTGGGGTTCAGTATTAGGCATTAAGGAAGAGATAGTCTAATTGTACACACTGGATACTTATTTTTGTTCCATGCTCTTTAAATAGAGTGTCATCAGATCTATGGAAGACACACTGTACGCAATTAAATAACTAAGCTATTACAAAGACACATTCTTTCGTTTTTGTGCTCTCACTTTAGTAGTTTGTGATTTCTGAAAATAATATTACAGTATTATAATACGTTATTTGTTAATAAACTTCAGAGGCGGCTCTACCATTAGTCAGTCAGCTAAGGTCTCGCAGTCATGGGGGCCTCGTGGCCTTTAGGGCAGTAGAGCAGACTCTCCTTTACAGGGGGGCCCGGGACAGAGGGGCCTCTATTACAAGAAAAGAACAGGTCCCAGTCCCAGGTCCTACTCCAGCATCGAGTTCTGTTATAGTCCCCTCTGTCCCCAGGCACCCCTGCTGAACTGACAGCAGGAGAGAGGGGACTATTTTTCCTCTTTCGGCTGCCACGAAGGAATACTGTGAGCTACGGCAGCCGATCATTAACTTTTAGTTCCGGCCTTCACAAGGCCGTGCCCACGCGGATTGATATCACTTCATCAGTGCACCCACCCGCAACAGGTGATGAGAAGCTTGTGTCTGGAGATAGAAAAGTAAGAAAAGCGCCCAAAGCCATATGTGTTGCATTTTTAAATTGTTTTTAAATAATCTAATTTAAATTGCTGTTGTTTAATGTATTGCTGGCTGCCGAAACCGAAAACGACTTTTGTTTTCCAACCTTTTTCATTTTAATTTATTTTTGAATTATTTTATTTTTATATTTATTTTTATTTTTTTTTACTTTACTGCTGGGGCCTCTACGGAAATATCAGGGGACCCCTGATATTTCCCTTTTAAAATAGAAAAAGAGATTATGGACACACTCTGCAGTCCTGTTATGAATGAACAGGAAGCCTCTATACTGAGTGTTTCTGTTCATTTATACATTGTGGTAATAGTGTGAGTTACTATGTCCACAAACATAAATTAAGATGCAGTGATGTAGATCCCGCTGGGCACCGGCTGCTGCAACAGAATTAACACAGACTGGCACCCAGTGGGAAGGAGAGAAGCTAGGGATACACTGAATTTTCAACCGCATTTTTGGCCGTCATGGCACTTTTGGCAATTTGGCGAAAGTGTAATTTTCACCCGAAATGTTTCAGTGGCGGAAATGTCGGTGCATCCCAAGATTTCTGCATTGCTGTATGTATTGCTGGGATTTGTAGTCCTGTATAGCTAATGGTTTTATTCTGAATTGCTGTATATTTTATTGCTGGGGTTTGTAGTCCTTGATATTGATAATACCATCAGCTACAGAGGATTACAAATACCTACAATACATTATAGAATAATGCAAAATAACCCTATTATTAGGGCATTGGAAGCCCTGACACTTGTTGGCGGTTTTTGCTAGGGGTTGGCATTGGAGGCCCTGTCACTTGATAGTGGTTTATCCTGGGGGTTGGCATTGGAGGCCCTGACACTTGCTGGTGGTTATTACTGGCGTTTGGCATTGCAGGCCCTGACACTTGCTGGAGTCACCAGAGGCAGCAGAGGCTAAAGTAAGAAGTTGTGTTAAAAATTGCTTAATATTTATCATTGCCCTGACACTTGCCAAGGGTTGGCATTGCTGGCCCTGACATTTGCTCGTGGTTATTGCTGGGGGTTGGCATTGGAGGCCCTGCCACTTGCTGGCGGTTATTGCTGGGGGTTTGCATTGGTGGCCCTGACACTTGATGGTGGTTAATGCTGGGGGTTGGCATTGGAGGCCCTAACACTTGCTGGTGGTTATTGCTGGCGGTTGGCATTGCAGGCCCGGACACTTGCTGGAGTCACCAGAGGCACCAGAGGTTAAAGTAAGAAGCCATGTTAAAAATTGTTTAATAGTTATCATTGCCCTGACATTTGCAGAGGGTTAGCATTGCTGGCCCTGACGTTTGCTGGTGGTTATTGCTGGGGGTTGGCATTGGAGGCCCTGACACTTGCTCCCTCTTCCATATCATGGCTATCAGAAGTCAGATGTGCAGGATTGCAGTTCGCCAGTTCAACTGTGCAGTGAGTCTGCCCAAATACAAGGCTTCATCCTTTCCCAATTGTTTGTACATATTTTCTTTTCTATGTGCTGGCTGTTCAATATCATATTATTGGATAGGAAAGTGTAGAAAAGTGTAAGGCAACAGGAAAAAAAATAATTCCAGCCAATCAAGGAAGGAGGGAATGATGTCTGAAAGTAAAGTCAATTTTTACACAGAGTTTTCACAGCTAGAATGAGCAATGAAATGAGGTTGGAAAGAGCTTACAATAGTAAAATGTACAGTATGTAGAAGTAGATGTCGTAGAAAAAGGAATCAAACTTTAATTTGATTGCATAGTAGTGATGGTATAGACTCAGTCCCGTACTCACCTCCATTTATAGAAGTCACTCCTAGACCACAAATACTGATTTATATCTGGTGTATGAGTAGTAACATAATGATCAGTAAGGTGTTGCTGGCTGCTGCTCATTATGTAAGGAGAAGGGAAACTTTTGATGGGGTTCCACTACAGGTCCGCTGGACCATGATTTAAAAAGAGATTGGATAAATGTGTAGGTTAAATATAGGACTGGATAAAGCTGCAAAAGTAAAAGGAAACCATAAACAGGTCTATTAGGGCATATTCACTCCATAAAACACCCATCATGTAACACTTATATCACTCGGTAGGGCAGCGTACAGTAATGTACCGTAATATACATTGCCATTTCAATTTCAATGCATCCTAAAGCAAATGCTTATGATCTGTGCATTGCATTACACTAGATAAAAACCATGCTGGACCTATTTTTCTGTGTTGAGGTGCACTGACAGCCCATTTAAAATGAATGGGTGATCTAATACAATGTATCTCTATTTATACAAAATGTGCATCACAGCGCACTGCATTATGATGTAAATGAGCCCTAATACTTCACAAAAGTAGTATATAATCTTTATTGAGTTTAAAGTTTGCTTCTTTTTAAGAAAAAAAAAAAAAAGACTTCCTTAATTCAGTCATTTCCACAGCAGACTTGTCTACATTCCTGTGGGTGAAAAATATAATTTAGGAATGCAATCCATCTTAAAATACACTGCAAACCAGTTTAATTATCCTAAACAACAGTTGCATTACATCAAAAGCTATACTGTATATTGCATTTTAGATATCACTGAAGAGAGAAAATAAGTAGACTTGTTTTCATCCATTTCTAGCTGGATGATGATTCGATTTTGGAAGTGTGAGATTTTAATGCATTGCTTTAAGAAATAGTATTTCCAATGTAATCCCGTATTTTCATCTTGTAACTGAATGACTTTGGAAGCCAATATTTAAAATTGCCCCGCAGGTAATAGGTATTCTAAGAGGCAGATAAAAAGAGATGGCATCTTACTTAAACTACAGCAGTTAAAAAATGGGATGCGTACTTTACCAAAAACATTGCATTGCTTTAAAAGCCTAGGTATAGTTTGTAACTATTTATGTACATAAGAACACCTATATTTGCTAATTACTTTCTGCTTACTTCCCTTTAATATTGTCTTATTTGGGCAACAGAATTCAATGGCCAAAAGTAATATTTCACTTATACATGGAGTCTGGTGTGCTGAAACAGAAGGTGGTTTCTTTTAAAGCGTGAACACTCTAGAAGCGAGGTTTCCTCTACCATAGTTTCTGTCTCTAAACCAACCCACCTTAGAGTTTTGGATGTTTCTATGCCTCCTGTTGTCATAATTTAAAATATATTACAAAAACCATCAAGGAGGCTGGGACCTTGCATAAAGGTGGCAGTATAGGTATATTACTTTTCCAGCCTAAAGTCAATAGATTAAGGTGAAAACGTCTAGAAAATACGTTTATCTAAAAGTACTGAAGTATTTTCCCCTCTCTCTGGCTCCACAAAACATGAATGGTCTTGGCTTACAAAACAATGTAAGCCCCTTTTCCTTTCTTTGCTTCTTATCTCTATCATCTCACTCTCAACCCTCTTAGGTCCTCTTATCTCATTGGTCCTCCATTCTTCCTTCTTTCTTTTAGATCTCCCTTCAAATCTTCTTCAATTTTTTTTCTCACATCTTATGACAAGAATTCTAAGACATTGCTTCTTATATACCCAGCTAAAGATGGATGTCTATAGTTATTGTGTAAATTTGTCTTTTTCCTCTATTGTCTGAGTATCAACCTTAAATTTGTGATTCTCCTTAAATCTCACCTTCCCTACCTATTTAGTCTGTGCCACACTAATGAATGGAAATAAGGAATTTTACCCTTCAACAAGCTTTTATACATATGTTGAACTGTAAAATTGGAACAAAGGAGGCAAACTAACCATTTGGACCATTTACAATGGGCACCTGATAGTTACCTTGTTAACATGGTTAAGAAAAGACATATTGAAAAGACACAGACTACTGTGGTAAACCAAAGTAAATTGCATGGTCAGAATCCCAGACCTGCAGCTGATCCAAAGAAGGACAAAAAAAATCTTATGAACCGTGCTCTGATTTGCTAAAGCAGGAATGTCTAGCCTTTATGGACCGCATAGGCAATCAGATAGCTCCTTAAATCAGTGTTCTATTTTTTTGCATTTAGAAACACATCGAGGCCCTTTCTGAAACGCTCGAATGCCGGCTAGAGCCAGTTTTTGTGGAATACCATTGCAGATGATCACAGCTCTTAGGCCTGGTTCACACCTGGGCGTTTTACAGCGCGTTCCTACGCTCTGTATAACGCTCAACATGTGCAAACCAATGATTGCCTATGGGCATGGTTCCCACCTGGGCGTTTTACAGCGCGTAGGAACGCACTGCAAAATGCCCTACACCCAAAGAAGTATAGGAGCTTCTTTGGGGCGTATTTGCCGCGCGTATCCATTGGGATACAGCCAGGTAGCCCTCGGAAACGCGCGTTTGTCGCGCTGTTTTTTTACAGCGAATCGCTGTAAAAACACGCGGCACGAAACACGCGACAAACGCGCATATTCGATACGCCTAGGTGTGAACCCAGCCTTACAGTATAGAAGTCTTTCAGTATGCAGAGGTTAAAACTATTTTTCTTGTCAAGGTTTTGGTTAATTCGCATCAGCTAATCCTTCATTAAAGTTGGAGGTCCTACATGCCCCTTTGTCATTTAGGTACCATTCTCTCCACTCTGTGCAGCTCCACAACTTAACTGGTGTCCAAAATTGATTTGGTCCATAATAGAAGTCACCAGCACTCGATGATATGTGCAAGAAGTAAAGCACTTTTTATTCAATCGTTTATTCAATGTGACGATTGAATAAAAAGTGCTTTACTTCTTGCACATATCATCGAGTGCTGGTGACTTCTTTTATGGACTGTATCTGACACGGCGCCATCCGTGTTGTCACTTCAAGCACCAACCTCTTACTCAAGGTCTGTACGCTGTATGGAGTGCAGGTGATTTCGTATTGTCAAAATTGATGTGGACATTTAAAGTCTTGATTAGACAGGTGGTAATTAGTTAATTGATGTACTGTAGACTTACAGACTGCATTGTAAATGAATCTTTGCAGTAAAATTGATTCCCCTGTCAGTCATAGGTCTGTAAAGTAAAGCTATCAATACTAACCCCAAATTCCTGTCCCCCACTGGTGAAGTCCCATAGTCTTTTTTCCCATTTAATGGACAAAATATTACATGTAGAAAGGGTTATGGAAATGTATCCTCACCAATGTAACCCTATTTACAATGTAAAATGGAAAAATCAGTAAACTATTTTTAAGAATGTGTGAGAAGTAAGTACCATAATGTTCCACATATCCCACGCACAGCTTATGCAGTAAATGCCTTAAAAATGCAGTCAAACCTGTTATAAATATGTCAGAAATCCATCAGACAAAGAAAAGACTCGTTGGGCAGCAGTGGAGTATAGACAGGACTCAATAAGGTGCGAAGGTCAGCTCCCAAAAATAATTAAAATAATTTTTATTGAAAAGCCTTCCCTTCAAGCGGAGACATAAGACGCAAACAGAGGTCAGGAGTCAATTGGATAAGTTAAAACAAGAACAAAATCACAAACAAACAAGAATGTGGAGAATAGGGTATGACCTTATTTAGGGATAAACTCCAGTCAAATCAAATGGCAGTTTAGTCTAGTTAGGTATTTGTTGAAAACATCATTGTATGCATTTTTACATACATCTGTTGCATAGTTACATAGCTAATCAGGTTAGAACAAGATAAAAGTCCATTGAGTTCAATATATAGTAATTAAAAAAGAATTTAAACAACCTCGCTATGCCCACAGTAAACCACAGTTGATCCAGAAGAAGGCATGAAAGCATGGTTCAATTTGCTCTGAGAGGGCAAAACTTTCTTCCTGATCCCTTAAGGAAATCCAATATTCCGTGGATCAACAATCTCTCGTGTTTTTTACTTATAAATGTAAACTTGCATAAGTACCTGAATCTGATTTCATATTAGCTTCCTGTCATCCCCTTCACAGTAGTTTTGAAGGAGGAAATGCCAATGTTCTGAACCAAATAAAGTATAGCTAAAACCACTCACTACAATTTTATAAAATCTTTAACTTGTTAATTTAACATCTAAAGTTATTTTCAATCTTAAAGAGGTTCTAAACCTCCCGTGTTTTGCCTATATCTACTGCTATCAAGCAGTAGATATAGGCAAACAGTTTTTAAAAAAAAACCCCAATTTAACAGCGGTTTAAACTTACCTTGTTTTCGCTGCGTGCTCCCGCCTGAGAAAACTAAACTGTTCGGGCGGCAGCATCTTGGGGCGGGCGCATGCGGAGTTCGAATTCTCGGCCGGGAGACGAGCAGAGACGCAAGGTAAGTCTATGGACGTGTGCACCCGCATGCAGACACCTTGGGATCAGAAGTGCCAGCAAGCAGAGAGGAGTCAGCGCTGGATCGGAGACCCGCAGCAGCGCTGGATGGACAGATGAAAACATCAGGAAAGAAGAAGATCGGATTAAGAGACATCATTTAAGGTAAGTGCCGACATTAACATTGGGGGAGGGAAATTTTTTTTATCCTTTAATGTCACTTTAGCAAAATAACCATTGATCTTGTTGTAGGGAATCAACGCTCTGTCTCTCAATTGCTCAATTGCAGCTGAGTTTGGAGAGCGTGCATGTAGACAAGAAGTGGCTCAACCAGGCTGAAGCAGATCAGTAGCACTGAAATGTGAAAAAGGATGAAAAAAGGATGAAAATGGCATTTTATAAAAGACAAATTGTTTATTATACACAGTGCATTAACAAACTATATGTCATTCAGTTAGAGTTTACATCTACTTTAAGGGGTATGCTGTTTACATGTACTTGAAGAACTTTGCTCCTTTAAGGTTCTCCAATCAGCATGCCTGTTTTACACTGCAATTTAAGGCTCCTGTGTTCTTAGGCAGTCAATATTATTCCCAGCTCTGCTATTTGCGAATTTAGCACATACTTAGAAATGAGAGTGAACGTTCTTGATGTACAGAATTCCATCATTAATATCGGTGAGAAAATCAAACTCATAAATGATTACTACAATTTCATTTAGTAACACATTAATAAACATTTAGAGGGTTATTCACAAAGCAACCGAAGGATTAAGCCAAAGCATCAGCCGAACCAAAGGGCTGCTGTATGGGCAATTCACAATAGCCAAAGGCAGGCAAATGGCTCAGCCGAGCTCAGCGCGTCTGCTTTGGCCTGGCTGAGCCACAGTCACAGCCGAAGCAGGGGGAACAGTCTGCCAAAACTTTATTTTGCCACATTTTTGGGTGTGGGGTTCCTCCTTAAAATTCCTACCAGACCTAAAGTGCCCGGTATGACTTTGGGGGGGGGAATCCTACGCAATTTATTTTTAACTTTTTACTCTTTTCTTTTGTTTACATTATTTTTATTCTGCTCGAGCAGAATAAAAATAATGTAAACAAAAGAAAAGAGTAAAAAGTTAAAAATAAATTGGATGTAGCCAGCAGAATAACCAAGCCGAATGCTGCTCTGCAATTTCCTTTATAATGAATGTATTTATGTGTTACCTTCTTTTTCAATGAAAACCAAAAATTGGTCCTGCACAGGGGTTATGACTTTTATGACTCTGTCCAACACTGTCGCTCTCCATTTTATTTATTCTCAAAGAAAGTAAAGTTAGCTGCCGTCAAAACAATAAAACATCCGACCATACTCCATATGTCACTGGAAACTACTTTTTCACACAGCTACACAAAGTCCTGCCCAACTCTACTCCTTGTATGCGTTTCAGCCAATCCTGGGCCCAATCGTAGAGTTGGAGTGCGGCCGGATGTTTAATTAGTTTTATGTGTTACGTATTATCGTGGGTGTTTTTAAGACCCATATAACGAAGGTCGGCAAAGCATGACAACGTGTGAAGAATGTTTGTTTAATGTAATTGTTCCAAAATAAACACGTCATAGCACAATGCAGGCATGATGGTTTTCCTTTTATGAATTACTATCAACATGGGTTGTCACAATTAGTAAAAGGCACACAACGCATTATGTTCTAACGTCATCACAGAAAGAAATGACCCCTTGGAAAAGTGGATAAAAGCAATGCAGAATTACTACTGGGAAGTTTTGATTTTTGTCTTAATAAAAAAGGGTTCTTTATCCCAGCTTGGTCTATTCAGCAGTGTGAAAACCTGACTAAGGGTTATGTGAGAATTGTTTTAAGATCAGGAATTTTGGGCTTTGTTAATAACAGTTGGTGATATAATCCAGATCATCTCCCCTAGTTTTGAAAGTAATCTTTTTGCTTTACCACTTTGTTTTCCCTAGTCTAGTTAGCTTGTTGATGCAGGTATTAATTTTTATCTAAGCTTGGTCAAAAGTAGATATGAATTCTTTTATTTTTATCTAAGCTTGGTCAAAGGTAGATATTAATTTTTCTATTTAAAATGTATGAACTTAAAGTGAATCGTATTGAACGTCTCTTCTTTCTGGATTCATCCATATTGCCTTGATTACTTTATTGATTATATTTACAAATATGTCACAGGAAGAATAAACCAGAAAAAAGTATAATATGAAACTGATTCTGTCAGAATAGTGTTGGGAAACCTGTTATCTGATTTGCTTACAAACATATTTTTAATTTTCAATATGCCATGAATGACTTTTGTTTTTGCTAAAAATTGGTGGATGGAATCCTGTCAGCAGCATAAAAGCTATCTTTTCTTTGGAAAAAAAGGTGTTGTTGTTTTTGCAACACATTTAATGATGTAATGGACTGATTGAAACTCAAAACTATGCAATTTCTTGCAAAAAAACCAAAACAGAAATCTCTAGTGGCACTCAAGATAGGAATGCCAGATATCATGACTAGATTTGTCGAGTCTTTTTTTTGTCCTCCCATTAAGTCACAAAAAACAGATGTATAACTGTATAGGATGGCCAATAGTTGGTCACAGCAGCCTTTAATCAACAAATTCCATAAAGAAATGGAAATACTGAGGAATTAAACATCAATAAATTAGCAGCATATAAATAGCTATAAATTACACAATAACGGGAGCGTGTCCTGGCCATGTAAGAGAGCAGGAGCATCATACTGCTGCTACAGCTCTGTCCTACTGCTACTACAACAGGGATCACTGTGCTATTAGATCCTACAGAACAATGCCAGGAGAGCAGAGGACCTCACAGACACTGTACCAAGCCATGACTTCCCACAGTAGGGCCATCCACACTTCGCAGAGCACCAGGGAAACAACCAGGGCATATGCAACTTGACCCAATGCTTTCCCATCCAGCCAGGACACAGTTGCAGCTAGACATGTGCGATTCGGACGAATTTTCGGAAATTCGGACATTTGGATGTATCTGAATTCCGAATTACAGACATAACGAATGCAAACGAATCCGAATTTCCATTTCCGAAATTCGGTAGCGTTAGTACGAACGTTCGTTTCCTGTTCTTATTCGTTTCGTTCATTGGAGCAAAGTGACATTAGAGAAGGAGAAAAATATTTTCCCCCCCTCAAATGTCACTTTTGCTGCGAACGAACGAAACGAATAAGAAACGAATAAGAACAGAAAACGAAACGAACGTTCGTACTAACGCTACCGAATTTCGTCCGAATCCAAATTCCGAATCCGAATTGACTTTCACACCCGAATCCTGAAAAACGAAATAACACAAATCCGAATTTAAAACGAAACGAAACAAATTTTTTGGCAGTGCACATGTCTAGTTGCAGCCACATATGGAAAAGGTAAGAGACTGCAGCTCTAGGGTGGCACCCAAGCCACCAAGTTCTCACTCCTTTGTCTTAGATGTGGAAGAACAGGGACTGGGATATTAGGGCTCATATCAAGGCCCTGCTGACAAAAGCAGACCTTGATTTTTAATTATCTTGAAAGCATATATAAACAGGAGATGAAACAGTTCTTTTGGAGCACAGGACAGAGACTTTAGAAAGAAAACAAAATTAAATGCGCACTAACTCAGCGGCGTCCCGAGGCTGGGTGACACCCGGAGCGGTAACCGAGTGTCACCCTGCCGTGACGTCACTGCACATGCGTGTGACGTCACCACATGCGTGCGCGATGACATAATCGCGCATGCACGGCAGTATTCTGATACCTGCTGGAGGCCATCTTGGTGATGGACGCCGGCAGAGAGAGGAGGTACCAGTCACCCGGCGGGATGAGGTATGCCGCCGGGTCCCCTCCTCTCTCCTGATACTGACCAAGCGCCCGACTTTTCAGAGGGGGGTGACACCAAAATGACTCTGAGTCATTTTGGTGTCACCCCTCCAATGGTGTCACCCGGGTGCGGGCCGCACCCCCGGCACCCCCCTTGTGACGCCACTGCACTCACTGTCCCTACTTAAAGAGGAACTGAAGCACCAAGATCAGAAAATTGAAGTGCTCCTTACGCAATTAGATGACCGACTTGGTGCTGACTCTCTAGGTCATTTTCAGTAGTATGATTCAACCCACACTGAAACTGACAAAGTGCATTGGGCACTAGGCCCACCTGCACAAGATCCAAACAGTCCCAGGGATGTTATCTGCAGACTACATAAATATACAGTGAAATACATCATCTTGGCTAAAATGCCCACCAAACCAAACCCACTTTGATAAGACATGCCTCCATCTTTTCCCTGACCTTTCTAGGCACACAATGCAAAGTGATGCTTATTACACTAGCTGCTGGAGCAAATACTGTTGCGTTTTTTTTTATTAGCTTAACTGCCCAGAAAGGACAGGCAGCCATATTTAAACATATGACAGATCTGTTCCACTTCATCAGTCCACTGGACCTACTGGAAGTCTTCCATGTTAGTGAGACCCATCCCTATTATACCCACACTGCATTTCTATGTCTCGCCTCTTACCAAATGTAACCCACACTGTACCTTTGATATGTACCCCAGGCCACCAGGAAACAGTTGATTCCTGAATCCACTTGGTCATACCTTGTGCTGCTCCTTGACCCTTCATGAGGCAAACCACACTCCCCTACTGCTCAGCAGGTCCTGCTGGAAATCCACCTACTTTTGGACTAAATTTCTAATCAGTTTGCATCTTTATGTGAAGCTAATCAGGTCTGTACTTTGTTTGAGTCTACCTTGTTGATGAAAACAGACTTTTTGTTTTTCCCCTAATAAAGCTGTGTTTTACTTGAATTTCCTGGCTACAGTGGAGTGTCCTTGTTACAATATATTTAATAATAATATTTATATTCCCTTTAAAACAGAATTATAAAATAAAAGTAATTATATTCCCTTTAAAACAGCCCTGTAAAACGTATAAAACCCAGCCTGAAGCTTTTCCGGTTTCAGTAACTATAATCGGGGGGGATTCATAAAGGGTGTTTATGACACTCTTTAGAATTTCATTACACAGCTCCACTACAAATGTCGGTGTGTGCCCAAGATTCATGTACCTGTTGGAAGCAGCTAACAATGTTCTTAACATCCAGCAACACTACAAGTAGGCAGATCCTGATGAGGATGCCGAGGGACTTGTTTCCCATATGGTCCACTCTACTGATTGATAGCAGGCAGTGGGTGGATTCCATAGCCAATAGCAGGCTGGCTATTGGTTGTAGAATCGACAGGCTGGCTATTGGCTAAAGAATCTTCCCAATGCCTGCTGTCAATCAGTAGCATAGTGGACCTCATGGGGAACTAATAGCTCAGCATCCCCATCAGACTTCCCCCCCTCTGTCAGTGCCACTGGTTGTAGAGTAGTACTGAAAGTAGAACTACAACCTTCTGTCTCTTACATCCAAGGATGGTGCCATCTTAGCCTAAATTTTAATTGCAGTTGCTATGGTGCTGCACATTTAATCAGATATGACATCAGCTATTTGAGGCCTTGAAACTTCAGTTGAGAGCTCAAATAAGCATACTGTCAACCCTGACATTTGGCTTGTCTAAAAAGTAACTGTTTTGGGAGACATTCAATGAGTGGGTAAAGTTCCACTTTGAGGACCTTTTGGGCTAAATCTTTAACAACCAGTGATGCTACAAGTGGGCAGAACTTCATAGGGATGCCGAGGGACTAGTTCCCTATCAGGTCCACTCTGCTGCCAGTTAACAGGAGGCAGTGGGCAGATTCCATAGCCAACAGCAGGCTGGCTTTAGGCTATAGAATTCACCCATCGTCTGCAGTCAGTCACAAGGGAAGCAGACCTGATGGAGAACTAGCCCTTCAACTTTCCCATCAAGAGGCCCTCTGTGCAGCCATCGGCATCAAAGGAAGCACTGGCATATCTCTGGCCCCTTTCAGTTTCCGGCCAGGAGATTCCCTGTTCGACAGCTGAATGTAAACAAAGGGGCCAGGAATTTCGCCCAGTGTGTCTTCATTGCACCTTTTCATCAGGAGAGGAAGCTGTATACAGACAGAGACAACAATAAAAACCTGTCAAAGGTTGCAACCCTTTCCTATTCTTTCCAAAAGAAATAAAAGGTTTAAGCGTATCTAAACCCAAAAACAAAAATGTAATATATTTAAGATTACCAGCCAATGAATGTGGTGCATTAGTTTTCATTTCAATCACCAGATTCGAATAAAGAAAAAAAAAGCCTATGAAAAGGAAAACTAATTCAGCCACCGCATTTAAGAATTGGTAAGCTGCAATACATAAATCTTTGCTTTTGGGATTACATATGCTTTAATGTGTATCTGGGCTTTAAAGTGTATCTGTACATGCAACATACCATTCCTCAGATGTGGTAGCTGAATTAGCTTTTTTCTTTTTTGCAGGCGAAAACATTTTCTGCACATACAGAAAATACCCGTTGGTCCTAAAACAATTCCAGGTTCCTTGGGACTTCTTGTACTAAACTGAAATCTCAAACAATTATTATTTGTGATGAGCTGGGGCATGTTACGAACCCAGTCCGCTTGAGCTCACCCAAGCCCACTCAACACTTTGACAGAAACCCCCCCACCACAACCCCAGCCCAAATAGTTGAGACAGGCGCACTTCTTGTCCCACAGCTACATGTCACAAAGGGGTGGGGAAAGTCCCTTTTCCAACTGTCTCAACTGATTGGGCTGAGCGTGATATGTGTCGGTCACAGTGCTGAGCGAGCTAGGGTAAACTCAGGTGAACATGGCCCCAGCTTATCACTAGTTATCAGCTTTCCAAGCCATCTTCTGTGAACTAAAGAACTGTGAACTTCTACAGATGAGAAGTGTTTGTGGTCCAAATCAGGAGAGCAGCCTAGTGTGACAAGGCTGCTTCCCCAAAGATACAGTAAGTATGTGAGTGAGTGCTGTCACCCTAGAACAGGAGGGTTGTCATTGCATCTTAGGGCTGGTAAGGTGCAATAGATTACTTTTTAGTTTTAGGGTTTAGATAGGCTTAAAGCATCACAGATATTGTAGGGGTGGTCCCTCTTCAGTCATGACAATATAGCTTCCCTTATAGCTCTCTATGTGGTGACGGGCCCCCCCTGGCCGCGGCCCTCGGGCAGTGCACTTCTTCGCTGGGCCCGGTCGCAATTGCGACCGCTGCGACCCTGGTAGTTCCGCCAGTGTCTCTATGTATTCTACTGAAGGGTCATATTTGTCTTTATGAGTTCTTGAATCTCAGTGTGGGTTGCAAAGGCTGTACAGCCTTGTGCAATTGCTGAAAAATATAATAAATGCTAACTTCCTTAGCTAGACCTGTTTTTAGTGCTGTATGCTGTTTGGGTAACACGTATAAACACACGGTTTACAACCATGCATTTCTTTCCTGCACTGCTGAATCTCTCTTTATTTGTCAGTGATTGTTTGTAGTTAAAAAACATTTCATTTGACGCAAGTTCCCAATTATAACCTTTTTTGCTTTAGTTATAATTGAAATTGAGCCAGAAGCTCACTTACCTTTTTTTTCTGAGAGTAATCCACAATGGGGACATGTGCAGAGGTAATAGCGAAACAGACATTATGTTTATTCACTTATTATATGACTGAAAGGTAAACCTAAAAAGAATTCCAGGCAGTTGTAAAAACCTAAATTTAGTCTATATAAATAAGGAAACACTGAAAAATTGTTAAACATATTCCACCCTTGCTCTATATACATTTTCTTTGCTATGTGAATGACTGCAATATACTGTATACCTATCTATCTATCTATCTATCTATCTATCTATCTATCTATCTATCTATCTATCTATCTATCTATCTATCTATCTATCTATCTATCCATCAATATATAGATATGTGTATATACAGTATATTATATTTAATACTCATAATTAAATTTTGAAATTTCAAAATCAGAATGACAATGGGATTGTCTGCACTGACTAATAAAATAAGCGCAGAAACTAAGGGCCTGATACATATGGTGCAGTTTTCCAACATTTGAACATACGCAGAAGTAGGGGTTTGTCTATTATAAAAATGTGATTTTCTCTATTATTTCAAGTTTATCCAGATCCACCCCCCAACCCATACCCATACTCAAATTAAACTAAAATAAGTAAGAATTTGGGTCGAATTCACATCTATGTGCATGTGGTTGATATATACTGTAAATTATGCGTTCATTTTAAGAGTGCTCCTATTTATATTTAATGGACCCGCAAAGCACACCTATGTACTAAACAACACCACTGACCCTCAACTGAAGCTTATGTACCTTTTTCCAGTGCACCGGGGGAGAAAATGATCAGGTTTATTTTTTGTTTTGTGGACACTGGTTAAAGGGAGAGTCCATTTTTTGAGAAAAAATAATAAATGCACACTTTTCATAAAAGAAATGTGTGCATTTATTTATGTATCTATTTATTTTGCATTGGGATCCCAATGTGACCATGTTGCATGTTACAACCTGAATATGGGTGTAACATGAAACACGGTCCAAAAGGTGAAGTTAGCCTAAGGACCCCTGGGAACTAAATGAGCACAGGTACCACAACTCGTGTTAATCCATCAGGCAATGTTCACCAATGCACGAGATAACGTGTGCATAGGTGTGAAGAGGCCTAAAGGACGACTGTAGACAAAAATATTGTATTCAAAATTGGTAAATGCATGGAATGATAGAGTTCAGTGTATTATTATTGCATATACTTGTACTTTATTTATTCTAAACTGTCCAGAAGAAGTGATAGGGCTTAGGACAAACTATAAAACTGTCAAGTGTACCTAAAATAGTCACCATTTTTGCACAGTGTTTAAATCTCCTATTAAAAACAAACAGTTAATTCAACTGCGCAAGCACAGTTATAGTTTGTCCCAATCCCTGTCATTATCATTGCTTCTGGACAGCTTGCAGTGACATATAAATGTGTAGAAAAATACAAAAAAAGTCAAATAAGATACAAAATGTGCTAAATTCTAACATTACATGTATTAAATGCATATAGTTATCACAATACATTATCTTCTGTAATAGAGGTCCTTTAAATTTATATTTACGTATCACACATACAATTAAACAAGACATTCCTGAATTATATTTTTAATTCAATTTGCATTTTTATTTTCCGTGACTATGAATGACACACCATGACCTTCTATTTGCTCTTTTCATGTTCAGCAATATTGTAAATATATGATAAGACTCTCACTATTACGTCAGTTAAGACTAATCAAAAGTTAATCTCCTTATGGCATATGTCATTGTTAGCTTCACTAGCTGTGTAATTAAAATAGAAAGTAAAGTCTGCTGCTGCTGCTGCAAAAAAAAAGGCTCTTAAAGTGAGCAGGAACTGATCTTAAAGGAAAATTCCACTTTATTAAAAAAATGCAATATATAATCAATCTGCATTCTCTGTCATTTTCTGAAAATGTCAAATGTCGCCTCTTTCCAATATGGCAACCTGGTGGTATTTCGTACACAGCTGGCATGTGTCATTCTTTCACAAAGGTAATTTCCTGGTTGTGTGATTGGCTCACTGGTTTTCTCAAAAAGGAGTCACGAGTCAGGTTTTAGGCATCCTCATCATTATTGGTAATACAGGCTTGCTTAGTTCTAAAGGAATGCAGACACTGCAGCATTCCTCATTAGAACACGAGAGTTGCTCAGATGGGTATGCTGAAGGCTGACCCATTGATTGAGCAATTAGTCTGGAATGGATGGTGAAGCACAAAGCTTTTTCTTTAGGACAGAAAAAAAAATGTGTTTTTCTCAACAAAACTGTTACACTTTAAAATTTATTAAGGTAATCATATTGTTGAAGTACCTATGCCGAAAGAAAAAAAAAAACACCCGCCGACCCATCCGATCCCGACGAACACCGACGCAAAATGACAGGTCTGACCCGAATATCAACAAAGTGGCTGAGCGAGTCGTGACGTCACGGGAATTGTTCTGCCCATTTGTTGAAATTCGGGACCAGAACTGTCATAATAACATCAACTCTGTTCCCGAATGTTATTTAGACTCCCGAATGCCATTACAGTCTGGGCGCCGAGTTGTTGTTATTGTTAATAACAACAACAACTCAGTCCCCAATGTCAACAAATGGGCGGAACAAGTCCTATGATGTCATGACTCGCTCTGCCCCTTTATTTACATTTGGCTCAGATCTGTCATTTTGCGGCAAGAGTTCGTCGGGATCGGACGGGTCAGTGGCGTTTTTTTTTCTTTGGGCAAGTCCGTGGCCTTAGATTGATGTGGATCTACATCGCTGCATGATGTGATTGATGATGGATTGCATCGATGGACATTTTTAATGTTTTTTAAAATAAAGGAATTGTCAAAATCTGTCTTGTGTTTTTATTTCTAATAAAGGACTTTTTCATGGTGTTGTGTGTTTATTTACGATTTTCTTTACTATTTGGTGAATGATTAGGGGTAACAATTACCCCCCACTCATTCACAAGGGGGGGGCGGGATCTGGCAGCCCCCTTTATGAAAGGGGGCATCCAGATTCAGATAAGCCCCCCTGCCCGCAGACCCCCACAACCACTGGGCCAGGGTTGTGGGGAAGAGCCAGTTGTCCTCATCGACATGGCATGTCCCCCCCTGGCAAACCACCCTCTCCATGTCGAGGGCATGTGGCCCCTTTCCTGCTCTGCCAAGCTGCTGATCAGATTAAGGGTCTGGTATGACTTTTGAGGGGAACCCCACGTTTTGTTTGGCATTGGGGTCCCTATCAAACTCACCAGAGATTGGTCAACTAACAACCGGGCAGTTAACTCCTGCTACATCTCTAAGACTGTCTGAAGAGTAACCAAGTGCAAAAGAACGGCTCTTTCTTCAGATATTATAAAAGAGGCTCACAGCTCCTAGTAAAGACACTTTGCAAAATGAAATCAAGTATATTTAAGAAAGAAGATTGACCTGCATTAAAAATCGTGCATAGCAACCAATTTGAAATCAATTTTTCCAAACCAGTCAAGTATGACAGAATGAGATACACATAATTGACTGCTACTGGCAATATGGACAGTGCTGCTTTGGACACTCATGGCCAATGTTTTTTTTTATACATTAGATCCTGAAGAGATGAGTCTTTAGGGAACGCCTAAAGGCAGTCAAGGCATTAGACTTTTCTAAGTGTTTTGAACTATTCTGATGCCCATAACAACCAAACTTTTTAATTATCTCTTAATGTCTGCTAATTCTAATTCAGTAAAACAATTTTATGTTCAGACCCAGTCAAAACCTTTTTTTCATACAAGCTGTAGAATGTGCTCTGATTTGGGGGTGCCTTAAATTACTGATGAACAACTGAATCTTAAATAATTGTTGGGTTTATTTACAAATAGGGATACACATACATATTACAATTAAGGGAATTTGAAAGGGGAATTGGGGATAGGAATTGAGGTTAAGGATCCTACAGCTAGCTACACCATTCTCTCACTCTCATTCACACAAGCCATGGGTTTTTCTCTGTTCTTCGGACACGCCTCTCCAGCAGGTCTCAGCGAATCACATTCTTGATTGCAGAGTTCAGAAAGACTTGTCTTGTCCAAAAGGTCTTGCTGGTCAGCTAGATTAGTGTCACACAGGAAGAAGGTTCTATCAGATGCCCCTGCCCCCATCCCAGCATACATGCCTTGTTGACACAGGTGTGGGCAGTAAATACCAGCAGGGGGTCGGGTTTGCCCCAGGACATGGCAGTCCAGCAGATCTCCTTTGATCAGTGTCCAGCCCCAAGAACCCTTTGATGGTCTTCATTCGCATATCAAACAGCGCGCAGCTCACAATATTAAGGAACCTTTCCATCAAAAATGTATCATAGATGTCAATTATTTTAGCTTCCAACACAAGCCAACAACTGTTTAACCTGTATTTGACCTGCTTCAAGCAGATTTTTCATTCCCATAGAATTGTATGGGTATGCAAAACCTGCCTTAGGCAAAAAAGCCTGTAGACACAGGCCCCAAAAGTGAGACCAGGTTTACACTTGGGCGATCGTGCACGAAACCGCGTGGATGGCCGTGTAGTCCCGGAATTGCATACCACCGCTGATAGCGCTTCGAGTGCCTTTCTAATGGCGCCCCAGTTGCTCCCCGATTACGCCCGTGCAAGCACGCACGATCGCGCCTGAAAAAAACACCTGCTGCGTGTCGCAAAAAAAGGCTAATCTACCTTTTTTCAGTGATTGCCGCATGGATGTAACACATTGATAATCAATGGGGCCGTGCGGCAAATGATGTGTGCAACTGCAAGTGTGCACCTGGCCTGAATCTGTACATGCACATCATTATAACGACTAGTGGCCTGTTACATACCTATACATATGCGTAAGGTTCAGTTTTGTCCAGAACCCAGGATTTGTCCAGTGCTTTGCTTCTGTTTTACTCAATGCACTTCATCAGTATTTCTCTGCATTGAGATTTTTATTGTACATTGTCAGAGCCCTCACTTTTCTGTCTATACAATCACCAATCCCTGCAAGACTCCTGGGTATTCTCAGCACTTCCTTTAGGAGGCTGCTGGGGTATTTTGCCTGTTACTGATAGACTTTGTCCTTGGTTCTTTAACCACCAGCTTCACATGTGTTTCCTGATCATCTTGCATTAGTTTATATTTCTCGTCTCCAGCTATGTCCCACTGCCCTGCTTTAGTTGTGTTCTTTATCCCTACTAATAGTATTACATTTTGAACAAATTAATTTCAGTTAATATATGCTTGCTAAGATCAGGTGGTTTAATTGAGGCAGCCTATTATTTCTATTCTGTATGAGGGTTTATTAGGCTAAGACAACTTTCCCATTCTATGAAAAATAGTTTCAGCTTCCTTTCTTTGTCCACGATAGTTCCTGTCCAATCGTATTTCCTACGATAGTTAAAAATGGACGTTCTGCATGAATTCATTCTTAAACTATGGCTTTCTTGTTGGTGGCTGAAATTATTTGAGCTCATTATTTACAGTAGTTTCTTTGGTGGGTCTTATTCTATATTTCCCCCAAATAGCCAAATCATCCAAAATATAAGGGGTGGTAAGTTTCAGGTAAACATGGGAAATAC
>NW_017306668.1:811430-828221 GCF_000935625.1 Nanorana parkeri | reverse complement strand
CCATAGAAAAAAAAGCTGCTATTGCTGGTTTGGTATATCCCAGTACATCCCAATAGTTGCACATGTCTATCAAAATAATATTTTCTTTAAAAAAAAATCATTATTAGCTCACACAAACACAACATAAACATATTTCTACTAAATCTAGACAATGAAATTGCAGTGAGTTAATAAATAACAAATATTTGTACATTTTAGATTGTGCCATTTTGCGAAATGGTAAAATCAGAGGTATACCTAAGTGAAAATAAGCACTGCTTTGGTGTTCATTGTGATAAAATGATGCAGGTGTACATTTTATTGTAACACATCGCATTACAATACAGGGCAGGACATCACAATGCGCTGCTGTGCATAGAGTTGATGAATTTAATTTGAATGAAGTTATAAAAAAGAAAAAGTATCAAGCAGTGCGACGCATTGTAACAACACACTGCAGCTCATGTGCAAAATGCAAACCAGGGCATGCTTTATGCACACCATAACTTCCACCCACAGGAGTAGAAAAGCCCTTAGTGTGTTGGTGCACCAACACATATAGCATGCATTACCATAGTGTATGTAGTGCACTTTGGTGCACGTGTACATTATGTGTGTCATTTGTGTGTGTGTGGGTTATTTTTTATGTACTATCACCAGGGGGCTTGTCACCAATTGGGACCGGTCACACAGGACCTCCATCGCGTCTTCAATCTTGCTTTAGAAAAAATGTGACCTGTCCCTTTAAGAAAAAGTATCGGTAATTGGTATCGGTGAGTACTTGAAAAAAAGTATCGGTACTCGTACTCGGTCTTAAAAAAGTGGTATCGGTGCATACCTAGCTCTTACACATCTTCCCGCCCAGCTCATAGCATAGCACCTAAGATGCTCTGGCCAGCATCCCACCAAGCTTCTGGCAAGCAGTGACATTAATGGTTGCCAGGATCTGGGCAGGACGCCAGGGGCACAATTGGTTGTAGATAAGCCTCTGCATAAATATGTCAATTATGTTTACTGACCCCTTCAGTTTCTGAATAAACATGGGTGTCTTCTCACTTTCCATTCTCCAGCACCTGTCCATCTACTAGCTTGGAGAAGGAAAGATGGAGGAGTGAGGAGGAGAGAGCAAATGAGTGACTTGCCTTGCTTGTGTGTTCGTGAAGAGACACACACAGATTTCTATTACACACAAGGGTGGCTCCATAGGACCCTGAGAGGGAAAGGAGCCACCTTAAAACATAATATCAGGGCAAGCGCTCACAAACTGAGGCATTTTTTTTACACTCTTCAGTGGACTGGACTGCTTGCACTTTGTATGTGTTTTTGTTGTTTTCTACAGTTTTTGGGGGGGGTTTACATTTATGCACTATTGTAGTATTGCATGATTTCCTTAATTTAGTGCTCTGTATTTTTACTATCATTTTGTTGTCCGTTTTGAGATATTATTCAGCTGCTTAGTTTAATTTTTTTCTTACATCTTTCCCCATAATGGGGCTCCATTCATAACCACAAAAACATTTCCCTGAAAATTTTTGGCAGCTCTGCAGTGCAAAAAACAGCTGGCGGAGGAATTCCATCTGAAAGACTTTTAAATTAAATACAGTTAACAAAAAAGCACAGGCAAACTGAATGGAAACAAAACAATATTTACACAAGCCTGACCCAGTGATGGCAGTAAAAGGTTATATTGAGATTATTGTGGTTTATAAATAACAAGAGTTGATGTGTTTTAAAAGTGCAGTTATTGTTAAACAACACGTCTATTCCCATATGTTAATTGTAGCATTTGTATTATTTTAGAACAATAATGCATACATTGGCACCCCCCTGTAGAGTATCCTATGAAATTTAGCTGTGGGTGAAAACAACATCAACCAAAAAGCCTGATTTTCAAAATGAACACCCACTGTCTAAAAAATATGACACATTAATTGCAGAGCAAAAACAATAATAAAATATTTTTTGCAGAACAAGCCTAAGCAAAATCCTGTGAGAAAAGAATTATCAGATTTGATATGACAATAGTCTAGTCTAAAAAGTCTCCACCTTTATTTGGCAAAGCCTATAAAGTGTCAACGCCCATTAAACTAAGGCTTAAAATAGCTCTTGGCTCAATCCTGTTCATAAAAAACATTATAATAATCATTTTCAAGGCACTGAGAAACCGGGCAGCAATTTTAAAACCCAACACATCAACAGTGGAGATATTGCATTGCGTGTGACAGCTTGTGAAAAACACTGGAACAATTGAATTATTAGCTCATTACTTGCTATGTGACAGAGGCAAGACACAACTGTACTATGCCGCTTGTAAATGCTTAATCTCCGTTGTTTGCTACAATAGTTAAATGCGAAAGTTCCTTTTTTTGTTAAAGACAACTGATCATTAATCATTATTGTAATTCTTTTTACTTTCAAATGCAGCCACCAGACCATTCTTTTCAACAACAATCTTCCCATGAGGTTATATGTGCATTTCATGCACGTTATTTAACTGTGAAATCCTTCTTTCTGTAGACATCCAAAGTGCCTGAGACTTCTTTTTGGCATCTCCATTTCGAATGTGCTGTCAGCAGCCTCAGAGGTAACATTCTGTAATGTTACTTTTGCTTCATCTGCAGAACCTACATAAAGGTTATGTAGAGAGGCGAGGAGAGGGCTAGAGGAGCTAAGCCAGCATAGACAGTAATTAGACATTCCCAGAAGAAGAGAGTGCTATGGCATGCAAGGTGGGAGTGGGTAGTGCCAGAGAATTGACTTTCCTGTCAAAAGTCAAATTTGCGTGCAAGTGAGCAAAAAATCATTTAGGAATAGCAAAATAAACCTCTAGTTAGCATTTAAAATACTTGATTTTGCTGATCATGTATGTGCAATTCTTTGAAAGACACTCCATGATTTAGTTAATGAAGCACTATCTTATTGATGGAATCATGGTCCTTCACTTTTATTCCATTAATTGACAAGATGATGTTATGTCTGGTCTTATGGGAGTGTTCTCAACCAAAAGCAGAGATACATCAATGGTTCATATCCAGAACAATGGATAATACATATCCTTAGGAGTGTTGCTTTGTTCCAACATGGCTCATTACGAAGATGATGTCATTGTACACCATGAAGATTTCATTTCAGAGTGCTGCCTCTAATGACATCATGATTCCTGAATAATCTGCCTGTCTTTAAAACAGCCCAATTGAAATTGCAGAAATAGATATGCAGCCAAATAAGACTTTGTACCAACAGAAGACATTTGTCCTGTACTTGCTGTTTGTGGGCCCTATTCAGATCTTCTTTAAGAGTTCACAAGATTACAAATACAATATATTGAGGTCCCCAGATCCAATTAGAATGGCCAACATAGGAAGATGTTTTCCCATGATTCAGAAAATATTTGATGTACAGTATTTGCATTATTGGGATTTGGGATGATCTATGTGAACTACATGATTTGACTTGGAACGCTTTGGGATGATTTGGTTTTTTTTTTGTCATTGTTTAAACTCTGAATTGAGAAATATTTTAGATTGTCAATATTTTTTTTATTGATAACATCTGTTAAAAAGAAAAATTGGCCAAGACAATTAATTTCCTACTAGTTGGAAAATCATGTTGGTCAGTGTCTCCAACTCCCATCAGTGATTAGGAGTCATTAGAGAACCTAGAATGTTTCAAATCTGTCAGTCTGTTTACTAAATCCCCTTCCTGGGAAAAGCAATTTACAAACCGGGTCTGAATCTGATACACCCTTACCACTCACATGGTATGAGGAGCAGAGGAAATTTATCTTGCAGACATTTTTTATGGTGTTCTTCCACCAGATTTTCTACCACATTATTTTATATATTTTTGTACCTAATTACTTACACCAATATTTCCACCATATTTTATTTTGAACTTTAAAACAATAATTAGTTGTAAAATTGCAAAAAATAATGAGCTGAGAGAGCAGCATATTCTGTTTCTTGCAGTCAGGGTGTTAATACATTTATAAAATAAATATGGCTCAAGACCATGCTTTTAAAGTATAATTTCAGTGACTAACTAGGATAGAGCAAAGAAGGCTTTGAAATTGTTTTGGATATTTACTGCTAGCTGTCAGTGACCACAACATGGAGATTTCCACTTACTTCCTGTTTCTGGTAACATGACACCCAGTGACAGACATTACATTTCTCTTTATTTATCTTATACATTTAAATAGCACTGGAAATTTCAAGAGCATTTTGCAGAGTAAATAGATGATTGATATCAATGCTTGACCCAGAAGGAACTTATAGTCTAATATCCCTGCTCCCGCTGCCATGCAGACAAACACTCAAACACTACTGCTAATATTTAATGAACACAAAAACATAGCCGCACTTTGTGTAATCCGGCATCCTCAATAAGCTCATTTAACCTAGACAGATCAAAAGGACCCTTCCTGAATCCTCCCACTCTTATGCAGTTTACCAAACTAATGGGCTTAATTGTAGAGCTAATATTTGTTTGCAGGCCAATGACCTTACCCAGTTTTTAAATTTCAGGAGGAACCCCATAAGATGGAAAAAACATACCATCTCCAAATAGATACTGTCGGCACTGCAGAACAAGTATACTTACCACTTTTCTCTTTCATTCAGTAAAGGACACAGTGGAGATCTTGAATCTCTGAACATTAGGTTATAACAACACCTTCAGGAGGAGGACACTAGGCACCAAAACAAAAGCACAGCCTAGGGGCAGTCCCTGATGTGGCTAACTATCCCTGAAAGCCTGACTCTTTCTCAGCTAGAGGATCCCTTATATGGGGTGGTTCTGTATCCTCTTTATAGCTTGCACGTTTTATTGGTGGCATGCCCTGTTCCAGCCTTAGGAGAGTTGTTTTTGTTTTTTTCCTACCCCTTGGTAGCCAGTGCTATCGGACGTTTCATTGGTCAGAGATTCTCCGCTGTGTCCTTCAATGAACGATAGAGAAAATTGAATTTTTTTGTACTCGCCATAAACCCTATTTTTTGTGTTTATTATGGAAAAAATTGCAGAAAATTCAAAAATGGCTTGGCCAGCTGATTTGAAAAATGTTCCGGAGGGCTTGGCAGCGAAAGGGTTAAAGGACACGGCACTTACCCCTTAGGTTTTCATGCCCATGACCGGTTGCTGCTCTATGTACTGCTTTGCGACTAACTGAGCTGCCTTTAGTAGTTTGGGGGCCAGATTATCCCCTTGTTGCCCACATTTATTTTCAATGATATAAAAAAAGAAATTATATGTATTTTTGCAGATACTAAATTAAGTGTAGATTGTTAATTACATTTTATGTACTATTATGTACTATGGATCATGATTTAACCTATTCATGTTAGCAGGGGATAATTGTAATTCTATTACTGCAGTGTACGGGACATATGTACTGCGGATCATGATTTAACCTATTCATGTTAGCAGGGCAGAATTGTGAGCGCCTCCCACAAGCTGAGCACCGAGATGCGATGAAGTGATCCTGCCCAGCGCCGACTACGAGAGGCACCGCGTGAGGCAACAGGGATCGGCGTGAAACTGTGAGTGTGGGAAGCTGGGACGGGGTTGGCTGTGAATCTATTGCTATAGTGTACTGGACGTGTGTAATGTATATGTAGTACATATATACAGCACATACCTCCACTACACTCCAGCAATAGAGTTACAATTCTCCGCTGCTAACATGAATAGGTTAAATCATGATCCATAGTACAGAACATGTAGTTGTACTATGGATCATTTAAAGTCACCTGTCCCTTTAAACGTTGTGCCCCTTCACAACTTAGGTTGTAAATGTATAGATAATTAACTATTTTGGGGTGAGGCCTCTATTCACCTGGGGGAGTACTTTGGGAAGTGCCTTTTTTTTTGGAGTGCTAATAATGGGGCAACCTTAAGCCCTCTAAACGCATTGGCTATACATGCAGATTTTGTTTGAACACTTTAATGAAATAAACACTGTCGTACTTCCACATTCTGTTGTGGCTCTTATGTTTTTACCTTTTTCTCAAAAATAAAAAAAACAGACAGGGATTTTACTACTTCAACACTGTGTCCAAAGCGAAAAAAAAGTTTTTTTTGTTTAAAGGGTTATTAAACCCTCAGCATTTTTGTATATATCTACTGCTAGCAAGCAAAAACATAAAGAAAAACAAAAACTTTTCACACAGGTTTAAACTTACCTGTGTCTTCGCTGTGCGCTCCCGTCCGAACATCTGAAGATTCTCGAGCAGCCGCAAAGGATCTTAGCGCGTGGCGCATGCGCAGTTCAGATCTTTGGCCAAGAGACGAGGAGAGACACAAGGTAAGTCTAAGGAGCAGCGTGCACCCGTACAGACACCGTGGGACAAGAAGTGCCAGGTAGCACAGAGGAGTCAGCGCTGGATCAGAGACCGGCACCAGCGCTGGAGGGACTCCTGAAAACTACAGGAAAGAAGAAGATGATCGGATCAAGAGGCATCATTTAAGGTAAGTCCTTACACTAACATGGGGGACGGGGAAATGTATCCTTTAATGTCACTTTAAGATATACCATAAGCCAATAAAAAATATAACATCATGTTATATAATTCTAAGGACCGAATGCTGCACCTCAAGCCATAAGATTAGTCTGGATGTGGTCTGAATTGTACAACAGTCATTAGGCAATGCTTTCAGTTCAGTTTTATAGTAAATAGCAAGTTATAAACCAAATGTTTTGAAAAATTCCAAGCATAGAATTTGATTGCATTAATATTTTAATTAACTGCCAGTTTCCTAAGTGTTCTCAATAGATACAATGTGTGCAATAATGAATAATTACTACATGAAATAGTTTTAGTCTTCTACATTCAAATATTATATTTAATTTCAATGAATCTTAACATGTTACTACACATTCCTTTTTAGCATTCTTCATTCCAAGGAGATTTTGACTGTTTTAGGCAATGGATGGTTATGCTGGTAATAACTGCAGCTATGATTAAGCCAAGCCAAGTTTCACAAATATGTTTTGTTTTTGCAGATGATGTGTCTTACTGCCTAGAAGCCTGGCTCTTTTCCAAGTTCTAATTATGGGGCTGTGAAGGCATGCGTCAAATCTTTTGAAAATTGTTCTAATCACCAACAGTGATTGTTTTAAAAATCGATCATTATTGGTTAAAACTGTTAAAATATTTTGGTGTTTGCTTTAAAAGCCATTTATGCATTTCATGGCATTGGCATCCATCTCCATACAACCATTTGTGCCATGGAGCCAGGAGTTGCTGGAAATATTGGGTTCTCCTACCATTTCTAGTGAAGACCGGTCCTGTAATTTGGACCCACAGTACACCAACACACCAATAACAGACAAATGGGCTTTATTGGAACAAATGGCAGTAGGTCCTGCAGCAAAGTATTGGTTAAACAGACTGACCAGCAGTAAAGGCAATAGAAGGTTAACAGCAGTACCATACAGTAATACAATTCAATGAATGGTGTTGGTGCTTGTTCTCTTTACATCCAGTGGTGGCAAGAAGCCTTGACTGAAACCTACTGGGCAAATGAAGAACACCATGTGACAGTAATGAAGTCTGGTCGACCCAACTACTTAGGAAACCCTGTTGCCCCCTCAGTTTGTTGAAATTTGCCACTTCTAGACATGATTAAACCAGGCTAATATATAAATATATTTATTTTTTAAACTTTCTTCAAAAGTTCTTCAATTCCACAAATGTTCTGCAAATGCCAAAGCACCAGAGATGTTTACACAGGACTGTTTTATGATTTTATGGCCAACCTCTTAATGAGGAATCATAAAGTGCTAAGTATCCAAAATACTAATAAGTTATCAGTTGACAGATCCAAGTAGAATGCACATAGGTGGCTGGGCTTAGGTTACCTTTAAATAACCCTGTTAACAAAACCAGTTCCCAATTTTCACACAGAAGTCATAACTTTGGACCCGGGCCTGCTACATTAATAACAATGATATATGTAGATACATCATGAAACACTGGTCACATACATACTCTGCACCCCTATCTTAGGAGGTGCAGAGGGCCAAAGACACACATTACCCCTTTCTGAGGTAGCCATACACCACAGGTATGTCTAATCTGGTATGAATAAAAAGCTAATTGTATAACAATAATCTATGGTTTAGCAGATGGTTGCATGTGGGTTAATAAAGATATGGCTTAATTTATAAAACTGACATTATGGGAGGGCCAGGTGAAATATGATAAAGCACTTCAGTCGACCTGTCTCACACTCCTGGCCCTTTATGATTGGGCGGGGGCTGGCTCAGTGACACCCTCTAGAAGGCCCACAAAAAGCTGCTGTGCAAGGCAGCTGAGGTTCTCCTTTAGCATCAAGAACAGAGATATCCATTGGACTTTGTGAGGATTGTGACACAAGGAAGTGCATATTCACAGGGCTGAGTGAAATTGTGTCAGTACACGGAGGAGGTGCATCCTATGGGCATCTAAGTAAGCGTACACACTTATAGATGTATATAGTTATTAGGATTGAGATATAATGTATGGAATTTCAATATAGAAATACATATTTAGTTTTAATTTTTGACCATAGATGCCCTTTAATAAACTTTCTATCTGCCTTATCAAGCTTTTCCTTGAGAAATGCGCTTGGTAAAGGGACTGTTTCCTTGCTATAGAGTAAAGAATAAACATTGTTGATGACCTCAAGTTCACATAATTGCTCACAAGGTTGACTCTCTAGTAATGTAACAAATCTGAAAATTGCTTGGAAAAATTGACTATTGGCGCTTTATAGGTATGTAAAGTTAGATACACGGCAGAAAGCTTGGCTTTAGAAAGACTTTAGATCAGTAAATTAGTGTGTTGCTATTTCCACAGAGAAAAGTCTTTCCCTTTATTCAAATAGAGCTGCAATGTTTTATGCAGAGCATACAGGGTTCAACATGTGTGCTGCAGCCATGTACTTTTCATGTGGTGTAGAAATGATTGAACTCTGGGTGTAAAAGTAACAGAGCAAAAAGTAAAAGTATTGTTCACAGCCCATAGTTATAGACTTACAGAATGTGAACTAAGAAACATTTAGATGAGCACAGATTATTTTTCTTACCTACTTTCTATCTATTCTTTTTTTCCATTTTGCAAAAAGAATTGGATTGCTGGAAAGTTTTTTTATATGCTCATCTCACTTTGCTAGCTACAATTATTCTATAATTATATAAATCTGCATTAAGAAACCTGAATTAAAAACATGCATGCCTATTATATGTAGACAATATTTGCCAATCCTGAAGTTAGGCTTTAAAAGGATATTTGTGAATTTGTACAGTTCTCCTTTAATATAACCCCCCCGTTCCCCATCACTCCCTGTCAAAGTCTAATACTCACTTGGCATTGTTTCTTCAAGAACCCATCAGTGGCCCTCTAAAACCTGCACAGCCACCCCTGCAGGCTTCCCTGGCCGGACCCTTCTTCTTCTGCACATGCGAAGGAAAATGCCAGTTTGCAGAGGCAGCTGCGAAGCTCCTAGTGGGTCATATAGCAGGACTCTGCCAGGAGCAAAGGCAGGCAAGTATAAGACTTTGAGGGGGTGCTGTGGGGTAGGTAGGTGGGGAGTTCAAATATAACTTTAGGTAAGTAAAGTTATAATTTGAGGTGTGCAAAGAATGGAAGAACATAGTAGGATATTTGATACAATGCGCTATAGCAGTTGTCCGTTTACACCACGGGTAACCAATGTAAAAAAGCCACAATGCAAACAACTGTACAACTGTATAACCTGTGTGGCTCCCAGTAGCGGACCTAATAACCAAAGGTCCCTGGTGCAAGATTTTATCTTAGGCCCCCCTCCCAAGACGGGGAGGCGCTTTTCACACTGGCCCCCGCCCCCCTCCCCAGCGGTCTCTAATGTTGCAGTAGCGTTCCGGACTTACCTGAGATCCTGCAGAGCACACCATAGATCCTGCATAGCCGACCTGAGACTCTCTATGGTGGGCTCTGCAGGCTCCCAGCTGGGCTGGTCTGGTCGTCGGGGTCCCTTTCTATGTACCTCCTCCCAACTCTTCTTACCTGCTGCTGCTGGGGCCCGGCCTCTTCCACCCCCTCCCCTGTCACCTCTGCCATGTCGCCCCGGTACAGTTGATACCCATGTAAGAGGCCCCCCAGGCTGCCCAGACCCCTCACATGTGTACCGGCCATACCCCCCTGATGGCGGTGTTCTATCACAGGTTGTGACTATGCTAGAATTTGTGTCCGGTGACGTGGCCACACGTTTTAACGTAATCCCGCCTAGTTTTTCGGCGGTGGAATGTGTGACCACCAATAGGTGAAGCATTCCAGCGCTTTCTCAGCTGTTCCAGTCGGATAGAAGTGACATTTCAGGACCGATCTGCTGTTCCAGGGCAGATCGGTTCTCCTGCACATGCGATTTGCGATGCCGATCTGCCTTGGAACAGCTGATTGGTCCTGAAATGTCACTTCTATCCGACTTTGTGAGTGCGGTGGAATGTGAGATTGCAGTCAGAGAGAAGTGACATTTCAGGACCGATCAGCTGTTCCAGTCGGATAGAAGTGACATTTCAAGCGTTGGAATGCTTCACCTATTCCACCGCCGAAAAACTGGGCGAGATTACGTTTAAATGTGTGACCACGTCACCGGTCACACATTCTAATGTGGTCTCAAACTTTGATAGAACAGAGGCTCTGTTTGTAATAATTTAATCAGACAAATAGACTATAATATTTGGAACATTACAGTGTAATATTCCCCATTATAATTCACTTGTCCAATTACATGAAATAGCAGTACACAACCAGCCCCGCCAGAGGATCGCAGCAGCCAGGGAGTGTCGATGTGTGCACTGTAGGGGGCAGGGCGTGTGACACACACGTCTCCTGTGACTCACCTCCCCTCCCGCCGTCTGTTACTAGGGACGCGGCCGGGAGGGGATGTGAGTCACAGGACCCGTCCCCTCACTGAGAAGCCCATCGGCAGTGCGGGGCCCCGGTGTTCTAACACTGGGACTCTGCACTGCCCCATATTGCTGGACTGCACCGGGGCCTGAGGCTGTGGGGGTGCCCAGGACCGGACCCCACTGGGCCACCCCACAGCCTCAGGCCCCGGTGCGTGGTGGCTCCTAAGGCTCCATTCACACAGGAGCGGTTGCCCACGTGTATATGGCCGTACGTAGTCTAAGCGTGATTTCAGGGGCGGATTCCGCACATTGGCAGCTATAGTAATAGCCGCAAACGAGTGGAATCTGTGCACTTGTAAAGATTTTAACGTTTTTGCGCCATGTGGTCTTCCGGGTGAAAAACCGTGCGGGAAACACAAACGCTATACAGTATGTGAATGGAGGCTTAATCCCAGATTTCTCTACAGATCACATCTGTGGAATTAGACAAACACTATTTGATACGGGAAAAAATGGATAGTAATACTCTTCTTTTTATGTGTAAGCGGCTGAGAAAATGTGCCCATTCGAGAACAGGCTTTGAGTTCTGTGAAATCCTCAAGGACTCGGAGAAAGAAGAGTTATGAAATTATAGAAGTAAGATTAAATGGCCTTGCTGTGCCCTCCCCTGCAGCTATAAATACTTCAACCATGGATAAACTTTTCCTGTGCAGGTAATTTGTCAGAGCAAAATATGTTTAGAAGAAAAAGGTACAGCATGAATTAAAGGAATCATTAATGTGAGGTTTTGCACAGTGAACCGGAAATTTGGTCCATTTGTTCGGGAGTTTGACAGCTGTGATATTTATTACTTTTTATGAATTCCAGTTTAAAAGGAGCCAAAAATCACTGCGTAACTTGCTTATTGCCTGTCATAAACTGCTGTAAACCCCAACCTAAAGGGAAATTACATCTTTTATTTAAGAAAAAAAAATCCATGATAATTGGACCCCGAGAGCAATGCTCTAGCTCCTGCAGATTCTCCCTCCTGTTCCTGCTCTTTAAAGTAGTATTAAGCTCTCAAACTTTTTTAAATAATGAATCCAGATCAAAAAAATATACATTGTCTAGTAAAGTATTTCTGAACATTTTTACCCAAACAATTACAGTCAACAAGTTTCTGAACAGCTCCAACTCTCTCAGCTCAACTTCCCTGAACTTACTGTCCAGCAAAAGATCACAAAGGGCAGAACAGTCTCCAGCAATTGGCCATCTACTAGCTTGGAGAAGGGAAGGTGGGGGGAGAATAAATCACCAAGACAACAATTGGAGTTGTAGTGCAGAACCTGCCTGATTGGATACCCATTGATTGGATAGTTTAGGAAAATCTGAAGGAGATTGTACAGTCAGAATGTAATGTGTGTGGTTAGCTTTAGGGAGATTTAGTCCCTCTGTTTATGTTGATCACTGCCACCAGGACTGGAATTGAGAGAAATTCCACATTTTTATGTTGTCATTAGAACAGGAATAAGAAATCTTCTAATGGGGAAACATGTCTCATTAACAGCTGTCAAAGCAGGCCCTTCCCCACTTTAGAAAGATTGGTTCTCACTTCCTACAAGACAGCAAGATGCAGATTATGGTTTGGTGATGTCATTGGCACATTAATAATGGTCTTAATATTATTATTATTATTATTACATAGTATTTATATAGCGCCAACAGTTTGCGCAGGGCCTTACAATATAAGGAAGACATTACAGTTACAATACAATTCAAGACAAGATGGTAAGGAGGTATATAAATTAGATATGATGAGGTATATAAATTAAGAGGGGTTGTGTTTTGGTTTTTTTTTTCTTTTTGTTGTTTGTGTTTGTTTTTGTCTATGTAGGGAGTAGTTAGGTATGTATAAATGTATGTGTATGTGAGGACAGTTAAGCTAAACTAGATGGGATTTAAGGAATGCTTTCAAGGAAGTATTTGATTGTTTCGTAAAGGAGTAAAAATAAGTTATATAATAATGTCATTATATTTATTTAATGTATTTACTAAGCGGAAATGTGTTGGATATGCTGTCCAGATGGAAATTTGTTTTGTATTAATATGTAAAAACTTTAAATAAAGAATATAAAAAAAAAAACAAAAAACAAAATACAAGACAGCAAGTGAATGGAAATATCTCTGATGGGACAAAGACTGCAAAAACAGGTGTTTTAGCCATTTCCTAATCTAAAAATAGATTAAAAAGTTTCTTCTTTATATGAATCTTTATTAAAAATGATTACAGAAAACATGTAACAAAGAAGAAATATTGAAAACATGTAAAATAATTTCCTTCTGAAAATACTAATTGCTTGTCTACCTTTGGCTTCAAAAAAATGAATGGGCCCACTGACATGCAACAAGCAAGCAGCAAGTGACGTTATGTCTCCTGATTTGTTTCCTTCTACATCTGTCACTCAGAACATATTGAAACAGAGAATCGGCAGGTTAGCCAGACAACTAAGCCAGGCACATGTATATTCTTTCTTGAATCTTGAGGTTACTTTGCGCAGTAATCCAGTAGGAAAATTATCCTCTGTGCAGGAGCTTCCTGCAACAAAGGCCTCTGCCATAGAGCCCACCACAGACCCTGCAAAGCCCCCGAGACCCTGCAGAGCCCACCACAGATCATGCACACCCCCCTGAGACCCTCCAGAGTCCGCCCAAGGCAAACACCTTGTTTGCCTCGCGGCAGATACACCCCTGGATGTCGCTGCTACTTTAACAAGGTAATGACTGGGTTTGCTAAGGCATTCGGTGCACACAATAGATTTACTGAATATCTATTGTGGTCATTGTGGAATTTATTCCAATTAAAGTTTTTGTGCCTGGAGTTTAGCTTTAAACAGTGCATGGGACTTCCACTTATGGGTGTGCCAGGTAAACATGACATTTACCCAAAAGTAATTTCCTCTTCCAGAGAACCTTATTTACAATCACTTCCTAGGAAGCATTGGCTGAAGTTTTCCTAGTTGCTTTTAGCCTTAAAATTATTATTATAGAATTATAGAAAAATAATCCCTTTCCTTCGTTTTCTTGTCACGTTCGTAATTAAAATGTAGAGGCCTCACTGCATAGAGAAATCATACATCTAGTTCATGGCTGTCCGAAAAGTACAGCTTATATTTTTCATGTTTCCTTTCTAATACCCCTAATCCGTCCTCTACCGACGAAGCCAAAACATTTTTTTTCCGTTTTGGATAGAGTGGAGAGGGATTAGAACCACTGCCAGTTTTTTTTGCTGTCTGTGTCCCCATTAGGGAGATTCACCCTCTCTATTTGTTCTGGTGACTGTTATAATTTTTCTAATAATGGTTTCAGATCAAACGAATATACATTTCCCAGCAAAGTATGTATTTACTTTTTTGCCCAAACACTTAGGCTGGGTTCACACCTGGGCGTTTTTCAGCACTGATCGAAGCGCTGAAAAACACTCAGCAAGTGAAATCCCATAATTTCCTCTGGGCATGGTTCCCACCTGGGCGTATTTCAGCTTCTTTGGGGCATATTTCAGAGCGTATCCATTGTTATTCCCGAGTGTGGCTCGGGGTTAACAAAGCGGTAACCCCGAGCCACACTCGGGAATACAGCGTAGGTCTTACCTTGTCCGCGATCCCCGCTGTGTCCTCCAGCCGCTGCCGTCTTCCGTGCCTTGCGAGCGTTCGCGTCGCAGTGTGGCAGGAACCAGCGGGAAATTTGAAAGTAAAAAAAAAACCGAAAAAAAGATAGAGAAAATAAAGGACAAATGAAAAAAAGTCATAACACCAGGGAGGTATAAAAACGAGCGTTGAAAGCGCGTTTCACTGAGCGAAAAAACATGCGAAAAAACATGCGAAAAAACATGCGAAAAAACGCGCTGAAAAGCGAGCAGAAAAAATGCGCCTATAGTACGCCCAGGTGTGAACCCAGCCTTACAGTCATCATGTTTCAGAACAGATCCAACTCTCTCAGCTTGGCTATGCTGAACTTCCTGCCCAGTACAAGATCACAAGGAACAGAGCAGTCTCCAGCAACTGAATGGAGAAGGGAAGAGTGAGGAGTGGGAAGCAGGAGGGAGGTCAGTGGATTGCCTTGCTGTGCCTGTGTGGAGACTCACACAGCTTACTAGCACACAAGGGTGGCTCTATAGGACCCTGCAAGGGAATGGAGCCATCATAAAACAGTATCAGGAGAGAGGAGGGGACCCAGCGGCATACTTTATCCTGCCAGGTGCCTGTCCCCTCCTCTCTCTGCTGGCATCCATCACCAAGATGGCCGCCAGCAAGTATCAAAATGTTACCGCACGTGGTGACGTCACGCGCATGTGCAGTGACGTCTTGGCGGGGTGACACTCGGTTACCGCTCCTGGTGTCACCCAGCCTCGGGACGCCCCTGGTCAGGACCAGTGCTCAGGGGACCAGCTGATTGTGCAGGAAGCTAAAACTTTTAAAGATCAAGGAGCAGCATCCATGGTAAGTGATTTCATCAGCATTTGAAAAAGCTTAAAGTGACACTAAACACTAGGAGTCTACCAAATGCTATCTGAAAAAAATAATTTTAAGTGTCACTAAACTAAAAAATATCGGAATCAATATCCTCATTTGCACATTTAGAATAATACATTTTAAATCTCCTGTGCTATTAAAGTCAACAGTTAAGTGACACTAAACTCAGGAGTTAAATCTTGAAAATACATTCCGGTACCCTAACCATTAACAATAATGTACTGATATGTGTATCACTCAGCTGTAGATCCTCAAATCATCTCTGAATTGGTGCCGACACTGTCCTTCCTTCTGGAGGGTGGCTACTTTTGTTCCTCATGTATGCGTTGTAAAGTAGTCATCGCTCCAAGCTCACTCCCGTGATGGACTACAATCTCAATACAAATGAGTAAACTAAAAGTGAGATTGTAGTCCATCACAATGGTGAGCTTGGAGCGGTGACTACTTTATCACACACACAGGGACCATGGGGAACAAAAGTAGCCAACTTCCAGAAGGAAGGACAGTGTCAGCACCAATTCAGAGATGATTTCAGGATCTACAGCTGAGTGATACACAAATAAGATCAATTTCTGTTAATAGTTAGGGTGCCTAAATGCATTTTAAAGATTTATCTCCTGAGTTTAGTGTCACTTTATAAACCTGTTGACTTTAATAGCACAGGAGATTTAAAATGTATTATTCTAAATGTGCAAATGAGGATATTGATTCTGATATTTTTTTTAGTTTAGTTTAGTGACACTTAAACTTTACGGTTCTTACATTCGGAGAAATATTTTTTTTCAGCTACCATTTGGTAGACTCCTAGTGCTTATTTCAGTCTTCCCATTGCTGCATACAAATGTGCATGTTACATCCAGATTTTATTTATAATGGTAAAATGTTAGGATCTGCTGAGAAGAAGGCATAAACAAATCCCCAGACACTGCTTACTTGTTATAAACAGGGACTCCAGGTGCACAGTACATAGTCTACACGGAAACACAGAAACAGCGAACCAATAACCTCTGATGACGTTACACAACATGCAGCCAGGACACAAACTCATTATTGCTTTTGTAACAAAAAGGTTTTTTTTCTTTTTTTTTTTTACACAAAATTAAAGAGTGATCTAGTAATATTGCCAAGTGCACCTCTGATGTGAAGTGTAAATTTTAATGATCCACAACACAGCAATTTTGTACTGTTTACGCAATTCTTTAGTCTACCCTGGGGAACTGTAGTCTTTCAAAAAATGTTTTTTTTTTTAATAAAAATAATTTTTTTCTTAAAAAGTAGTTTTGGCTGCAATATAGCAACAATATTCCCCACAGTACTGCTTTTCCGCAACATAATTTTCTCATCTTCAAGGTTGCATGATGTCAATCAAACCAGAGGACTGAAGGTATACTGGGAGTCCAGAAAACAGTGTCTTTTTTGTAATATATATTTTAG
>NW_017306668.1:804708-808751 GCF_000935625.1 Nanorana parkeri | reverse complement strand
TAAATATATATTTATATATATATATATATGCATATATATATTAAGAGGACAGACAGCATTGGTAGTGACAGCTGGTGCATGTGTGGGCAGTTTGACTCTTGCAATAGCTTGTTAGTCTGCTACTGGTTAGGGCTTGCAAACAAAAGCTGTTATACAAGCACCTCCATTTTATTCAGTGATAGATGTCTGTCTCTTTAAGGTGCTGCCTGCCTCTAAGTACCAAGTTGAAAGGGGAACAGGCTCAATCGGTATTGGCAGTCGGTAAACCATACACGGGACAGTGACACCCAGGAACAGTCTGAGCAGGTTTGTACTGCACTTTTTTTCAGCAAGGCAGCAAACAAACACGGTTTCAATCCAGGAGGGGTCCATGCCATAAAACAAACAATATATCTGCAATATATCCAGAAACTTTGTTTTCTCCTTACCAGTCATAGAGTCTGGAACCCCTTACCATGTGTGTGTGAGAAACCTAGGTGACACATATACCAGTCGGGGCTTCACATAACCTCCCCCTCTGCTCAGTATAGGCAACTGCTCCACATTTTGTCTGCTCCAGTTTTGATAAATTCACCTCCGAGTGTTCCTGTTCATTCATAACATGAGGACATAATGGGGGGAATTCATCAAAACTGGAGAAGACAAAATCTGGAGCAATTGCCCACGGCAACCAATCAGCTTCTTTCTTCATTTTGTTCAGTTAAGCTTCGAAAATGAAAGGTGGATGCTGATTGGTTGCCATGCACAGCTGACCCAGATTTTGTCTGCTCCAGTTTTGATCAATTCCACCCAATGTGTTTACTATAATCACAATCATGAATGAACAGGAGGTGATGTAGATCACTTCCCATTCATTCATAATTGAGGATATATTAAACATACCATGTCCTCAATTATTTACAAACTTTCAGCGATCACTGAGTTTTTGTACTCGTCTCCTTCCTGACAGCAATCACAGGAGGCTGGGCGGGCAGAGCTCAGCCTGCTGTGACAGCACTGGCTGTCTCCACCCACACACCGCTCTGCCAATCTGTGACAGGAGGCTGAGCGGTGCGGGGAGGAGAGACCCTGGCCGCTCACAGCGCTCTCCTCCTGCAGCGCTCGCCGCCTGTGACAGTTTCTCTCCTCCCCGCTGTGACACAGAGCAGCGCCCAGCAGGGAGGAGAGAAAGCAGGGATGCGCCGCTGTATCGGCCAGAAAATGGGACTTTCGGGATTATGCCAAAAGTCCAATTTTCGGCCGATATATTGGTGCATCCCTAATATATATAATAAGTAGTGGCAAAGCAAATGGCAAAACCAATTGGCCCACAGCTGCATTGTAAAAAGTGTTTTAGTCCGTAAGCAGTAAACAACTGCTAGTACTGAAGTAGTTAAAAATCATGTTTATATGTGGGGGATGAAAAAAACCTTTCAGCGGGGAGCAGCTCCTTAAATAAGTCATTAAAGGCAACATTAAAATCCACAATTCCTTTCCATTACATGATTGGGGGATACCTTAAACCTGCCTGGGAATTGGTGCCCCTGTATTTTGTACACAAGAAAAAGTTATAGAACCCCCCTGAAAATTGCCGGAAAAAAACATTTCCCGCATTTAATTTTTTTTTATAAAAGAAAGGCACAGGAAGTCCCCCAAAACCATACCAGACCCTTATCCTAGATAGTGGTCTGGTATGGATTTTAAAGGGGACACCATGTTAAAAAAACAAATAAAAAAGTGGAGTCCCTCAAACTCCATACCAGATCCTGGGGTATCCCTGGTGACACTGACTACATATCAATCAGCATCCCCTGCTATTGGCTACTGGCTGGGAAAATTTTATTTGCAGCAATAGTATGGGCGGAGGAAGATTGCCGGCACAGGTCATCATTTTTGTGTTGGTGGGTTACTGTGGTGTCATTTATCATGACTGACCATGGATCCTCATCTCTGGATGATGGATCTACATCAGGGGACATTTTTGGGGGAAATTTTCAGAAATAATTTTCTAAATTGTTTGTGTATTCATGTACTTTGTATTTTTTGTTTGTACATGGGAGCTGGACATCTGAGGACTCCCTTATGGTCAAGAGGGTTTCCAGATCCTGATTATTACCCTCCTGCACAGTGTCATTGGTTGCCCAGGCCACACAATGTTGTCAGTTGTTAGGACACAGGTGGACCACACAGCATAATTGGTTCTTATGGTGCAGGCGACTGCTAGCCTTCTAGCACTAGCAACCAATTGCAGAGATTGCCCCTTGTATGGCCCTTAGTGGGAAGTTGTCATTTAGTGGCGGTAGTATTACCACTGTTAAATTAATTATTTCCGCTGCAGAAGTCATATAGTACACTCGTTCAGCAACTGTGAGCAGCTTGAGTTCAGTGGAACCTCATGTTTAAGGGCTCAGTCACACTATTTTGGATCCCGATTTTGGCCGGAACGCACTGCATCGCATTGCGGCCAGCTCACTTTTAGTGGGGTGGGAGTGGGCGTGGCGGGGCATTCAAGTGAATGGCGCCGTATCCCGCCCTCCGGCCGCAATGCGATCCACCGCACGGGATGGCCTTGTGCCTGCGGTCCGGCCCTGTGCGATGCCATGCAATCAAAATAGTGCTTGTAGCATTTTGATCGCACCGCACAGGTTCGCATTGTGGCCGGAGGGCGTGGCTTCGGCGCCATTCACTTGAATGCCCCGCCACGCCCACTCCCACCCCACTAAAAGTGAGCTGGCCGCAATGCGATGCAGTGCGTTCCGGCCAAAATCGGGATCCAAAATAGTGTGACTGAGCCCTAACTTGAAGCTGAATCTTATCCCTAGTCACCAGGCTTATCCTGCTATCTGGCAGGGCTGTGTAAATATCAGGACTGGGTGCACAGCAATACATATTCTTTGGCAGGTAAAGAAAAAACTCCCATATATACTGTATGTTTCTGTAGTATGCTTACTCTAGCTGTTTGCCTTCGAGTTCGGCTTTATTGACCTTAAAGGGTTTCTAAACCTTGGGTTTTTTTGCATATATCAACTGCTAGCAAGCAGTAGATATATGTAAAAAGTTTTTTTTTTTTTTTAAACGCTTTAAAAGCGGTTTAAACTTACCCCTGTCTTCGCCGCGCGCTCCCGTCCGAAAATCTGAAAATGCTCGGGCGGCCACGAGGCATCTCGGGGCATGCGCCGTTCGGATTTTTTGACGGGAGACGAGGAGAGACGCAAGGTAAGTCTATGGACGCGTGCACCCGCATGTAGACACCTTGGGACAGCAAGTGCCAGCAAGGACAGAGGAGTCAACGCTGGATCGAAGACTCGCAGCAGCGCTGGAGAGAAGGCTGAAAAGGACAGGAAAGAAGAGGAAGATCGGATTAAGTGACATCATTTAAGGTAAGTGCTAACATTAACATGGGGGGGAGAGGGAGTTTTTGACTTTAATGTCACTTTAACAACATATGATAATCTTTTAAAAGCATTCTGTCTATCTATAAACTGTGATTGTATATGTGGCATATATATAAGATGTCAAAAAAGACAAAAACGCAGTATTGCAGTGTGCAATGATACCTTTCTTATTGGACTAACAAAATATATAAAAGACAAGCTTTCGAGAGTGAACCTCTCTTCTTCATGTCAGAAGCAATACTGACCTGATAATAATATATTTTGTTAGTCCGATAGGAAAGGTATCATTGCACACTGCAATACTGCATTTTTGTCTTTTTTGACATCTTGTCTACTGGACTAATACGGCTTACCCATTTATATTGCACTATATATATATATATATATATATATTTGCACACTGCAATCCTGCGTTTTTGTCTTTTTTGACAGCTTGTCTACTGGACTAATACGGCTTACCCATTTATATTGCACTATATAGATATATATATTAGGGATGCACCTATACCATTTTTTTCCAGGCCAAGTACTAATGCCTGTCCAAGTACCCACAGATACCAATTACTGATACATTTTTGTTAAGTGTCATGTGACAGTTTTTCGAAAACAATACCGACTAATGATTTCAGGACAGTGGTGGGGCGCCAGGGCCCAGTTGCAGCTACAACA
>NW_017306668.1:803212-803561 GCF_000935625.1 Nanorana parkeri | reverse complement strand
TATGTATATATACAGTATATATATATATATATATATATATATTTGCACCTACGTGTCCCCCTTCATGTCTATCATACAGAATTCATTTTCAAATGAGGAAGTGTTGAAACCATTACATATAACCTGTTAACATTTCTATCTAATTGCTTTGGTTTTGGAGAAAAAAAGTAACATGCAAAATCGACACCTGACACCCTGACAAATCATCCACCTTTTGTATTACTTGCCTTTCCCTTTCAGATTGTAAGCAGGGCCGGACTTACTCTCCCTGCTGGCCAGGATCCACAATACGCCCCCTGCCCCCCCCCCCCCCCCTTTTTTCTAAAACTTTCCTTTGATCACTTTCTGT
>NW_017306668.1:797357-803166 GCF_000935625.1 Nanorana parkeri | reverse complement strand
CCCCCCATTTTGATTGTAATGTCCTCCTTATATTGTTAAGCGTTGCGCAAACTGTTGGTGCTATAGTGCTATATAAATCCTGTATAATAATCTGTGACTTTACTATTACATGATGCCGATTGGCTGCAGAAACTGGGAAAAGAGCTGGGACAGCAACATTGTACCAGGGGTTTCAATGAGGGATATAATGTGTTGCTAGAATTCTTTAATGGATCCCTTTGTGTAGCCTGTAGTGTATAACAATGTATATCCAGACATGAAATGTTATAAATGTTTATTATTCTGAGCTTCAGTTACGTGCTACTTCTAAAAGTATCCCCGGTGTTTAGAAATAATGATTTATAAATAATGAGAAAACATAAAACTGGAAACCCAATAAAATGATTTTTTTTATATCTAGAAGACAGAAACTTGACCATAAAAGCTGGAATGTAATGTCTCCTGGGTCTGGGTCCTAGATGCCCGTTCTTTATTTACAGTGGAAATGTAATCACAATTACATCTTTTATTCCCTCCTGCTATCTATTCTGTAATAAAGAAAATGTGCCACCCAATTGTCAGGATCCAACACTTACAGAAGTGTCAGATTTCTGGTCCCCTACTGAACTCTGCCGCATTTTATCCTATCACTTAAAAAAAGAACTCAAGGCCCACAAACTTTAATTTAAAGAGATGTTAATGTCAAAAAGTTTTTAAGCCATTCCAAATGCTAATTAAATCATTCACAATGGATGCTGCTTGATGTTTAACAGTTTTAGTTTCCAGCAGAATAAGCTGGTCCCCTGAGCACTGGGCCTGATATCCTGTTTAATGTGGCCCCTTTCCCTTGCAGGGTCCTTTGGAGCCACCCTTGTGTTTGCTACTAAGCTGTGTGCGTGTCTCTAGAAAGACAAGCTATTACCCTGCTCTTTCCTCCCTACTTCTTCCTTCTCCAAGCTAGTAGATGGACAGTTGCTGGAAACTGCTCTGTCCCTTGTGATCTTCTACTGGACAGGAAGTTCAGGGAAGCTGAGCTGAAAGAGTTGGAGCCACTAGTTCAGAAACATGATGACTGTAAGTGCTTGGGCAAGCATTTGAAGAAATAATTTCATGCGCAATGTATATTTGTTTGATCTTGCTTTTTGATTACAAAAAAATGTTTAAAAGTTTATTACTACTTTTAATTATTCTTCAATAGCCACAAAAAATATGAACCCGCTTTGTGTGCATCAGCTGCATTTGCAAATACAGATATTAGCTTGTAAAAGTAGCTGTGACATCATTACTTTTCTGTGATCAGAGCTGTGGGAGGGAACCAAGAGGCTCCACCCACTACAGGCTGCCTGCAGAACATTTCAGGAGGGGGAAGACACAAGACCGGTCACCCTGCAGAAGGAGATAGAGTAGCAGTGACCAGTCTTTATTACAGGAAGTTCCTTCACAGAGGTAACATTTCATGCTGAATTACAGCACAGATCTGGAAGAAATACACAAAGCACACCAAGACTAAAGTATGAATACATGCCTCTTATTGTTTAAAATATTTGCTTTACATTCAGCTTTAAGGTTTATAGTTGGGGTACATTGCTTAGTTTTAGGTTTTCAGTAATGAAACAACATTTCCAGAAATGTTTTAGCATATCTGCTGATTTACTTTTTTATTGCATCAATACAGATTTCTAGGATTGCACAATTATGCGGAGAGCATATGATATATTGCTCCTTAATGGAACTCTTTTCCTGAGTTGCGCTATATCCATCTACAGTATATTTTGGTCTAAGAGTGTCACGCTATCACAGTTTCCCCACTGAAAAACACATGTTTCAATGGGAGCACTTGTGAGTTCATGCACATGTGTTTCTTAGTATACCGGACCACTAATTCAGACTGAATGAGTAAAGCACAAGTTTGCTTAAGGGAGAACTATGGGGTGAGTGAATTACACTCATCCGCTTAGTCAGAGCCGACGTGTGACATTGAAACTAGTGTCACACCAGTGATTTGTCCCCTCCCCGATCCCCCAGCACTGACTGGAGGGGCAGATGGGAGAGGGGGCGGGCATAAAGAGGCAGAGCCAGCTGTCAATCAGCCAGCTGGGTGGACACAGACAGTATTGTCGGGATCCGTCCCGGCTGCGGCGCTCTCAGCATATAGTGGATAAAGGCCCGCTATATGCTGAGTTTTGGGTCACCGGAGGACGTAATATATGTCCTGCGGTGACCAATAAGAGAGCCATGGAAAAAAAACTCACCCCATAGTGCTCCTTTAAAGGTTTAGTATACATTGCTAATAGTTTAGGGCCTGTTCACACTAGCCTGTCCACTAAAGCGCTCTATTTCAGTGGGTGGGCTAGTGTTTTTTGACAGGTCTGGCAGTGTGTGGTGTGATGCACTGTTTAAGTGAGCACTGTTTCAGCGCTTAACACTGTTTACATTTTTTTTATGCATAATGTATGAACGAGCCCTCAGGGTAATCTTTTACTACTGATGCTTTTTATTAAAATTTGTAGAACAGTCAAAATAGCAGACAGTAGGTTGCCTTGCTCCCATAAACTGTGGATTGTGATCAAAAGCTGATTGAAACTGTTTGACAATTGCTGTGTATACTAACCAGCTGTCATTTTAAACAACTGAAAAATTCCTATCTGGAATGGAGCTCTTTTTTGGGGAAAATGCAAAACAAAACTCAGAGAGGTGTATGTGCATGGATTTCAGCCCGGTCATATTTAGAAATGTCTCCCAATGTGTATATCTGAATTACATACATTATATTTTAAACATGTAGCCCCTGTATATTTTACATGTCACTACAAACTTGCTAACATATACTACAAGGTGTTCTGCTTATTCAGATGGTACTCTGCTCCAGACAGGTAAAACCAATTTGCTTATGTTCTGGATACGTGATACCTCCACTGTTTACAGGAGCAAAAGGGAAAGTCAAGTTAAATTTATCACTAGCTACAATGGGTATTTAGGCCGTTGATGAGACTGTTTGTACTCTTACACAATACAAAAAAAGTTTTAAAAAAGAGCTGCTTAACATAAATAACAAAAGATTATATTTGTATATTTTATTCTAAATAATATTCATATTTACAAATGAATACAAATATATCAAAATTCTGTCAGAAGTTTTTACATGGAAAGGAAACTTTTCCTGAAAGACACACGAATGTATCTTGCGCAGCCCTTTATTTATAAAGTAATGAATGTGACATTCAGCAAGCAATCAACTTCTGTAATATAAAACACTTGCACCAGGAAGATTCATCTGCAGCGAGTAGTTAGTGAATGTCACATTTACCACTTCGGGACCATATGATGTACCTGTTTGTCCTGGTCCTGGTGGTTGTACTAATTTCATGTTTGTTGGAGCCATGATTTTGGTATCGTATTTTTCAGCAGGCAACGCTTATTAATTACAAGTGACTTTGGCAGCTGTACAGCCACCCAGATCACTTGTAGCAGCCTGCTAATGTGCTGTCACCCCCTCTGATCATTTTCAGTAGGCTGACAACACACAGGAATTGACATAAACACTGACATGCTTCATGTCTCCTGACGCAGCATGATTGCCATTTATTTAGATATGTGCATCCCGAGTGCATGTACTGTGTGCGTCACTGCCTAGCAGGGGTGGGGAACCTCTGGCCCTACAGCTGCCTGCAGCCTTCGTGCACAGGGCAGCTCAGAACTCCATACAAGGTAATGGGTGTCAGTGCTGTCCCCCCCCCCCCCCCCTCTATGGTTTTCGGGTTCCCTAGTTCCTCTGGGGACCACAGCAAACACTGTCAGGATGGAGAGAGTGGTATCAGCCCAATGTCCTTTCCTATACTGTTCTGTGATGTGTGAAGCAGTGAACGCTGTGCTCACAGCACTTCCTCTTTCACAGCTGGTTACACAGATGAACAAGCACATTCCAATGCTTGATCATCTGTATTGGAGGGCAGGGGAGATAATAGACCCCAGATGTCTCCATATAGAAAACCTGTCACCAAATGCTATCACATAAAGACTTGTAAGAAAAAAAAAAAAAAGTGATAAAAAAGTAAAAATAATAATAAAATAAATAATAATAAAAAAAAAGGAAAACCAACCCTGCTCCCCCTGCCATCTGCATGCAAATAGGCACACACACACTTGGGCATGCATGTGTATGTAAATGATTTTGCCAATGATGTTCCGTATCACCGCAAATCAGATTCACTGTGAACTCTAAACTGATTAGCAGTAAAGGCTTTTAAAATTTCACCAATGGACAGTTTTGAGTTCCATGGTTTTTCACCATTGCACGGGCACACAATTTTAACAAGTGACATGTTTGGTATCTATTTAATTGACATGCAAATATTGTGCTAAAAACAAACAAACTGGAGCTTTATTTTATTTTTATTTTTTTACAGGGCCTCTGTTTTCAGAAAATATGTAATTGTTTGGGCTTTGCAAGTAATTTTCTATCCAAAAATTCAGATTGTAGTATGTGTGTGCAAAAATTTAAAAAATTGCTCCGATACTAAGGTGGTTAAATATAAGACAAAATATGAATTGCTTAAATATAGTACAAATATGCCACTATGTGTCCCTTACGTGGAACAAGCATACAATAAGATTGTTTGACTTTGGAGATATGCATACTTGTTCTAAGTGTGTGACTCAAAGCAGATTGAACCCAGTTGATCAATGCACAGTACTAGCCAGGCAACTTCTTCAGAAGGGGATTGGCAATGGCAGCTTTCATGTGTCTCATACGAAAGGCTTTAAAATAGCGAGCACGATTTTTGCAGATCGCATTGAACCGGAACGCAGGCACTGATGTGCTACGCGTTCTGGTGCGGGCGATAGCACTGCAGGTGGGGTCGGGGCTGTTGTACCATTGTCTTCAACGCCCCGTCACTATACTGAGAGCAATTACAGCAGGATTACAATTACCCTTCAGTTTCTCAGGTAAACACAGCAACCCTTTCTGACAAGCTGGCATACCCAATGCCTGACTCAAACTAAGTTGTATTTACATTGGGGCAGCCATATGTGTCCATTGGATGGCTTCCTGCTTTGCAGTGCTATACAGTGATTGTTTTCCCACTCACAATGGAAGTCTGAGTCAGTCAACTCATTTAAAATGTACTCCCTATGTGGTTAAAATCTTATGTAAACAGTTTTTAAGCAGTTAGCAGATTCACTGTGGTAGAAAACAAAAGGGAACAGAGCGCCACCTCCGTGTGTAAAATCGTTTATTACAATAAATAAAACAAGGGATAAAAGTACTCACAAACAAACGTTTTCATCAGGCTTTAACAACAAACGAGAGGCCACACTGTCTGTTAACCCAACATGGTATCACCCCGACTATGTAACACGGTAGCCTCCGGTCACATCACCGTCCACCGACCGCAGTCAGCCAAGATTGACTGATTCTGATGAAGGGGGCTTGCCCCTGAAACGCGTCAATCTTGGCAAATCTAGGCGTCCCAATACTTATGGCAATATACTGTGTATGTATATCTATAGAGATATAGATATATATACACCTGTATACTGTATATATATTTTTTTTGTTAATTTTTTGTGTGTTCTATTTTTGGTGCTCTCATAAATGGCAACAGATTACATAGGCCAGTGGTTCTCAACCTTTCTAGGGCTGGGACCCCTTGGTAACATTTGCCAAGTTGTGGTGACCCCCAACGGTAAAATTTAGGGACGGCGCGGCTGCTGCAGCGACATCTGCTGCACTAGGAGAGGGCTGAGGAGGACTCTCACCTAGCACAACAGAAATCACACAGCGACCCACAGGTTGAGAACCACTGGCATACGCCGTCAGAATAAAAAA
>NW_017306668.1:710760-796547 GCF_000935625.1 Nanorana parkeri | reverse complement strand
GAATAAAAAAAAAAAAAAACCACCATAGGAATGCATAGCTAGATTCCTATTGGCTATTTCACTTTGCAACAGCCAATAGCAAACTAGCTGTTGCACGCGCCCTCTGCTGCTGTCAATCACTAGAAGAGGACCTGATGGAGAACTTCAGGTCCCCCTCTTCTGATTGGCAGCAGCAGAGGGCGGGTGCAATAGCTAGTTTGCTATTGGCTATTGCAAAGTGAAATAGCCAATAGGAATCTAGCTATGCATTCCTATGGTTTTGTTTTTTTCTGACGGCCCCCGATGTCAGAAAAAAAAAACAACGATCCGGGAGAAAGTGTTTCTCTCCTGGGCCGCCGGGAGTCGTTATCTAATAGTGGGGGACTCCTGGGCGACCCCTGGCAAATCGTCATTCGACCCCCGACGGGGTCGCGACCCACAGGTTGAGAACCGCTGACATAGGCACCTTGACACTGCCTAGTAGGGCTGATTGCTGTGGATAGAAAAGTTTTGAACAATTGTTTTACCATTAAATAAAGAAATATGCTAAAATGGATCTGACCTTCTGCAAAGCAGCTCCGGATGGCATTTGCTTCAGATTATTATCAATATAGGATGTTCTTATAATTATTAAAGGATTCACATGCATTTCTATCAGGGACCTTAATCGTTTAAGCCGCTGCAAAATGTTTTGTCTGTTGTTTGTTAAAAAAAGACTGTCTTCATTGACTGTTATGACTAAGATGAAGATCCGATCACACTTTAGCAGCCAGTCATGCAAAAATGTAGAACGTTCTTTAGGGTTTTTTTGTTAAAGCTGTATATTACCAAAACTTAAATAAACTCAAAACATTTCAAGTGACAAACTCTTTGTTCATTCACCATAAATCTTTCTTATGCATCAATGTGTAGATTGTCCTCTTTTTTTTACCCTTCATCTATATAACTACTAAAATAATGACTGGCTTTTATAACCTCATTACAAAGAACAAACACCCCCACCCTGTAATGTTCCTTGGTGACCACACAATAACCCCTATTGAAGAAAAGACCCGCTTCCAGAAAATGATGTGTACAGCGTTGATAACATTTTCAGTGTTCTATATGACTAAAGATAACATTATTATAACAAGTCTGCCAGGAGAAAATGGAGAGCTTCGTTGACTGTGCACCTAATGAGGCAGGTTGTAGACAAGAAAAAAGACATCAATAACTTGTCTCTTAATGGCTGCCCTTTGAGAAATATTGATTCACTCTCCGTGGGGTCATTTACAAGCCAGCAGTACAGTCTAATTGGTGGATATGACATCAGTGGAGGTTTCTTTCATTACTTTCTCTATCAAGATGACATGTTAAGTATCACTGAACATACGAATTAGAGTGAAATGTAAATTACATGCACTTTCCCTGTTTACCAATTCATGGTCTCTAAGCCATTAAAGCAGGACCCCAGCCAAAAATAATAATATCTTAAAAATAAAGAGCTCATGCACATGGGAGCACTGAATTTACAATGCTACCTGCAAGACCCTGCATCTTAAGTTGTCCAAGCGGCGTATGTAAGCGATGTTGTATAATATTTGCATGTGTAAAAATGTACAGCGTTAATGCAGTCTATTGTTTGCTAGGATGTAGGCAATAGCTGCTTGCATCCTAGCCACAGAAGAATGCTAAGTTAAAGAAGAACTCCAGGAAATGTAAACATTACCCCTAGCGGTGGGGCTATCCCAGCACTGCAAGGGTTAACTGCTCCTTTTTGTCTAAACGTGTCAATGTGCTAGTAGCCTGTGAGTGCACTAACATTTTTCAGTTATGTCATATGTACTGTATGCATATATTCATTTGTGGAATGATTAACATAATTACTGTATTGGTTACAAACCAGTTATAGGAGCTTGTAAATTAACTTAACATTTTCATCTAGGTTGGGCAATCCCTGGATAGTGATCGTGAAACAGGAAGGAACATTCACTTCGTACCAGTCACTTTAATCACCGCTGCACTAGATCTTGTTTGGACATGCTGGCCAAATGCCGTGCACATGCTTTTCTTGACAAGATCGGTGTTTAGAGGCTTTTCTACCTAATCATGATTAAAACATTTACATTTTTTATATATTTATTCCTGAATAATACTGACAAGCAGCTTACATTGGATGCAATCAAAGAATGTGTGGTGTGGAGCACAGTATATTATGCACATATCTTGTAGATTGTAAGCTCTCGCAGGCAGGGTCCTTCTTATCCTTTTGAATGGTATTGTATTGTAATTGTACTGTCTCCCCATGTGTTGTATAGTGCTGAGCAAACTGTTAGCAGAAGATAAATACTGTATTATAATAATAATAATATTTTTTAGATAAGTAGGTGCAGGGGCGTCCTGAGGAGCATAGACCGGGTGACACCCCGCTGTGACCACCACGCGCGTGCGCATTGACATCATCGCGCATGCACGGCCATCTAGTTGATGCCTGCCGGAGGCCATCTTGGTGATGGACGCTGGCAGAGAGAGGAGGGGACTTTAACCCGGCGGTTTGAGGTATGCTGCCAGGTCTTCTCCTCTCTCCTGACATTGTCGGGCTCTCGGCCCATGACAGAGTGCCCAAATTTTTAGAGGGGGTAACACCAAAATTACTTTCAGTCATTTTGGTGTCACCCCTCCAATGGCGTCACCCGGGTGCGGGCCGCACCCCCCTTGTGACGCCACTGAGTAGGTATAAACCCTAACTGGGTGACATTTAATTTTCACAATTGGCACAATTGTCACAAACAGTTGCCATTTTTTTTCTTTTAGAAAATACTCTTCACCTTATTTCATCATTTGTTGCATCAGTGCTATGGATCTCCTCCAGCTTCTTTACAGCCACTTTATGTCTACATGCTGCTGCACATAAGTGCCACTTATAATATCCATGTGACACTGTGACAATGCAAGAGGGCAAGTGGAAGGAAAGGAAAGAAAGCTGTTACCCTTTAACAGGAAGAGCCTGAATAAGGACAATTATGACAGGATTGCCAGGTATCATAGTTACATAGTTAGTCAGGTTGAAAAAAGACCAACTCCATCAAGTTACATCGTAACAAAGTAACTTAGTAGGTAAGGTTGAATAAATATGCAGGTCTATCGAGTTCAGCCTATGTATGTGATTGATTGATTGTGTGTGTGTGTATGTCTATGCTCTAGTAGTTCCCATATCCTTGAATCGTTAGTGAACTAAGAAACTCGTCTAAAAGTTTCTTGAATTTATCAATGCTATCAGCTGATACTACTGACTGTAGAAGGGAATTCCACGTTTTTACTACACTCACAGTAAAGAACCCATTGCGCAGTCTACGATTAAACTTCCTCTCTTCTAACCTCTTGTTGTGTCCTCGTGTCATCAGTATAGTTCTCAGTGTAAACATCCTTTTCCGAATATTGTGGTCCCCATTAATGACTTTGGGAATTGCAATTAGGTCCCCTTTTAAGCACCTCTTTTCTAAAGAGAACAAGTTTAATCTCTGGAGGTGATCTTCATAGCTCAGGCCTTCCATCCCCTTTATTAATTTTGTAGCCCTTCTCTAAACTTGCTCAATTTCAACGACATCTTTCCTGAGGGATGGTGACCAAAACTGAACCGCATACTCAAGGTGAGGCTGAAACCGTGATTTATATAGTGGTAAGATTATGTTTTTATCCCTTGCCAAAATTCCTCTTTTATTGCAGGATAGTATTCTGTTTGCTTTGCTGGTCACTGCTTGGCATTGCATACTACTGCTGAATCTCTGATCTATGAGCACCCCTCGGCCTTTCTCCATTTCAGGCTTCACTAATGGAACACCCCCTAGGCAGTAGTTTGCATGCACATTCTTTGCTCCCATGTGTCTTACCTTGCACTTCTCTACAATAAATTGCATTTGCCATCTTGCAGCCCATACCTTCATCTAGGTCTTGCTGAATTGAATTTATGTTGTTTACAATAGAATTTACTGACCTACAAAGTTTGATTTCACCTGCAAGCACAGAGATTGAACTATTTATTCCACTCTCTATGTCGTTTATGAATAAGATAAACAGAATCGGTCCCAAGACCGAACTCTGGGGCACCCCACTCACTAGCTAACTTTTACCCAACTAGAAATTGAACCATTTATTACTACCCTCTGGATTTGTTCATGCAGCCAGTATGATTATCATTGAAACCTATAGAACTTAGTATGTGAATTAAGTGTTTGTGGGATACTGTACCAAATGCTTTAACAAAGTCAAGATACACTGTCTAAATTAATATTGACTTTCACGTACCATACCCAACATTAAGTGTCCATAAAGATTAGGAACAGTAGTCTGCCTATGACTTGGCTAAGTTCCTTGAGTACCCGTGGATGTAACCCATCCAGTCCTGGAGATTTGTTTACATTTATTCTTTCCAGACTCTTATTACTCTGATCCCTGACATCCACTGAGATATGTTAAATAATTTGTTACTAGAACTGATGTCTAGTTCATTAACCCCATCTGACTCCTCTTTAAAGACAGAAGCAAAGAATGTGTTCAACACTTCAACATTCTCGCTGTCATTGCTAGCCAGCTTGCCTTTTCGTCTTTTATGGGGCCTACGGCACCATTCACACACGAATCGGCCGGCAAGTAGAGCTCCGTGCTGCGTGCGGGGCCGTACCAAACAGCTGCCGGGAAGGACAGGTGCTGCGTGTGATTAGCACGCAGCCCCCGTCCTTCTCTATGGGGCTACGCGGCCGTACGCCTCCCTGCGCTCACCTCAATTGCAGGTCCGTAGGGGTGCGGGTTTTCTTGCCGGGACGCATACAGGATCCATTCCGGCGGCGTATGAATACGATCACCCGCAACCCTACGGACCTGCAATTGAGGTGAGCGCAGGGAGGCGTACGGCCGCGTAGCCCCATAGAGAAGGACGGGGGCTGCGTGCTAATCACACGCAGCACCTGTCCTTCCCGGCAGCTGTTTGGTACGGCTGCTGTACTGTACGTGCCGGCCGATTCGTGTGTGCATGGGGCCTACATGTTCTGTCCTTAGCCTTTTACTATTTATATATTTAAAACATTTCTTGGGGTTTCTGTTGCTTTCTGTTTCTATATGTTCTTAGTACTCTATTTTTGCAGCCCTGATTGCTCTTTTACATCTTTTGTTGCATTCCTTGTACTGTTTAAAAGCCGATGGTGACCCCTTCTGGTTTATATTTTCTGAAGACCCTTTCCTTGTCTTTTATATATTGTTTTGCTTTGCTAATTAAGCACCCTGGTTTAACTTTTGCTGTTTTGAATTTGTCGGTAAATGGAATGGACTGGTGAATGTTGTTATTTAACAATTCCTTGAGACATTCCCACTTGTCCTCCGTGTTCATACTCAGGAAGATTTGGTCCTAATTAGTGTCACATAGCTCGCTCCTCCCCCTTCCCTTTCCTGCACTTCCAGGCCTGTGCTCGGATTAAGAGTCTGGTTGGAGATTTTTTTGGGGGACCCCATGTTCCCCCCCCCCATTTTTTGGGGTGGAGTTCCCCCTTAAAATTCCTACCATAACTAAAAGGTCTGGTATTACCTTTGGGCATGGGCGGATCCAGAGTCTAGTCTCGGGAGGGGCACCGCCAAAAAATAAGCCCCCCCCCATCTGGCTCTTCCACTGCTACTGTGCCACCCCTTTCCTCTCTCACCGCCTATGTGTCCACTGCCCCCCCAGCTCTCCCCCCGGTGTACAACGCACTCCCCTGGCTTCTCCTTCTGGGATCTTGCCGCCGCAGTCACCTTGGGCGGTCTGTACTCACACAAATTAGGCAGCTGCAAAGCCCCGGCATGGGCTGAGACGGCCGCCTAATTTGCTTAACTACAGTGCAGCCTCTGCTTTGGGTCCTGATTGCTCGGTGCGGCCGGCCGGGCCCAGTGTGGAGGGTGGGAGCGATAATAATAAACGCAGAGTGTGGAGGTGAGTAATTTGATGCAGTGCAGAGGTCAGTAATGTGACGCAGTGTGGAGGTCAGTAAGGCGACGCAAGGCGCGGAGGCCAGTAAGGTGACGCAGTGCAGAGTTCAGTAATGTGACGCAGTGGGGAGGTCAGTAATGTGACGCAGTGGGGAGGTCAGTAAGGTGACGCAGTGGGGAGGTCAGTAAGGTGACGCAGTGGGGAGGTCAGTAAGGTGACGCAGTGCGGAGGTCAGTAAGGTGACGCAGGCCGCGGAATTCAGTAGTGTGACGCAGTGCGGAGGTCAGTAATGTGACGCAGTGCGGAGCTCAGTAATGTGACGCAGCGTGGAGGTCAGTAAGGTGACGCAGCGTGGAGGTCAGTAAGGTGACACAGCGTGGAGGTCAGTAAGGTGACACAGTGCGGAGCTCAGTAATGTGACACAGTGCGGAGCTCAGTAATGTGACGCAGTGTGGAGCTCAGGAATGTGACGCAGTGTGGAGGTCAGGAATGTGACGCAGTGCGGAGGTCAGGAATGTGACGCAGTGCGGAGGTCAGGAATGTGACGCAGTGCGGAGGTCAGTAATGTGACGCAGTGCGGAGCTCAGTAATGTGACGCAGCGCGGGGCTCAGTAATGTGATGCAGCGTGGAGGTCAGTAATGTGACGCAGTGCGGAGGTCAGGTGACGCAGTGCGGAGGTCAGTAATGTGACGCAGTGCGGAGCTCAGTAATGTGACGCAGTGTGGCGGTCAGTGACGCAGTGTGGAGGTCAGTTAAGTGATCAGCGGTGTAAGAAAAGTGAGTTACAGTGGTGATGTGCTCTGTCCTCATGCCCTCTTCTTCCTCTCCAGGTGGTGGATCCGGGGGCGCAATGGGGGGGAGCATCCATGTCTGCTCTATGTGAAGCCCCCAACAGCCTTCTTGTGCCTCCTCTTTTCATGGGGTCCGTCCTAACTTTCCTGGATCGGGAGGAGGACTGCAGGCCGTTTAAAAAAAATGTCATTGGTTTACATATGCGGGCAGAACAATCTGCTTTGGCTGTGTCACCAGCTCAGTCAAGCCGAAGCATATGCATTTGACTCAGCTGAGCTGTTTAGCTGCCTTCAGCTGCGGTACAGGCTATTGTGAATAGCCCATACAGCAGCCCTTCAGTTCTGCTAAACCGAAGGGCTTCAGCGGCTGAAGTGAGCTGAAGCTACGGCTATATCCTTTGGCTCTTTAGTGAATAACCCCCTATGTCATTTTTTTTTAAATCTCTGCTCATATCCTGCTATAATCCTATTTGATCAACCCGCCCCCTATCCCCCCCCAGATTCTAGTTTAAAAGGTCTTCTAACCTTCTCCCTCCCTATTAAGGTGTAGTCCATCCTTGCTTCTAGACCCGGTAGCCAACAGAAAAGTCAGCCCAGTTCTCCAAGAACCCAAACCTTTCCTTTCTACACCGGTGTCTCAGCCACTTGTTCAAATCTTTTAGCTCCGGCTGCCTCTCTGGTGTGGCTCATGGTACAGGAAGTATTTCAGAGAATACCACCTTTTCTTTAGTGTCTCGCCCAAGTCCTTGAAATCTTTCTTTAGGACATTTCATCTTCCCCTGACTTTGCATTGGTACCAACGTGTACCATGACAGCTGGGTCTTCTCCAGTTCCAGCCAATAATCTGCCTATCTGATATGCGTTGTGCCGAACCTGAGCACCCAGTAAACGACATACGGTTTGGCGTATCATGTTCTTTATGGCAGATTACCCTGTCTGTCCTTCTAATTATAGAATCCCCTACCACAGGATCTGTCTATCTTTGCTTGAGCGCCAGCTCCCCTCTTACTAGAGCAGTAACTCCCCTGGCAGCTAGGGGAGATATTCTTCTCCAGCAATTCTACCCCTGAGCTGATATCCTCAACATCATGCAAACGGGCATATTTATTGTGGTGTAGGAGCTCAAAGTTCAACCTATAAAAACCTTACTTCAATAATATATGCAGATTTACTGTAAAAATATTTTACAATTATTTTTGAGATTACATTAAAATGTTAAAACTTGTATGAGATTGTATCGATTGGGTTTATATATGTCTAAAAAATATTTTTTGTTGTAGCTAAAGATACCCCAGATGTTGTACTAGCAGACTACATGGCCATACCAAGCAAAATCAACAGGGGTCCATTAACATGAAGACCTGATTAAGGACCTTCGAGCAGGCTTACCAAAAATTATTATAGTGAAAGCTGTAGATTTTAAAACATTAACAATCATTTTCAAAATTGCATAAATATTATGGATGTACCGATACCGATACAAGTATTTGGGAGAGTACTCATACTCGCCCAAATGCTCCGATGACTAGCCCGATACCTGAACTTCCGTTTTTAGGAAGCTGCGCAATGAGACATTACATGCTGCCCGGCTTCCTGATTGGTGGGGAAGCCGACTCCATGCTCTCTCGTCACCAAGTGACGAAGGAGCATGGAGCCGACTTCCCAGGAAGTCAGGCAGCATATAATGACTCACCACATAGTTTCCTGATTGATTGGAAAGCTGGCCAATCAGGAAGCCGGACAGCGAGACACCCGCCCCCCGATTTCCTGATTGGTTAGAAAGCCGGCTTCCTGCTTCCTCGTCACCTGGTCACGAGGGAGGTTAGAGCCTGCTTCCCGGCCAATCAGGACGCCGGGCACCGTGTAATGACTTGCTGCCCGGCTTCCTGACTGGTAGTTCAGGAAGCCAGGCAGTGAGTCATTAGCCGCCCCCCGGCCTCCTGATTGGCCAAAAACCTGGCTCTATGCTTCCTCATAACCTGGTGAGGAGGGTGCATGGAGACGGCTTCCGTGCTAATCATGAACCTGGGTGGCGAGTCTTTACACAGCGCTGACTCACTGCTGCTCTCCCGCACAGCGCCGACGATGACCTCACCAGCGAGACACATCGTGAGGCACCATCATCGAACAGTGAGTGAGGGCAAGGGGGGTCCCTATGTAGAAACTATTAATATTAGCAGAAGATAATTGTGAATCTATTGCCTGCATTGTGTACTCTATATGTCTCTATATGTACTACATATAGAGTACACACTGCAGACAATAGATTTACAATTATCCCCTGCTAATATGAATAGATTAAATGATCCATAGTACATAATATGTAATTGTACTATGGATCATTTAACCCATTCATGTTAGCAGCGGAGAATTGTAACTCTATTACTGCAGTGTGTATTCTATATGAAGTACATATATACAGTACATATCCCCAATACGCTGCAGTAATAGATTTATAATTATCCTCTGCTAATATTAATAGGTTAAATGATCTCTAGTATAACTACATATTGTGTACTATGGATCATTTAACCCATTCATGTTAGCAGGAGAGAACTGTAATTCTATTGCTGCAGACTGCAGTGTACTAGACGTCTGTACTGTATAAGTATAAGTACTATGGATCATGATTTAACCTATTCATGTTAGCAGGGCAGAATTGCGAACGCCTCCCACAAGCACCGAGATGTGATGCAGCGATCCTGCCCAGCACCGACTACGAGAGAGGGCTGGCTGTAAATCTATTGCTATAGTGTACTGGACGTGTGTAATGCATATGTAGTACATATGTAGTACATATATACAGCACACACCTCCACTACACTCCAGCAATAGATTTACTATTCTCCCCTGCTAACATGAATAGGTCAAATCATGATCCATAGTACATAACATGTAGTTGTACCATGGATCATTTAAAGTCACCTGTCCCTTAAAAAAAAAGTATCGGTAATTAGTACATGACGGCAAGTACATGAGGGTAAGTACTTGTACTTGGTCCTAAAAAATTATATATGAGGAAACAAAAAATATGAGAATATATATATATGTACTTTTAAAAAATTCATATTAGTGGTCCGCGGGATTTCAAATGATGACTTTAGTGGTCCATGAGGTCCGAAAGGTTGGCGACCGCTGCTGTAGGACACTTCACAACTCATCCCTCACCTTTGTGAGTGAATGTATATATAGATATTCCCTAGGCTGTTATTTCAACTCCCCCACTGAGTTGCTGATGTCCACTTTAATCATAATGTTATCCCACAAACAGCTACAAAATTTCTCTACAGAAGCCCACATCATCTGGAATTTATTTATTTAGGACATGTGTCGATAGGCTTTTGTTTGCTTCAAGCGGGTATTGCATTCCCATAAATACAGCTTGAAGCAGGTCAAATGCAGATCAGAAGGCGTCAACTGCAAGTCAAATCTGTCAGTGAATTAAGAAGAGTCTCAAACTGATGCCATCAAAACAGACCCTTATCCTGGCAGCCTCATTCGACCCATTTAAAGAGACTTGTTGGGTACAGGGGGAGCACACTGCTGTAGAAATGAAGTGCAGGCACCTACAGGTGTAGTTCCATAAAATGCATGTCTTTAAAATTGCCTACTTACCTTTATTTCTGCCATAACAATTGCCCTATAGCTTACCTAGTGCGTCCGATTTTCCCTTACCTCTTGAACCAATATTAGGCTTAGTTTGCCAAAAGTTTATTTTATTGGAGACACTGAAAGAAGACCATCTCAAGAGCCCCCAGAGTCCTGTGTAAATTTCAACTTGAGATTGGTCAAACATACTTTTAAATAGACAAGATCTCTCTGCTCTCCTGTGACAGTGATTGCATGAATATTGGCTGCTCAAGCACAGAGCTTCAGATTTTGGGAGGCAGGGAGAGTGTCACATGTGTACCCATGCGTGGAATATCAGGCATTTGTCTGGTAATGGCCTGGGACAGTAAGGCACCTATTTGGGTAAGTTAAAGTGGAACTCAAAAAGTGAAGACTTACTATTTTATAGGGAACATTTAGAACTTATAATTGTGCCTGTGCCGTACCATAAAATGTACCTTTTATCTTAAATTCTTCCTAAAAAATAGCAGTGCTGCCCACCAGTTTCTGCTCCTGTTGCAGCAGGCCGGGCATGGATGGTGTTATTCTTCATTTCACCTTTTATCAGGGGCAGTTTTACTCAATTCCCTTTTTATATTAGCCATTTTATGTGAACTTTCTTTGTACCCCCCAAAAGAAGCGGGATGATTTTGGCCTTCCAAAAGGCGTTGGCTGTTTTTTGTTTTTCTGGCTGTCATGAGATGATGCCTGTCATCAAATGTTTCATTTTATAACTTACATTGTAGCCCTGATTATGGGGAGAGGGGGGGGGGGGTACTCTTGTCCCCCAGAATGCATTGACTGTTGTTCTGTTCTGTTTTGTTATTTACGCTCTCACCAGATGATGGCTGCCATCAAATGTGTTATTTTATTTAGCTTTCCTTGTAGCCCTGATGAAGAAGGATGTTTCTGGCAATGGAAATGTGTTGGTTTTATGTTGTTGTTCTAGCTCTCATCACATAATATTTTAACCTTCCTTGTAGCCCTGAAAAGGGGAATGTTGTGGCCCCCCAAAACATGTTGGCTGTATTTGTTGTTCTGGCTGTCCTCAGATGAATGATTAAAGGAGAACTATGAGGTGAGTGACAATCACTCACCCTCATAGTTTGAGCCGACATGTGACAATGGAATTGTCAATAGTCGGCTCAATAGATTGGGAAGTGAGCGAACACATAGCATAGCTCGCTCACTTCTCGATCATCTCCATGCAGAGAGCCATGACTGTCAGTCACGGCTCCCTGCAGGTATTCCCCCCTTCCCGCTCCGATCCTCCAGTGCTGACTGAAGGAATGGAAGGGGGTGGGTACAGCTCGCTCTGCCTCTAGATAGGCAGAGCCCGCTGTCACTCACGCAGCTGGGTAGATCTCGACAGCATTGTCGGGATCCGTCCCGGCTGCAGCGGTCTCAGTATACCGCGAGCTGTAGGTCACGGGAGGAGGTTAGTATATGTCCTCCCGTGACCCTGAAGAGTACTGTGGGGAAGAACACTTACCATAGTTCTCTTTTAATGCCTTCAGACTCTTGAGACATTTGCTTAGCGCTCTCATTGACATAATTACATGTGCCTTTTTTGAGGACAGCTTAATTCTCCAATCGTTCAATTCCTCTTTAAGTAGAGAACATTTACAGTGCCTCCACTAATGTTAACGTGTCACTTAAAATACAGATTGCCGCTTTAAATCATTCTTTCACAATACATTTTGTCTGAAACAAATGAAATATATTTATCAGTCATAACCATAATATTTTAGGATATATTGTCCTTTAAAAACATTTGTTCTCAGCCAATCTAAACAATGAAAAACAGATATGTCCCTGGAGTTGAATGATACTTTTATTAGAAAAATATAAGTAATGCCCGGGTAAACCAAAAATGACTCAGAGTGTACACAGTAAACACCCAACTACTCATTAACTTATTATTTGCTGAAACTGATGGTCATTAGGTGTGTATTGCAGATAACAACCATAACCTGATCTCAATTAATAGACATTTCCTTGAAACACCTTAATTACACACTGAACAAACATACAAAATTTGATTTAAACTTCTAGGCTATGTACATTTTCAGTCATCCAAATGCATTGGGTTTTTTTTCAGCACTTCACCATTTTCTATTCATTTCCTATGCTGTTTAGTCACATGGGATTCCTTTGAGAAAACAGAGTTCTGAGCTCCCAGCATGCTAATTAGTTTCTCACAATGCATTTGACAAATGTATCAAAAGTTTGTTTACAAACACTTTCAATGCATTGTCACATGGTTCTAGCACATCACATGACCTGAGTCTAAATGTTGCCTATGAGGCTTTAATCCCAGTAAGAGATTTAACCCCTTCCTAGCAAATGCCCTTATTGAAATCCATAAATTCCCTCCGAGGCTGTTGACATCTGGGGGTACATCATTCTTACCTAGATGAGAAATACAGAATTTCGGGGCTGGTTTAACTAAAAAATGTATTTACAAAAAAAAAGGCCCGCTGATGTCATCACATACAATGTAGGGCCCATAGCCCTACATTAAAGGTAAGGACCCCATAGACAGAGCACAAGCCGGAGCATAGGTGGAGATGATGTGACCACCGACTGCTTGGGGAGAGGGGATCAGGTAAGACAAACTGCTTTACCCAAACCCTAGACTTAAATGAGCATTAACCTTTGCAGTGCGGGGGCCAACTGTCAAATGAGGGAGGCTTCTAGTGGTGCACGCTTTGGGGGGATTGCTGGTGGTGAACATTTGGGAGTGGAGTTTGCGCAGAGCATCCCGCTTAGCTCCTGGCAACCAGTGACATCAGTGGTTGCCAGAAGCTGGGTGGGACACCAACCAAGCATCGCAGGTTGCTAAGAGATAACACTGGGGGTACTTTGGCCGGAAAGAGGTCAGCAGGCAAGCCCCCCCCCCCACATGACCCACATAGATGCTTCATTATAGGGACGGCCCTGGATAATTCCTCAATGGTACAGATAACCTGGCAAGGGTTTAACTCTTCTCCGTGCTATCCAAACATTTTCAAAAGTAGACATTAGCAGATGGTTAGAGGTGAACAGGCCTAAGAATTACATATAATTGGTAATTCCTGAAAATCAACAAAATTTCTGCGGACAAATCTTGATGGCTAGTTGGCACCCTTTGGTTTAAACCCCACATTTTTCTGGTTCTTAGCAAATAAGAGGCCAAAAGCACTGAGACAACCCCTGTGTGGATACAAATTCCTAGTCTGACCTCTGTTGTGACACTTGGCTGGGGGGAGAGTGGAAGGGGGATGGTTCGCACTCATCTTCCCCACCTCTGCCAGGTGTGGTTTCAGAATAATCTTGACAAGAAGTGTCTGAATGGTAGTTTCCTTCTGTGGTGCTTACGTCAAAAACGTTTTAAGTTTCTTCAGTTTAACAAGTGATTAAAAAAGGCAGTGGAAAAGGCGGGGGCGAGTTGAACAGGAAAGCAGCAGAAGATGAAATAAGGCATCCCTGGCAGCTCTATAGATGTGCATACTTCTTCCTCAACCCCAGTTACGCCGTATCAACTCAGCATACAAATCAACTGCCACATTATTCAGGCTGGGAACACATTTGTGCATTTTGGCCACATGCATTTTCCGGGAACAAAATGTATTAAGTTCCAGTTCACACCTAGTCGTTTTGTCGCTCAAAGCTAAGCACGGCAAGACGGTCAAGACATTAATTTCTATGGCCCCTATTCACACCTGAGTTTTGTCACGCATTTTGTCACACAGAGTTGCCCATTGAAGTCTATGGGACCAAAAAGCATTTTAATTTGCCAAAAAGTAGCTCATGTACCTTTTCCAGTGACAGGCGTCTCTCTGCTTGTGACTAAGCATTCAGGTGTGAACAGGGGCCATAGAAATGAATTGGATTCCTTGTTTTGAGCGTTTTGTCATGCTTATCTATGAGCAACAAAATGCCTTGGTTGGACTTAAACATAATCCGCGTTTTTATTTATTTTTAATGAAAAACCCATCTGGCAAAAATGCACAAGTTTGGTTTTTAGCCTCTCATTGAAGGCTTATTAACACCATAGCGTTCTGTTAAACACACACTATTGTACAGCACACCCTGCGAGCATTACCAAGGACTAGGTGCATTGCGTTGCTATTCATTAGAATGGCACCCCAATGCAGCTCCCGGTGGCCATGCTTTGCAGCTGTACCACAATACTTTAATTTATTTTACATTACGGTAAAAAAAAGTAGTGAATGCACTACTTTTTGCGCTGCACTTCAACACACAGTATTGCAGTACCATACAATGCTACACAATGAATAAGCCCTCAGAAGGGCAAATAGGTTACTGTGCTCAGATGCAGTTAAACTCCACATCTGGATGCAGCAGCACTCTAATACTTTACATCATTATTGGAAATAATTTGGTTGGGCAGATTAGGTAGGTTCTAATATTACATAGTTTTGGTAGATGTAAAGTTGATTGTACAGAGATTGTAGAGTCAGGTTGCATCGTGTATGGGGGCCCTAAGGGCCAGTTTTTAAAGGCTTTGATGGGCAAATACAGTGTGCTTCTGAGATCATTCATTTCAGGTTAATTTGCTCTGCTTCAAGCTGCTTTCCTATTCCCATAGACTTGAAGAAATTAGCAATTCTGAGGTGAGATCTATCGACACTACCCCTAATACCAGTTGATCTGTCTTTTCTGAGAGCATAGTGGAGAATCTAATGTTACACAATAGAAATGTGTAACATTAGTGACAGTGCTGTATATCTCGCATTGCGGGAGCAGGCGCTGGGGTAAGAAAACCTGCTGAACACCAGTGCTAAGTTTATATGCCAATTACTAAAAAATAACCCTACTGGAGACTTTAAGATGCAAGAGCTGCAAAAGTTGTTTTTCTTTTGCTGCATCCACCGACACCAATGCAGACACACATCCTAGGCGTATCTTGCTGCGCCCATTGAAACAAATGCTGGGGGGTATTACTGCAGCCACTGACACCAATGAAGGCACTCATTCTGGAGGTTTTGTGTTACGCCTACTGACACCAATGTGAAGGGGTATTACTGCACCCACTGACACTAATGCAAACACCCATCCTGGGGGCTTCTTGCTGCTCCCACTGACACCAAAGCGAGCGGTTATTGCTACACCTATTGATACAAATGCAGGCACTGATCCTGGGGGTTTCTTGCTGCTCCCACTGACACCTATGTGAGGGGGTTTTACTGCACCTACTGACACCAATGCAGGCACTGATCCTGGGGGTTTCTTGCTTTCCCCATTGACACCAACGTGAGGGGTTATTACTACTCCTACGGAAACCAATATGGGGGATTATTACCGCTCCCACTGACACCAATGTGAAGGGTTATTACTAATTCCACTGACACCAATATGGGGGATTATTACTGCTCCCACTGACACCAATGTGAAGGGTTATTACTAATTCCACTGACACCAATATGGGGGATTATTACTGCTCCCACTGACACCAATGTGAAGGGTTATTACTAATTCCACTGACACCAATATGGGGGATTATTACTGCTCCCACTGACACTAATGTGAAGGGTTATTACTACATCCACTGACACAAATACAGGCACCCATCCTGGGTTTTTTGTTGTTGCTCCAACTGACACCAATGCTGGTGGTATTACTGCATCCACTGACACCAATACTGGGGGTTTTACTGCATCCACTGACACCAATGCAGGCACTCAACTTGGGTGTTTCTTGCTGCTCCCACTGACACCAATGCTGGAGGGTATTACTGCACCCACTGACACCAATGTGAGGTGTTATTACTACACCCACTGACACCAATGCAGGCACCCATCCTAGGGGTTTCTTGTTGCTCTCACTGACACCAATGCTGGGAGTTATTACTGCACCCACTGACAACAATGTTGGGGGGTATTACTGCACCCACTGACACCAATGTAAGACTGGCCCTACTTTTCTATACAGACAGTATAAGTTGCACCTGTTGAACCATGCCTATATAGCTAAGCACCTAACAGTAAGCTATGCTGACATTTTGGTGCAGCACTCGCTGCTTTATCATACTTCCCAGATGCCCGTCATTTGTAGGGAATGTTCCTCAGTCCCTCATTTCTCCTTCAAAGGAGAACTATAAGGTGAGTGATTTTCACTCAACCTCATAGTTCGAGCCGACGTGTGACAATGTCACACGTCGGCTCAATAGATCGGGAAATGAGCGAACACATTCTTGTTAGTTTGTGTCCTCCCGTGACCCTTAGGAGAACTATGGGGAAAAACACTTACCCCATAGTTCTCCTTTAACCAATAATTTTTCTATATTAGTTCTTCATGCTTCAAATAATGGTGAAGTGGCAGGGAGTGTGTCCTTTCCTACATTGTTCCTACATTGTTTTTACTCAAAGGTGTCCCTCTTTCTCAACTCAGAAAAGTGGGAGGTATGGTTTTATGGTGGCCATTTATCTCACGTCCTCTGGTGAGCACCAGGTCTCAAGTCCAACCCTGCAGCACACCTACTGACAATGCTTTCTTCTTTTCTCTCCAACTCAGATGGCACCATGTATGCTCAGATACTATCCACAGTCAGAATCTACTCCCTGAAGTGAGCAGCTGTTGCAGCCTGATCACTTTGTAAGAGGAGAATGAGGAAATACTTCATCCTGCCTGCAGGAGACTGATGGCATGCTCTCATGTTCTCAGCATAGGCAAAGTCACTTAACTGGAGCTCAAAAACTGCTTTGTAATGAAAAAGGTAGAATGTTTAAAAAAAGTTATTCTGTTATATATTGTGATATGTCAGGAATGTAAAATATAAAGGATATCACCAGCACACCAAGCTGTTGTGTTCAGCAAATGTCCGTTTTAATGACAACCAATGTCATTCAATAGCTATTGAATGACATTGGTTGTCATTAAAACGGACATTTGCTGAACACAACAGCTTGGTGTGCTGGTGATATCCTTTATATTTCAGATTATTTCACGCTGCCACCTGCGGCCATCCATTTGCATAAATCCGGTAAGGAGTGCAGCAAGATACATATACTTTCTGCATGTCAGGAATGTATTCGCAGAGACTTGTAATGTTTCTGAGAGGTCCACTTAGTGTGAACCTGAGATGTTAGATATAGGTGCTACCAGTGCATGTTCCAGAGCTGATATCCTTATCCAAGCTTCACTAAGTACTCACTGCTGGAACCAAAATAAAGAAGAGCAGAAGTTCTCACTATGCAGGTTGTGCTGGGTTCATTCTTATTCAGGACCAATGCCTCTCTAAGTGGTGAAGGAAGAATGAGGATGACAACCCTGGAACCCACAGAAACAAGTTGGTAATGGTAGCTCCAACTCTCTCTTTTAAGTTTCACTCTAAGGTGTGTACAGACATCAGGGAACATTCACCAGATATGGGTGTTTACAAATGGATTGGTGAATGTTTGTCTGTAGGCCTTCTTCTCTAAGACCTTGGTCAGATGGGCATAAAGAAAAGTTGTTTGCTTTGGAATAATAAAGCTTTCCAAGGTCAATACCTGTTCTTTACATCAATAGAGAACGGATTAGTACACACATAAAATGTATAGAGCATCTGCGTCACTTCACATTAATTTCAATCTTGCCTGCAGAGTTTGACAGGTGTTGCCAACCTGCAGGCCTTCTAAGAGCTTCAGATAATGCTTAGTAATGACACATCTAAAATGCATCTGAATTGAAAACTAAAACTATAGTTGTTTCAATTCACTTTACTCTTAAAGTGACATTAAAGGATACATCTTCCCCCTCCCCCCAATGTTAAAGGAGAACTATGAGGTGAGTGCTTTTCACTCATAGTTCTAGCCGACCTGTGACAATGAGACTGTCACAGGTCGGCTTAGTAGATCGGGAAGTGAGCGAACACATACCGGCGTTCGGTCACCTCTCGATCCTGTCACGGCTCTCTGCTGTGACAGGGGAGTGGCTGGATTCCCCCCTCCCTGCTCCGCGAGCGCTGACAGGCGGAACGGAAGGGGGCGGGTACAGCTGGCTCTGCATCTAGATAGGCAGAGCCAGCTGTCAGTCACGCAGCTGGGCGGATCCAGACATAATTGTCGGGATCCGCTTCAGCGTCTCAGTATACCGCACGCTACAGCTCGCGGTATACTGAGCCTAGGGTGACAGGAGGACGCTAGTTTGTGTCCTCCCGTTACCCTAAGGAGAACTATGGGGAAAAACCTTAACCCCATAGTTCTCCTTTAATGTCAGCACTTACCTTAACTGATGTCTCTAAATCCGATCTTCCTCTTCTTTCCTGATGTTTTCATCTGTCCCTCCAGCGGAGTGCTCAGAATTGTATGTTGGTGAAACAAAACAGCAGCTACACCAGCGTATTGCACAGCATAGAAGGGCAAAACCCTCTGGTCAGGATTCAGCTGTGTACCTACATCTAAAGGAAAAAGGTCACTCCTTTGAAGACAGTCAAGTACGCATCCTAGACAGGGAGGAGAACTGGTTTAAAAGAGGTGTGAAAGAGGCCATTTATGTAAAAATGGAGAAGCCAAGCTTGAATAGAGGTGGGGGGGAGACATCTTTTGTCTGCCACATACAATGCTGTTTCAACACCTCTCTCTCAGCAGGTTAATACCACCTCCCAGACTCCAATTATGCAAATACAATCAACAGCTGGTTGCGACTAACAGATTATGTGGATTGGAGCAACATTCACCATATTTATTCCCAGATATTTTTTTGTACAAGTCATTCTGAATTGAGAAAGCTGGTTGGATGACCAGTGAAACGTCTTCAAGAAAAATACAGCAAGTCCAGTTGCCTTGACTTATTTTTTACAGATTTACTCTTAAGGCCTGTTCGCACAGAGTGAGAGAGGTGCATTGTGATGCCATACATTTCAATGGCACCCCAAATGCACCTCCAGCAAACGTGCGGTACCGTAGTACCATGAAGTGCGTTTTTGGTAGCAAGTACTGTTTCCATTTGGTACTTGCAATCCATTTCCTCATTCCTCCACCCGCATCCTCCTGGGATACACATCACACATCCCAGCATGCTACAGGACCAGCCCTTTGGTCTGCAACATGTGCAGTAGGGTGCTGGCTGTGGGTTATCAGAAAATCAAAGCCAAATCCTAGATGGTGGCATGAGACCCTAACCCCCTCCCCCTTTGGCTTCTCAGAAGGCAGATTCTGTCTGCTTCAGTTTTGGTAAATTCCCCTCAGTGCATCTCTAGGGAAAAAAATCTGACTTGCTGTACGGTCTCTGTACAAGAAGTGGAGAAAGGAAGTTTCCATACCAGCCTGACTGTCTCTGTCCCACCCCTTTCATTCATTGAATTTCAGTTCTTTCAATCATGGGGGCTCACAATCTCATGATGTGAGTTTTACCTAGGTCTGCATGCAAATGTAGTGTTTCTGGGAACTCCCACTTCTCAAGACTGACCTCAGTCTGCAGCTGCTGTAGCTGCTGCAATGCACCGCAGTCCCTCACAAAACGTCCCCCTGCGTTCTGGGGCAGGAGGGGGCGTGGCGGTGAACTGAATTCAATGGCACCTCTTCCACACACCCCCGCCCGCAGTGCGATCGGACGCATGGAAAAACGTTGCCTGCGTTCCGTTCCACTGCAAACGCAAAAAATAGGGCTTGCTTGCAAAGTTTTGCCCCGCGTTCGATCGCACTGCTTGTGGGGGGTGGAAGCGGTGTCATTTAATTCAATGCACCGCTTCTCCCCCTCCTGCCCCAGAACGAAGGGGGACGTTTCATGAGGGATCGCAGTGCGTTCCAGCACCTACCACACTGGTGAGCACCGCACTTGGTGTGAACAAGCCCTTAACCTTATCGTTAAAATAACAACAAACACCTCTTTAGAAATGTTTAGTGATGACAATCTACAAACACACACTTCTAGATAATTGCAGGCTTTGTATTCTTTGCATACTTTAGCTCTCTTTTCTTCCCCAGTCTTCTGACAGTGGCCATGTTAACTAAGCAGGTTACTAGATCTCCATTTACTTCCTGGAACTCTGGCACAAGTGATGTTGCTCTAGATGCAGGCTGTTCACATCTGTCCCTAACTGCAGGTAATCACTACTTGGAGGTAGTTATACCACTACTAAATGAAAGATTTCTTGTTACAGAGGTTTGCACTGGCAAACAGGCAATTTTTTTTGTTAAGTCGCAAACTACAAACACCCAGGGGTCTGTTTCTATAGGAACGTTCTCAGATTCTCAGCCCTGCTAATATCTGTGAACTTTCTTTTTGTTCGTAATGGAAAAAACAAACAAGATTTATTTTTTCAGATCAAATGTATTGGGGTGTAACACAGCATTATGGCCACAAGATGGAGCTAAGGAGCATAGGAAATACGAATTATATTACCTCTAATCCTGAGAAAGCTAGTATCGAAACGCAGTGAATAAACCACAGCTCATCACACAAAAACTACGAGGTATTATCCTGGGGAAGCTAATAGCAAAACACATCGAATAAGCCAAAGCTCATCATGCGACAACTACAAAGTATTATCCTGAGGAAGCTAGTAGCGAAACGCATTAAATAAACAAAAGCTCATCACGCAAAATCTACAAGGTATTATCCTGAGGAAGCTAGTAGCGAAACGCATTAAATACACAAAAGCTCATCACGCAAAAACTACAAGGTATTATCCTGAGGAAGCTAATTGCGAAAGGCATCACAAAAACCACTGCTCATCAAGGGAAAACTATGAGGTATTATCCTGAGGAAGCTAGTAGCGAAACGCATTAAAAAAACAAAGCTCATTACACAAAAACTACAAGGTGTTATCCTGAGGAAGCTAGTAGCGAAACACATTAAACACCAAAGCTCATCAAGTGACAACTATGAGGTATTATAATACCTCTAATCCTGAGGAAGCTAGTAGCGAAATGCGTCAAACCACAACTCATCAAGTGAAGTCTACAGATACCTTATGGACCAATGTGGCAATTGATCTATGTACATGCGTGGTTGTTTAATGAGCTCTGTGAGTTAGTGGTGATTGGGAGGTATTCATGTTCAGTAGGAGGGTTGAGAGTCACTGTAAATCTGAATATGTGCACATGTCTGTGCAGGGGCGACCCGAGGCTGGGTGTCACCACGTGACGTCATCGCACATACACGGTAGCCTTATTGACGCCTGCCGGTGGCCATCTTGATGATGGACGCCGGCAGAGAGGACGGGATGCTCACCCTGCGGGATAAGGTATGCCGCCGGGTCCCCTTCTCTCTCTGCTGACACTGTCGGGCTCTCGGTCCCTGACCAAGTGCCCCGACTTTCATAGGGGGTGACCGACAGTCATTTTGGTGTCACCCCTCCAATGGTGGCACCCGGGTGCGGGCCGCAACCCCCTTGTGACGCCACTGTGTCTGTGTTATATGTCATGATAAAATAAATGGGTTATTTGTATATAAGAAGATGGGTAGCCCCACTGCAAGGGTTAATTTTGTATCTCCCCGGAGTTCTTTTAATACAGGGTGTGGTACGTAGCAGGATCACTCAATATGAACAGTTATTAGAAGAAATACATTGAATGAGGTATTAACAATGAGCTGCATTCATTTGTGTCTTTTATATCCGCCAGGGAGATGACAGCGACGCTTCCCCGCTCCCATTAGACCGTACTAAGGCGCTCGTGCACAGGAGAAGCGCGCACCCCCCGGCGGCGGGGAAGGAAGGAAGGAGGGAGGAGCGCGCACGGCTGGAGGGATGCCGGGGATGCCTTCCATTCTATAACATCTCGGAGAATGCTGCGAAGCTGTGCAGTAACAAAGTAACTTTTCCAAGCATGGAGTGACCGGCCTGTGAGTACCCGAAGCTGCCCCCACAGGCGGCTGAGAAGTTCCTTCGGCACTCTGATGTGATTTCCTGCACTCCGGGAAGGTGTTCCGACCTTGTCTTCTTCTTCCTCCTCTGCAGGTTAGCTGAGAGTTCAGGCAGATCGGAGGAGTCGCACAACCCCCGGAGCTCACCATGGACGAGGCTGTCCTGGAGGAGGCTCAGGCCAGGGAATTGGTGGCGAAGAAGAGGTTGGCCTGGGCGAAGAGCAGAGATTCATGGCAAGCATCGGAGTCGGAGGATGTCTCAGCGGTAGCCAGCAAGATTGCCAAGGACAAGCTGCATCTGGGGGAGAGATCAGGTCAGTGCCGGGCTCATTAGAGTTCAGCAAGGGAAACGCTCAGCTCTGTTTATTGTGTGCTGTGGGGTGTGTGAGCAGGGGAACTGTCGGGAAACTACAGACCCCACACTTCCTCATTCTGATCATGGCTGCATGATCCAGTGTGCTGCCAATTTCATTTCTCTACCAATAGGCACATGTTTATGCTGCTCATACATGGATCAATCACAGTGATAGACAAACAGATCGTTCAATAGTCTGGTAGGATCTGTAGATTGTTGAATACTTCTCACTACCTGACCTTATTTATATCAGTCTCCTTGTTTGATCAACAACTGCTTCAATGTTATGGTCACATCTAGAGATTGATGAATACTCTTCTCTACCTGATCACACACACACACACACACACACACACACACACACACACACCAATCTCATTGTTTGATAAACAACTGCTTCAAATATTGTGGACAAATCTAGAGATTGAGTAAAACTTTTTACTCCCTGATTATATCTATATATTTATCTCAAACTTATTGTCCAGTCAGTCAGTTTAAATATTCTGGTCAGATCTACAGGTTTTCGAATACTGATTGCTACTTGATCTTATATATATCAATGTCATTGATCGATGAGCTGATTGGTTCAATAATATGATCAAATTTAAAACAAAATGTTGAATATTTTTCACTCTATGACTGTTTGATTAGATAGGTAGATAGATCTAGATACATCTATCAGTCGATCGGTTCAATAGTCTGGTCGAATCTAGAGGTTGTAGAATATCTAATTGTTCAATATTCTGGCGCTTTCTAGAGATCATTGAATGCTGATCGCTAACTGATCCTATATGGATCGCAGTTTTCATTGAAATGACTGGTTCAATATTCCGGTCAAATCTGGAGATTGTTCAATACTTGATCTTGCATGTATCAATATCATTGTTTGATGAGCAGATTGATTTAATATGGTGCTTGAATCTAGAGATTGTCAAATGATTTTTTTTTTGCTACATTTATCAATATCATTGTTCAATATCCTGGTCCAATCAATCGATCATTGCATTCTTATCACTACCTGATCGTGCATGTATCAATCTCATTGTTCAATTAATTGACTGGTTTAATATTTTGGTTTAATCTAGAGATTGTTGAATGTTTATCACTACCTGAACTTGCATGCATCAATCTCATTGATCAGTGAGCCAATTTTCTCAATATTCAGGTCAAATCTGGAGATTGATAAATGTAAGACCAGGTAGTAAAGAAAAAAAATTAAAACAATCTCATTGTTTGATAACCTGACTATTTCAACATTCTGGTTGAATCTAGCGATCTTTGAACACTTATCACTAGCTGGTCATACGTGTATCAATGTTCTATGAATTGACTGTTTCAGTCTTGCAGTCAAATGTAGCCACTCTTGTGTTTTATTACTGTTCCGATTTTTTTCTTTTGACCCATTTTGTGAGGTCATTAAAGGCGTACCTGATTGGTAAATTCTGATAGTTGTCAGCTTGATCGGACGGTGCATGGAGCAGTCCAGCATCGACAATCAAAACCATTCTGAAAACTGTTAACCTTTTTGTGTTTGTACTATGGGTTTGACATGAAAAGGGAGGGAATCACAGGATCCGCATGGGCTCTTGTGTCAAATGCTGCTGTTTTTTGCATTTGAACGCAAAAGGCTGTGTTCAACCTGCTATGAATGCAGTACAACTGCATCTCGGTAGATCTGCATGGTCCAAGAATACACAACACAACTTTAGAATAGACATCCCTACTACTGCACCATTGAAGTAAATGGGGATGTGCAGAAATGGGCTTCAAATGCAAGATAATTGTCTGTCTACATGAGCTCCAATGCAGGGCACATGAATCCCAAGTGGTGTAGAAGTTGCATGAAAAATCTATGTTTATGTGCTGTCATATCCGTAACAGGTGATTCAAGCCTCTGGATATTTGTTCAAGGAGTACATACTTTTTATGATGCCGATTTAAAGTTTAACCAAATAATTTCCTGCTTTGTTGCAGAGGTCAATGTGACAGAGCCCAAAATCATTAGAGCTCCTCTCCAGCCTAAAGTAATCACAGCAGTGTGCCCTGTACACATTGAATACAATAATTCACAGTGATGCCTGCCAGGCGTTTCCTTAATAGTGTGCTAACAATTCCTGAATTGTTTATACTCTGTATTTTTATCCAAAATGATTTGTCAAATGCTTTATGCGCCTTTTGGAAATGATGTAGGTAGATAGTATTTGTCCCTCTGACCCACTGGGCTCCACTAAAGTTAGGTGGAATGTTATAGTATCCATTTTATTTGCTCTAAATACGGGTTTGTGGTGTATTGTGTTTTATATTTGAGTGCATGGGTTATAAAATACTGACTTGTTTATGAATAAGGAAGAAGAAAGGAAAAACATGCAATATAAAGAATCATGGGATCAGTAGTGTGTGTGTCAGACTGGGGGGGGTCATCTGTGTGTCGGAATGGGGGTCATCTGTGTCAGACTGGGGGTCGTGTGTGAATATATAAATATATATATATATATATATATCGCACCCCTCTTGTTTTGTGTAATTCTGAATACTAGAGATGGGTGATGTGTCCTTTAGTATGTCCACTTTCTGTTGTACTTGATGCATTCACACTGTTCACATAATTTTGTATATACACCTAAGGCCCCCTCACATGAACGCCCCCTCGTTTGAGTGTTCATGCATTAAACACCACAGCAAACGTGTGTGCGCTTTGTGTTGCCTTTTCATTGTGATGATGGCACTCTAATGCACATATGCAGTGTAGAGAAAAGCACCAACCCTTCAGCATACAACAGTGCAGATGTGTTAGGCTGGGTTGGCACCAAGGTGACAGCATTTTGCGTGTTTCTACGTGTGTTTCTGATGCGCGTTTTTATGGGCATAAATCAAGTCTTGCGGTTTTGTGAGCAGATGCTAGCTCATTGATGTCAATGGGCAGATGCGCGTTAAACATGCGCAAAAACACAGCAAACGCCTGTTTCCAAGCGTTTCCTATTGAGTCTATGGGGCCAAAATGAGCTGTATTATGACAAAAAAAAGCTTGTGCTTTTTCCAGTGACAGGCGTTTTGCTTATTGCAACAGAAAAATGCTTTTAGGGCAGAAAAATCGCTACAAAATGCTCTGTGTGAACCAGGCCTTAAAGTGCACGGGCCAAAAATAGTGCAGGTAGGGCTTTTTTGTACGTTGATTTTGTTCAGGGCCCCTTCAAACTTTTTGCCTTGGTTTCTTAGTTTCGGTCTTCAGGAGCCAATTAACGAACCATGTTGTTCAAGTGTGTAATTTACAATCTTATAGTAAAGTACGTCACTAGCACACCGTGGTTAAATCTTCAAGAAGTGATCATTTTATTGATGCACACACATCTTGTCACGTAGCACAGTGATCTGTGCATCAATAAAAGGATCACTTCTTGAAGATTTAACCATGGTGTGCTGGTGACATAATGCGCTACTTGAATCTGAAGCCGTGCCATCCACAGTCACTACAGCACCCACCGCAAGGGACATACAAATAAGGTGTGTGGTAGGACTCTCTCGCATTATTTACAATCTCAAGTCACTGTGATGAGAGAAGAAAGATATGACCCTTTAAGGCCCTTTTCACGCAGGCACTGTCAGTTCAGATCAGCAGGGATCCGAGCACAGATTCCCTGCTCATCAAAGCAGTGCGGAATGGACTGTTTTGACCTCTGTGTCTGTCCAGTTTTTGTATGCTTCTTGCAATGGGGCTAAAAACAGAACTTACTGGACCCATGTTAGGTCTATGAGGAGTTGGATGTAAGCGGACATTTTTACATCAGATTACCCCCAATCCATCACCATCAGGTCTTACAAAATGGATAAAAACTGTTCATCTGTTTAGATCCGGCTGCTCATAAACTAACATTGGGCTTCTGGTAAAATCCACCTGAAAAACAGACAGGCGGTCTGATCAGGTCTGAAGGGGCCTAAAGCATAAGGATACATTTTTAAACATAGTTTCCTTACCCTTGGGGTTGTAAGAGGCTTTAACTTGGCAAGAAGCACTCAGGTGACCGTGCTGACCAGTGACTGCTCACCGTTTGTGAGTATTATTGCATAAACAAAGTATCGGGCTGCAGCGTTGGGGGGTGGAGGCTTCCTCGAAGGTATGACTACTTGGGTATGGGGGCCAAAGGGGACCAATTTGTGCGAGTAATTCCAGTTTCCCACATTTGCTGGAAACGGGAATTACCCTTTGTTTTAAAATGTATTTTACATATTTTTTTATTGCGTGTAATAAACACAACACTCCTGTAAAATACATCTACAATTTTTTGTTTTACAAAAAAAACTTGTAATACATAATGAAAGGTTTCAATAGCATTAAGGGTTGCTATCGAAAGCACAGCAGGACCCTTTAAATGGGTATGTACTATCCTAAGTGCTTATTCACACATAATGCGGCACGTTCCAGAGCGGTAGCTCCCTCACAAAACTTCCCCCTGCGCTCTGGGGTGGGTGGAAGGGGACGTGGCAATGGCACTGCTTCACCCCACCACCGCCCGCAGTTTGATCGGACGTGTGGCAAAACTTTGCCTGTGTAGCGTTCCAATGCAAATGTGGGGGGGGTGCATGGAAGCGGTGCCATTGAATTCAATGCACCACCACGCCCCCCCTCCTGTCCCAGAACGTAGGGAGAAGTTTTGTGAGTGATTGCGGTGCGTTCCAGCAGCTACCGTATTGGAACGCACCGCATCCGGTGTGAACAAGCCCTAAATCTTAACTGCATGGATGGCGGAATCTACTGTTGCAGCTATTGTCAGTGACAGGCCCAGCCGCTGTCAAAATACTTGAACAGTGCCAGCATCTGATAGGGTACAGGCGCTGTTGGGCCGACAGTTTTCCACCCGGCGGAGTGGGAGGTGGCTGGCTGGGCCACCCACTGAGCACATTTTGGCTGATTCATCAAGTGTGTGTAGCTAGCTTTTCTCTGTAAGGGATGAATCGCCGCTGTGATGACTCCTGTGAATGTGTAAATTTACTTTTTTTTTTTTATCAGCACAGTTGAAAGCTGGCATAACAGAATATGGTAAAGGATGCTAGAGCTCCATCTACTGGCTGGATAAATTACTGCAGAATATTATTATGCAATATTTTATGCTGACCTGACCAAATATAGAAAATGATTTAAAGTGACATTAAACCATCAGATTTCTTAACATAAACCAATACTGTAATGTGTGCCTTACTGTAATCCATGGTAGTTTTCCTTCTCTTTGCTGCTCTTCTCATGCTGGGGGAGAACATCCCTTTGCAGCTGAGTGCCTCTTCCTGTAGTGCTGGCTCAGGTTGTGAACCTGCACACAGACAGCTGGTATCCATTCCAGAGACAAGGCAGTCTGCTGCAGAACAGAGGTTCTGCCCAGCATGAGAAGAGATACAGATTTAAAAGGAAGAGCAGCAAAGAGAAGGGAAACAACCATGGATTACAGTAAGGCATACATTACAGTATTGTTTTTTGTCACTTTAATTTGTTGTCCTGCCTGTAATAAAATAAAATATATGCACAGATCACTATGCATTCCCTTTTTAAACTGTTGCTACAAGCACCTGCTATGTAGGTGGCGTTCTCCAGCACCAAATGATTACACTGGTATGTGCTCTGTTGTTGCAGTTTCTGTAGGTTGCAGATGTTCTTACGCTGCGCTGTTTGGTGAAGATTTGAACTATTTGTTTATCCTGGCTCAGATGATTTTGTGTCTTGACGATTCTCCCTTGATTCCTTTTGTACGTTGCAGTGTAATTATGCAGGGCAATCATGTGTGCTTACATAGGCAGAAACAGGCTGGTGTATTAGCTTGTGTGACACGGAGCAATTAGAGTACTGAAATTGACGTCGACAAATGTAATAAGGTCATCGAGGCAAAGTGTACGGAAGTGGATTGCAACATGTTTCGACTAGTAAAATGACTCAATGTGGGTTGTGAATATCTAGCAGCGTAGGGAGAGCTGACACACAAAGGCTTGTCTGAGAAGTCAGGGGCAGCGTACAAAGTGCTGTAGTCATAGTAACAAAGCAGGTTTAATTGGGTACTGTTGGTTAGGCAACTGCTGGCCCGCCACAAAACATGTTTGGTAGAGTGTTACCAGTTAGAACTTCATGGTCCTCACATGCAGAAAATAGACACTGCACCGGAATAAGGGCCAGGAAATAAGACAGGCATGGCTGTTCTCTCTTCCATGCAAATGCGTGTTGATGGGCACAGTAGGAATCAATGTACAAAAGCAAAAAAAGTATTTATTTTAAGGCCTCATTCTCACACAACGCAAGCAAAATTGCATATTGCGTATATATGCGCGCGCTATATGCAATCCTAGAATGCATCACTCGTAATGGAATTTTTTTATGTGCTGTGCGCATGTATATGCGTGTATATACGCAGAAATACGCTGCCCGGACGCATCTCTGTTCCATTCTGTTTTCGCGCATATATACGCTACGCAAATAAACGGCTCTATACGCGGCTGTGTGTATGGAGCCATTTAATATGGCCTAAATATATTGCCTGGCCAAAAAAAAAGTCACACACACAATATTTTGGTTATTTTTTTTAGCATTGATTACAGCACGCATTCTCCGTGGCATTGTTTCGGTAAGCTTATGCAATGTCACAACATTTATGTCTGTCCAGAGTTGCAATTCTTATTCACCAAGATCTTGTAGTGATGATGGGAGAGTCAGACCACTGCGTAAAGTCTTCTCCAGCACATCTCAAAGATTCTCAATGGGGTTAAGGTCTGCGCTCTGTAGTGTCCAATCCATGTATGAAAATGAAGTCTCGTGCTCCCTGATCCACTCTTTCACAATTTGAGCCCGATGAATCCTGGCATTGTCATCTTGGAATAGGCCCCTGCCATCAGGAAAGAAAAAAAAAATCAATTTCTGGAAAACTGGTATATTCAGGTAGGCAGCTGACCTCGTTTTTTTTGGGGACATTGTTGCTGAACCTAGACCTGACCAACTGATGCAGCCCCAGATCATAACACTGCCCAAGTTTTTGGCCAGGCTGTGTGTGTGTGTGTGTGTGTAATTAACTTTACCTAAAAGGATACTTACCATATTTGTGGCCCTTTCGCATATTCACCTTCCTGTATGGTAGGGCTGGACAAATTCCAGGAACCAGTTAGCCAATGCCCTGAATTGGGCAGACTGGTTCCTGAATTCCATATAAATTTGCCCACCCCTGGGTAAAATACGCAGATACACTCACCTGATCCTCCGCTCTGGCTATGGAATGTCCCTTGGCATCCTCAGGTCTAATGAAAGTTAGTGGACCTGCATTAGAAGTAATGATGTCAGCAGTCTGAAAAGCAGGGGGTAGCAAACCTCCGGCCCTCCAGCTGTGGTGAAACTACAAATCCCATCCTCATGGGATTTGTAGTTCCACCACAGCTGGAGGGCCGGAGGCTTGCTACCCCTGCTGTAGACCATCAGAGTCCAGGGGAGAAGAGGCTGTGGGGACTGAGCTAGCTGCCCAGAGGGATCGAAGATCAGGTGAGTATATCTGTTTTAACCCCATAGACTAGACAAGCCCTTAACCCTTGCTGTGCGGGGGGGGGGTTAGCATCTGTCAGCGCATTTAAAATAAAGACTACCTTGAAGAGAGATTGAACTCTGAAATATCTGCCAAAATAAAAGGGCAGACCGAGAGTATTGCCTGTGAATATCTGTGCAGCTGATCTTTCCCCCTTACTGTCTTACTATGCCTTTTACAGTGTCTCTGTGGTGGTGGCTATTTTTGAGAGGCCGGGCTTTGCTTCCTCGTGTCAGAGGCTCCAGCAAGGAGAAAAATCAGCAGGCTGAAGTGCCTTAGATCTCACACTGCAGATATTCCACTGCAAGGCATGGGAAAGCCTCATTACACTTGCACCAGGAGATACACTGCTATTTTCAGGAGCAATTCCAATCAAAAGGTACATCTTTTGAAGCAACTGCTTGGACACTATTACCACTTATTGATGTTGTGTGGGGTTTTTTTTTTTTTTCAGCCACTTTAAAACCTTGTAGGCCCCTTTTTTACAATGGCTTATCACGAGAGGATCTGTGCACACAGATCGGATGCAGTGCTGTGCGATGTAGAAAAAAAAAACGGAAACTGCCGGACCCCATGTCGGTCTACCCCCACCCCCAATCCAGCATGATCCGGTCCGTCGAAACGGAACACTGTTCTGTCTTTTTTTTTTTTTCCGGATCCAGCCATAGCCGGGGATAACTGGGTGTAAACAGACACTCGTCCATTTATACACGGCTGCCCATAGACTTAAATTGGGCATCCGATCGGGTCCGCCTAAAAAAACTTGACAGGCGGATCCCATCAGAGCGGCCGTCTGAAAGGGGACTTAACATGTTGGATTAACTTCTTAATTGAATAGGCCTTCAGTCTGGGTCTGTGACTCAGAATATATTGAAGCTGATGGTTTAGGATAACTATCAATTTTCTACTATTTGTTTTCACTATCCTTTTCAGAAGAAATGGTATGGGTGTACTGCTTACTGTATTTTTGTGTAAGAATGTTAAAATATTTGTGTACTTTTCTAAACTCCTGATAACTTTTTCCCCCATGAAACTAAAGGGGCAAATATTTCTGCTTATGAGTTTCTGCTGGTGATTTTTTTTTTTCTTATTGTGGATTGCGGTTTGATTGTTTTATAGTATGTGGTGCATTTTTAAGTTTTATTATTCTTCCTGTGAATAGGTTTAGCGATTTTTGGATGGGAACAGTTTCTAGAAAGAAAACTCCGCAGGAATGTTATGCAACTTTAACTGCAGAATTGACTTCGACTGTTTAAGCCTCTGACTCCCCCACCTCCCTCCCCTTGTCCTTCTCTCTGCGGTTTTATGCAAGTTTTATATAAACACGATCCATTCCGTGGACTGGACAGCACCTTGCATGGGCTGGATGTCTGATGCTTCCCTTCTGTGACCATAATTTGATATTAGGTTGGACAAAGGTCACCTTCAGATGTGGTCCTGTATGTCATCTTGAGTTTTCCATTTGGTTCCCCTCCACAATTCCAGAAGATTATGTTAATTTTTCACTCTTTAGAAAGGGACCTACTGTGGCTATAGATGGGAAGAAAATATTATAGAATGATAGATGATATCTGATATTAGTACAGTTGGGGGGGATGCTACCTGCGTATGTAATGTGCCTGATCATGGCAGTGAATTTTATTTTTTATAAATTCTTTATTTCAAGTTTTTCAGAATTTCGTTAAACATAACAGGGAAGTTGTGCCCAGGTGGACTCGCAGGTCCGGGCACGACAGGAAAAAGAAAATGCAAATGACACTTATAGAACATGACATCAGCAAACACTAAGCATTTAGGGTGCAGGTTAACCAGGGGATCCCTACCATTGTCCATGGAACCTATATGAATGGGGGGGTACCCTCTCACGGAGACCCCAGTATGAAGGAGTAGGTCGGGATCACCTCCCAGGTTGTGAGTGTGTCCACGTGGACCTGAGGGTGGGTTAGGTAGGAGAGGGCCGGACTATCTCTCAGGGGTAAGTGCCACCTCCAACGTCTCGCCGTTAGAGGGAGTCCTGGGGGTTTGGGAGTTTAGTTGAGCCAAGCCCTTCGGGGCCTAATGGCACTCCTCGAGGTCCGTGGGGAGAATGTAATCACGGGGTATTGCTAGTGATGCCAAAAGCGAGGTAGGGAAGGGGGTGGTTAGTGGAGTATAGAATAGGGAGGGGGGGAGTGGGTGGGAGGACTGAAGGGAGGAAGAAATTGTTGATCTCAGCTCGTCACTGCCCGGATTTAGGAATCCATGATCGCGCGGTATTCTGCAGAGGTGGTAAATTCTATCTAGTAGTACCAGGAGGCAGAGAATCTGGAGGAGGTGCCTCGAACTGAACTGGTGAGGTCTTCCATATGTCTGATGTCATTTATTTTAGAGAACCAGAGCTTAATCGTAGGTGGGGATACCTGTTTCCACAGTAATGGGATGCACGCTTGGGCTGCATTCAATAAGTGGATAAGGACCGATCTAGAGTAGCTCTTAGATGGAAACTGGTTGTGGTGAAGGAGGAAGAAGGCCGGTTTGAGCGGGACGTCGTGATCTGTGAATTTTTGGGCTATCACTCGAACCTGAGACCAAAAGGGGGCATGGCAGTGAATTTTGGTGGATTGACTTTGGTGTTGTAAGTCAGCTTTATGGTTGTTTTATTTCCCATTCTCTACAAATAAAGCAGAAACCTATAAAGGCACCTGTGCTACTGTTTGTCAGATTACTATTATCAAGTCTTGATAGACTTTTTTTTTTTTTTATTGTCAACTATTATAAGACTTAAAGCAGTATTAAACCCTCAGTGCAAAATGATCTACTGCTACTAGCTCCACTTAACTTACTTTTAAGTAAATGCTTGTCCCCTCATTTCGTCCTAAAACTTATGTTTACTGTTTGAAAAATCTCTAGTCTGTGTCCCTCTCTGCTGCACTTCACCTGAACTTCCGTTCAGGGACACATGTCCCATAATTCCTTGCCCATCCATCATATTGCATGTGCACATCCACAGCGAGCACAGTGCTAAAGGCCCTGGCTACACTACACATGTGCATTCTATTCACAGCACTCGAGCAGGCGCAATGAGACAGACCCCTGCCACGCTGCACATGCGCACTCTTTGTATGCCAGGCACAAACACGTCTGGGTGGCTCCAGGGAGACCTTTTAAGGCAATGGAGCCACACTTAGATGTGGAAATGGGTTACACTCGGTTTCAAGCATGGAAAAATGCTGCATAGGTGGATGAACACAGAAAGGGGACTAAACATGCAGCAACTTAAAGTATGCTACTATATTTCTCTTTCTCCAAGGAGGGATTATTATCACTTTAAAGTAGAACTGAAGCCAAAACACTTATTTTAGTTTTGGATAGAGTATAGGAGGGTTATAACCCTTGTCATGCTTGTTTGCCATGTGTGCCCCATTGGGGAGATTTCTCTTCACTTCTTGTCCGATAGCCAAAACAGGAGAGGATATCTCTGATAGTCGGCAGGTTCACCAGAACTAGTGTCCTCATGGCAAGATTTTACATTTATTCCTGTTCTGGGGACAATCCAAAATTTGGGATTTTCTTTTAGAGATAACAGTCGCAAGGACAACAGACGGTGAATCTCCCTATTAGGGGCACAGACGGCAATGAAAACCTGACGGGTGTTCTAATCCTTCTCCAGAATTGAAAAGAAAAACAAATTTGGCTTCAGTTTCACCTTAAACTGACCATATACTGAGCAAATTTTGCCCAGTTCTTAATGAACTGGGTGAAATTCGCTCTGTGGGCGGCCCGGTCGGCAGCCTTCAGCTCGACATCATTCAGAAAATCAATCACTTGGGCACTGTTCAGGTATTCTGACAGTGACATACCTGCCACTTTCAGAATACAACAGCAGCAGCCAGGTATTCATCCATTCACATTGTTTTGCCCGCAGGTTTAACAAGAAGAAAAATTATCTAACAATGTACCTTGCAGCACTGAGGTCCCCGGTTTAAATCCACGTTTGGCCAGGGCACTCGTTGCATGGCGCCTGCTTGTTCTCCATGTGCTTGAGGTGGCTTCTTTCGGGAACTTCACAAAATTGGCCCTAGTATGTGGATTAGGGTCCTTAGATTGTGAGCTCCTTGATATCGGGGACTGAAATGAATAGGCAAAGGGCTGAGTAAATTAATAGCAATGTATCAATAGTAGCAGCAGAAGCAGTAGCAGCCTCCTCTATGGCTTGGTGCTCTCATCCTAGTGGTAGTATGTGGACCAATCTCTGTGGCTTGGTGCTTTCATCCTCTTAGTATTATATGGGCCAATCTCTATGGATTGGTGCTCATATCCTAGTAGTAATAGTATATGGATCACTCTCTATGGCTTGGTGCTCAAATCCTAGTAGCACTACATGAGCCAATCTCTTTGGCTTGGAGCTCTCATCCGTTTTGTCCATACAATCTGACTCTCCCAGGAGCCGCACTGGGGTTCAACCCGGAAATAAAGAGCTGCCACACTATACCAATCATTTGATTTAGTCAAACCGTCCACTAAGCTTTGAGTCCAGTGCTCCATTACCCCAGTTCCATAATGTAAATCGCTGACCTGCATGTTTGATAAAATACGTTTTATTTTAGTTCTGATTTGTATTGTTCGGAGGCAAGTCCCCACTGGTTCATGGGCAGCATACTGCATCATATAGTAATGTAAATATCAAATATGAATGATCTGCTTAGATTGCTAAGATCTGCAGATTCTTTTGTGCATGGCATTGATGAAAGTAATTGTGTATCTTTAAACATTTTGCTGATCAGCAGTCTAATTATCTGGGGAGGGGGCGGGGGGGGGGCGGCAGTGAGAGGGACAGCTAAAAAGCTTGAACAATATATAGCAGTGTGCATAGTTCTAGAGCCAATTATGCTATCCTGTTCTAGTCCGCTAAGTGCATATGAAAGCAGGAATTTTGGTCCCATTATTCAAAATTTTGGAGTCAGCTGCTTTGAAAGTCTAGCTCTTCTGGTTTATCAGGTTGGATGCCCAGTATTTGTTTCTTTCCTGCAGCTTTAAGTTGAAAGTCACACTTCAAGTATAGAGCTTTAGTAAGTATTTCTTATGCAGACACTCATGTCTGTGAGTGTAACCAAATTCCCCTCTGAATATGAGGAGTTTACAAATGTCCCGCTAAAATAACATTCATGTGATTTTTGTCTATGCAAATAGCACTGTTTTGTGGTTGAGTTCAGCTTGGCAAGAAGACATGTCGTTGACGTCATATGACTGTGTGTTTAGGGCATTTAAAGGCAATCCAAAGCTGTGTGTTTTTTGTAATTATAACATTTATTTTGTGCTTTTATTAATGTGTCTTGTCCTACCTAGGGCACAGAGTCACAAATTCTTGGCAGCACCTCAAATGTAAATGCATAAAAATATATTAAATGTAAATTAACAAGAAGGCTCTATAGCAGCAGTTTCCCCAGGTCACATGTGTGCACTTTAAGAGCCCGTTCAAACTATATGCGTTTGCACCGTGCTGCCCATTTTTTCCAGGGTAGCATGAACACAAGACAAGGCAATGTGACTTGTCATAGGTGGACACAGTTCACAATACTGTGTTGTGACGTTGTGCACTTAAAAAAGGTACAGCATGCAGTACTTTTCAGCACCCCGCAGTGATACGGTTCAACTGCATTGCACCGCAGTGTGCCCATAGAACTTAATGTCACTTGTGACATTTCAATAAAGTTTTAACAAAAAAAGAAACTGTGCAATGCAACTCGATCAAGTGCATGGGCACTGTATGAGCACACGCATACCAGCACAGTTGGGCATTGCTGCTTGTGTGAAGAAGCCCTAAAGAGGAACACTTCTTCTTTTTTTTCCCTTTTACGCCTTATGTATGTCAGTTCACATTCTCGCCTGCCCAGCAAATCCAGTGTTATCCTGCTCCAATCTGCTGCCTCAGCAGGTATGCAATGCAGCCATCCTGGTCCTCCTCAGCCATCAGGAGCTGGCTGAGTCCACAGTGATGAGCCCACCGGTGCTGTGTACTCCCTGCTCCTACAGCCTCCTGGAAAATATGATGGGGAAAGCCCAAGGCACTGCAGCAGCAGGGACATGTTATTCTTGCCTAGGCGAGCACTGCAGCAAAGGTTGGGGCCTACTGATTGGCTGTAGATTGGTGTCTGTGTGACCAGCTTGCTTAACCGGCTTTCAGCTTCTGTACTGCCCACCGATATGACACATAGAGGCAGAGGCCGTTTTTATCAGGGGCACCATGCTCACTCCCGTGATGGACTAAAAATCTCAATACAAATCGGTAAACGAAATGTTAAATTGTAGTCCATCACAAGAGTGAGCTTGGAGCGGTGACTACTTTACAACACTCACAGGGACCATGGGGAACAAAAGTAGCCCCCCTCCAGAAGGAAGGACAGTGTCACCACCAATTCAGAGATGATTTGAGGACCTACAGCCGAGTGAGGCACAAATAATGTACAGTGTTAATAGTTAAGGTACTTGAATGCATTTTGAAGATTTCATTCCTGAGTTTAGTGTCACTTTATTGACTAGGTGACAGCGGGTGCATCTGCCTGTGACTGTCCACATGTACGTAGAATGATTACCTGCGGATTGGGAGAGATTTGTCCTTGGATGTAGGAACCTTTCATCGAGGGACAAGCATCTCTCCTGATCTGCAGGTCAGACCGCCACGGACAGATGCGGCCACTGTTACCCTGTCATTTACTTGAATGTGCACATCAGACGGACACTCGCCGCAAGAATCCACAGCAACAGCTTTGGTGTGTGCGTGAGACCTAAGACATAAAGACAAGGAAGGACTTTAGTTTTGAAGACCTACTTCTTCTTGTGAAACAGCAGGCCTGTTACTAGTAGCATGAGGTCATGTATGTAATGTAACATAAAAGTGGGAATACTGTACATAATTATCTGCTAATCCCCTGTTGCTATGAGAGACTTGAATCACACAATTATGTGATCTACATTGTTTTTACAGTTGAAACGCAGGGCAATTAAGTCACATCACTCAAAGTTGGCTATAATTTCACTGTCTCATGACTGTCATTTTATCTATGGTCATCCTGCACTCTCCTTCAGCAGCAAATGCTACCAGGTGCTGTGAACTTGACAGTATAATAAAATAACTGACTAAAGGTGCCCATACACTGGCCGAAATAGGCCAGTGTATGGGGCTGTCGACTTCCTTTCAGCTGGCATTCCTCGATCAGCTGATCAAAGGAGATCGCTGGAAAATCTTCATACAATCAGAGACGGCAGCCAATGAGCAGCCCACTCTGATCGGGTATTCTGACAAGTGTCGGCGACACGATAGCCGCAGCGGAGGATGGGACGGGCTGGAGGGAGCACGGTCACAGCTGGCCAGCATGCAGGTTCAGGTGAGTATAATTTGTTATTTTTGACCCTAGGCCAGTGGTGGCGAACCTTGGCACTCCAGCTGTGCCAAAACTACAAATCCCAACATGCATCTGGCTCTTGGAGTTTCTGTGGCTGTCAGAGCCTTGCAATGCCTCATGGGACTTGTAGTTCCAAAACAGCTGGAGTGCCAAGGTTCGCCACCACTGCCCTAGGCAAAAATGAGCACTTATCCCTTTCAGTGCAGGAGTAGCCCCACTGCAATGTTATTACTAACATTTCCCTGGAACTTTGCTTTAAATTTCCAACAAAGGCACCCTTTAGACATTTTTAAAAATGGCAATCTCCAAAAAGATACTTTTGAGATAATTCTACATACCTGTTTTTATTTTCCTCCCCATTCTTCTCACAGAGGCCATTTTTAGTAGGGGCAGAATCCTTCTCCCTTTTACTTCATGGAACTCTGGCACATGTGACTAGGACATGTGATTATGCACATCATCTCAGGGGCGGAACATGCATTTCCCTGAGATCTCACAAGTTTTTGCAATTTACAGTTGAGATTTCCCAGAAAGGCACTGGTGATGTACCCTTCCCAGGATGCATCTTTTAAGCATGGGCTACATCACTAATGCCCAAGAGGACCATGAAGTGGAAAAACAGTAATTGTACGTAAGAGAAAAATGTTTATTTAACTAATGAATATAAGATGATTTCAGCATGCAGAGCTGAATGCTGATGTGATGTTTAGTGAAAGAAGGTAAAGGTCCACTTTAAGAACTTTTGAATGAAAGCAGTTGACTCAGTGATAGCAGGATCTGATGAACGATTTCAAACAAACGGTCAAATGTAGTTTGTGCTGAAAGGCAGATTCACTTTGCGGATGAGGCTGGACAAGCCCTCTGGTGCCCTAATGATATTCAGGTCCATTCACTCAGCTCTATTGTGTTATTTCATGATCATTTTCTCATCACACTGTTCAATTCACATACATAAGGTATGGAATCATTCTTTTAACATTTAGTGTTTTATCTTATAAAGCTTCATTTTAAGTCTTTTATTACTATAGGCGTGCTCAGCCTATTGCATCAAGGTGTGCACACAAAAATACAAGTGTGTGTATGTATGTATGTATGTATGTATGTATGTATGTATGTATGTATCTCTATCTCTATCTATAGCTTTATATCATCTCACTCGCACCTATATACAGTACTATGCAAAGGTTTTAGGTGGGTGTAAAAACAAAATGCTGTTAAGTAGAGCTGCAACTAATGACTGTTTTCATAATCGATTAGTTGGATGATTATTTTTTCGATTAATCGGATTTAAAAAAATCAAAATACTATCCTTAGTGCATTCCAGTGCGGGCGATCTCACTGATGGTGGGAGGTACTTCTGGGGTGCCTTTGAAATGAATGGCCCTGCAATGCACCTCCCGCAGCACAATTTGTTAGTCTGAAACCAAAAATTACTTTTTCTCACCTTTTTATAGTTGTATTGTAAACACATGGCGCTTGAATAGCTTCAGCCAGGATATGACAGCTACCAGTGGCAAGATTCTGCAGATGGCAGCTAGATGTAAAAAAACGGTGGGCGAGTGCAATAATGATTGGAAACTGCATTAGCCAATAGCAGGCTGGCTATTGTGCCCGCCCACTGCTTGCTGTGATCTCCTCCCAGTGTGGAGGAGAAAGCTAGGGGAACCAACTAATCGATAATGAGAATAGTTGTCAACTATTCTCATCTATTGATTTTAAATGATTAGTTGGTTGCAGCCCTACTGTAAAGTAAGAATGGTTTCAGAAATAAAATTGCTAATATTTTTTCTCAATTAACAAAATGGAAAGTAAATGAACAAAAAGGAAATCCAAATTAAATTATTTGGTATGACCACCCTTTGCCTTCAAAACAGCATCAGTTTTTCTAGATACACTTGCACACAGTTTTTGAAGGAACTGAGCAGGTAGGCTGTTCCAGACATCTTGGAGAACTGACAACAGTTCTTCTATGGATGTCGCCTGAAATCCTTCTGTCTCCATGTAATCCCAGACAGACTTGATGTTGTTGAGATCAGGGCTATGTTGCGGGCCAAGCCATCATTTCCAGGACTCATTGTTCTTCTTTACGCTGAAGATAGTTCTTAATGACATTGGCTGCATGTTTGGGGTAATTGTCCTGCTGGAGAATACAGTTGGGACCAATCGCACACCTCCCTGATGGTATGGCATGATGGATAAGATCTGCTTGTATAGCCAAATTTTGACTCCTCAGTCCAGAGCATCTGCTGCTATTCCTCAGCACCCCAAATTAATGCAGCCACCACTTCTAAGGACTTGTAAGCTGCGATATATATTTTTGGATTTAAATATGCTTTAAGAACCAATAATCTGTGTGTATTTACTTCTACACTACAAAGTTCAACAACCTAGCGTGTGTGAAGCAAGTTCCGCTAATCCGTGTGATAAGAGAAAAAAAGTGAAGTAGAAACCTTTTCGATAGTAAAAATGGGGAAAGTACGGTTATCACTTCCCATTCAATCTAAAGACATTTCATAGTGCTGAGTAGATGTACAGCATTCCTCTTTACAGGCTGATGTATATATTTCTTTTTACAGGACATATACCCAATGAAAAGATTGCTATATGGCTGAAGGACTGCAGGTAAGGAAAATGCATTTTATCTTTTCATACTGTGTTTTTTATTAAATTTTTATGATATGAAAGAAGAACTCTGAGAATTTTTTAAATGCTTATCCTAGCATTAGGGCTACCACTGCACTGCAAGGGTAAGTGCTTGTTTTGTATAGGGTGCTCAAGTAAAGAAGATACTCGCATGATCTTCAGAACCACGGCAGTCAGCGCTCACCTCTCTCCTGTTCTGTCCCAGTTGTGGTATGTCCCTCGGCATCCTCTTGTCTAATGCATGTCTATAGACCTGCAGAAGACTTGATGACATCAGTGATGCTTAGATGGACAGAGCCTGGGGGAAAAGAGGATGCGGGGACCGGTCAAGCAGACCGGAAAGGATCAGGTAAGTGTATCTGCTTTATTTGAGCCTCGTAGACAAAACAAGCACTTAATCCTAGTGGTGTAGGGGTAGCCCCACTGCAAGTGTGTGTTTTTTTTTTTAAATTCCCAGAATTGTTCTTTTGAACCAAAAGTGTAAAAAACAAAACAAAATTTGAAGCCCAATCTCTCTCTACACATGTACTTAGAGTACGTACCTGTACCTGGTGCTCTGGTTCACCCAACCACAAAGAACTCGTAACCAAAAAGAATCCGAAGGTGGTTGCAATACGGGCCAAAGCATTTCACCCAAAAATCTTTTTCACTTTGCTAAATATAATTTCTATAGCAACACTAGACGCACAACAACCACCACCAAATGAAAAATTACAAGAGCCCCTCCACCACTTGCTTCAAAATCCAACTGCTTTTATTAGGGAGCAATTGATGCACACTATGTTTTTGGCTTTTTGTTTTTACTTGTTGTTTTTTTTTTTGTTTTTTTTTTTAATGGCTTTTCATGTTGTACCACAAATAATCGGCTTGATAAACAACTTGCAAATCACACTATTTTCTTTCAATTGTTTACTTTTAAATGATCTTGTAATGGTGCTTTCTTCACTAATGAGCATGTGCTATGCACTTTACTAAAGCCCCTTTCACCTGGGCTGATAAGGAAGGGATCCGTGCATGGGTGTAAACGGTCTCTCGTCCATTTACACACGGCTGCCCATAGACTAGCATTGGACATCCGATTGTGTTCACCAGAAAAACTGATTGGTGGACCCGGTCGGACCACAGGTTTGAAAGGGACCCAAGGAAATAAAGGGGTCTCTGCAGCAGTTATTAGATGAGCAATTCTACCAGTTGTATTTGGACAATATTCTGCTTTTAAACTGCCATTGAAATGTTTCAGCTGCCTTATTGTCAGGTATTATGCACATAGCAGCACTTTGATAACAACTTAAAGGAGAACTATGGGGTGAGAGAATTACACTCATCCCCATAGTTGGAGCAAACGTCTGACATTGAAACTATGACACATCAGCTCTATTGATCGGGAAGTGAGCGGAAACATACCGACGATCCGCTCACTTCCCAATCCTCTCCCTGCAGAGAGCAGTGACTGCCAGTCACAATTCCCCACTCCCCCCCCTACGATCCTCCAGCGTTGACTGGAGGGGCAGACCGGGGGGGCAGGCAGAGTCAGCTGTCGCATCAGCCAGCGGGGTGGATCTCGACAGTATTGTCGGGATCCGTCGTGGCTGCGGTGGTCTCAGGATATAGCGGGCAATAGTTTTTGGTCAGTGGAGAAACAGTATATGTCCTCCCATGATCCAGAGGAGAACTATGGGCAAAAAAAGCTTGCCCTATAGTTCTCCTTTTTTAAAGTGTGTTTTAAACCAAAAATAAAAATATATTGGACCTTTAGCAGTTGGATGTGGTGGCTGCATTTTCTTTCTTTCTTTGCACGTGGTGATCCTGCCAGTAACACACTTCTGCCCTAGGGTGACACTTGCTCACTCTACTATATCTATGGTGAAGCAGTGTTGTCACCCCAAGCTGCACTGCTCATTTGGAATACCAACACCTGCCCCTCTCATCTCCATTACACCAAAGTTTTTTTGATCTCCCATCCTTCCATTTACTGAAAAGAATGCAAGGATTTTTAAATTTAACGAGCTCTGCACTGGCCAGTGATGGGGCACACTCATTTATTTTTACTGGTTAAATATTGAAGAAACTACTTTTTGTCCGGAAATCGGCTTTAAGGGGCAAAGCCAGATGGGTGCTTTTAGTGCTGTGTCTGTCAAGTTATATGCTGCTGAATGCTTTCAGTATTGTGTAAGCTGTGTTCTTATGACATTGCCACAGTGTATCTTTGGAGCATATTGGCTTTCTTTTAACAGAGCCAGAGAGACTCCAATTTGATAACATGATACAGCTTTTCTTACTAAGGAGACATACTGTACTGAGATGCTGTCTGCAGCACTTTAAAAAGTTAAATAACCATCTGTGGAGCACATTTGTGTAAAAAATAAAGCATTTAACATTAAGACAGTACTGCAAGCATCCTTCTCAATGTGTCCTTTCAAGTTGAACTCCAGGCAAAACTTCCCTTAGCCTTTGCAGTGGGGCTATCCCTACACTGCAAGGGTTAAGTGCTCATTTTTGTCTGTCAGGAGTAGCCAAACTCTCTAGGTCTAGGTCTAAAAACAAAAGTTATATTTGCCTGATTCTTGGAGCCTTTCTCTCCCTCCACTGCAGCGGTCTAAGGATCCTTGGGTCGTCATGTTCTATACACAGTGTATAGAACTTGAGGATGCTGAGAGACATACCATTGCTGCAGCAGAGGAGAAGACTTGGTTCAAGGACCAGACTAGCAGCCAGCCGGCCCCACGGTTCGGGCAAGTATAATTTTTTTTTTTTTTTCTTGGTATCCGAAACAAGAGCTTAACACTTCAGTGCGAGGGTAGCTCCACTGCAACAATTAAGAAGACTTTTGGCCAGAGTTCTTTAAGGGGCCCTTGTTATGACTCTTTGCTGATCAGTGTTGTTATCCATCACCATGAAGCAGTGGTAGTTTGGGGAAAGAGTACATGCTCTGTGTCATTCAGACTGTGCCAGCCCTTAACCGTTTGTCCACACCATGTGCGGTGACTTGCATTTTCCTGCATCAGATCAACACGGGCCATGTAGACAACAATGGGTTTCTATTGTACGGTGACCTCGGTTCACAAACTTAATTCGTTCCACGATTCTGGTCGCGAATCGAACTGTGATCAGACCGCGATCTCGACTAGAGGAAGCCACGACCATGTGTCAGAGCAGGGAAGATGGCTGCGGTTGTGTTCGTCACCCGATGCGGAGTAAGCGAACGGAAGCAAAATTTTGGCGAACCGAATTGTTCGTGAACCGAGGTACCCATGTACCTCATTTACATCACAATGCTATAGAGATGTGAGTTGCATTCAAATGGAGCATGTGTGCATTGTAATGCAACACACATGAATATATGTAGATGCAACACACAACAACTGAAAGAAAGCAAACGCATGAATATGTAGATGCAACACACAACTGAAAGGAAACGCATGGAAATTATGACCCATCCAGGAAATAGGACTGTAAAATGCTAAAAAATGGGAGACATTAACGCATGCCAATACACATAAACACAACGCCCAAGAAAAAGCATGCACATGTATGCACATGTTTTTTTGATGTGATGCAATGAGTTTCTGTATGTGTGGTATGGTGTGTAAAGGACCTTTAAGGCTACATTCACACAAGTCTGCTCGCTGAAACGCTGCGTTTTAGTGGGCAATCTAGTGCGGTGGGAAAGTTCCGGCAGGGGGTAGTTTGATTCGCTGTTCTGCAGGTCACAACACACATTCTCCACATACAGCACTTTGAGGAGTCGAACAAATGACAGCCTGGAGCACTGACTGTGGGGTCTCAGCCTTTTATTTTAAAGTTTCGGTCCACCCATATGTTTTAGGTATAGTGGTTTTGGGTATTTGCATTCCTCTCTTCTGAATATTGATAGTGTAAAATAAATGACATTTCCAGCGGGGGATGGGATCCACCTTTTAATGGCTGGTGCAGGAATGCTAGCATAGGAAGTGGCGTTCAGTGTTGACACCAGAGTGGCAACGGGAAGATGTTTTGGTGCTTTAACTCTCCAATACCTCCTAAACACCTAAATAATAGCGGTATATTGGCCTCTTAACATTATTATAGATAATGGTTTTCTGCAACTGGCTATGATCTCTAAAACTCGCCAAAAAAGGATGTTGGATGTTGCTTCTTGTAACCATGACAACCAGGAGCACTCTGTATATATTGTTGGTACAGAATGCCCCAGAAGTGATATTTCCTGCCCATGCGATTTGGCTTTCTGCTTTCCCCAGCAGTTCATCTCTCATTACAACTTGAGACAGAAGGAAAAGGAAACCACCGCAAAACATCAGCACCACAGGGGAACAGACAGAAAATGTCACGCAGCAGAGATGCCAATGCTCCATGAAATTTTTAACTTGTTTTTTTTGTGGTGATTTTTTTAAAGTACTGGTGATGGTCTACATGTGGAAATTCCATGGAAAGGCAGGGTTTGGTAAAGGGTTTTCTTTATTTTTTTAAGGCCCCCCCCCCCCCTTTTTTTCATAGCAGCTTTAGGGTTAAATGCTTGTTATCTGGTTCCAAGAGTGCAGATTTTCATTTTTACATTTACAAAGGGTTACAGAACCCAGTTTTGTGATCATGTGGCTCAGAATTATGGAATGTAGATGTAGTCACTCGCACACCTAGGTCCAATTCATCAATCTGTCCTTTTATTGACTTCTTCAGATACACATGACCTCACAAGTACAAAGCAATGTTTCGGAAACCTAGCATGGTCCCGTCATCAGGCAAGAATCACAGTGGGACAAGAAAAAAATGTTCAGAATTATAGAAGTCCCTGATAATAACACCGTGATCATGTGATTATAGCGCTCTGATCCTCCAATTTAGCACAGAGATAATCGATCGTACGATTATCGTAAGGTGTGTGGAAGCCGTGGGACCTCTACTACTAAACTTACGAACATGTTCGAAAACCCGCCGAGCATCGTACGAAAAGTTTGCCTTTTCAAATAAAATGAAAAGGTCAAGTAACTCACAACTCTCCTTTTATACCCGATCCCCGGAGCATTTAGCTGAAAGGCTGACCATCACCCTCCATGCTGCATAACCATGCTGACACTTGAAAATGTGGTGAAGTTATCAAGTGTCACAACTGTTATACCGGCTGATGAGTTATCATTCATCAGAATTACTGCACTGACCAATGAATATATCGAGGCTAGTGAAGTTTTCAAGTGTCTGGACTATTATACCAGCTGGCATAGGTGATGGTCAACCTTTTAAGCCAAGTGCAGCAGGGACTAGAGGGTAAGGAGGGAATTAGTTCACTTTGTCATTTTCTGCTAAAAGGTGAACTAACCTTTTAAACAACCATGCAGTTCCAAGCTTGCTCCTATGTATTTTATTGTTTATCCGATTAACCGATTAATCGAACTTAATAATCGGCTAACTAATCGATTTTGAAAATAATCGTTAGCTGCAGCTCTAGACTGGACCTTATGACTTTTTTGATTTTGCATACTTGTTCAGGTCAGTGACTCAACGATCTAAAGCTAGAGACCAACTAGCAATAGCAGCTGCTCATTTCTTCGACCCTAGCAACCAGTGATGTCAAATATGTTCTCTGCCCCCCAGCAATAAATGAGGACGGAAGAGCATATTCTTCCGTCCTCTCCTGTACCCTGCTTCACCTCCTGACTTCCCCTCTGCCATTCCACCCTTTCCTACTCTGTTTAATACTCAAACAAAAAGTTTTGCCTTTAAGGCCTTGTTCACACCAAGCGCGGAGCAGATCCGGACCAGAGCAGGTGCAGACCGGATCAAAACTGCGTCCAATGTATTCCTATGGTATTTTGACCTCCAGTTCACATCGCAGCGTGCGGATCCAGACTGGATGAAAAAACTGCGGCAAGCCCTATTTTACCTGCACTGGATCTGGTCTGGAACGCATCAAAAACGCATGCAAGTGCCTGAAAGCCCATGTTAAACTTTAAATTTTTTTTTTTTTTTTTTTTTTTACCCAAACCGGCCCAAAACGTGGCACAACCCACTGCACTGCGTGTGCAGAAACCTGACTGGATCTGGTCTGCATTTGGTGTGAACAAGGCCTTAGACACTTTCTAATAAGAGGGATTGCAGGGCTTGTGCAATGATTGTCAGTAATGACTCTGCATATTCATTGAGCAACTTAAGTGTTCTGTATTGACTCAGACATATTTACCAAGCTCTGATGGGCCAATTTGTTAGCCGCAGTGATAATCCTAGTGTGTTATATGGGGAAATATGCTTAGTGTGATAACACAACTGATCGCAACGGCCATTTTACGAACTACTGACATTCACAAAACATTAGCATTCTGTTAAGATGGCCATAACTTCATACAAGAAAATCATTCCCTATATTCCACTTGCCTTTGATGTGCGTTGATCCAGGAAAAACACTTGCAAGACAAGGCAATCCTGGCTTTTTCTCTATGGCCACATATTAACCTATGCTGCCATCTTGAATCTCTAAGAATTGGGAGTAAGCTGTCTCATCCTTATTTTCACAGCCAGCCCCGATGATGCTCCCATTTAGGCCTGGTTCACACCTAGGCGTTTTTCAGTTTTCGCGCAAATTTTTTTCCTTTTGAGTAGAGATGTCTATGGGACCAAAACTGTGCGACATCTGCCTGAAAATAGCTCCTGTATAAATGGCATCCCTTAGATGCCCATTTTCATGGGAATGTAGGGACTTTAGGTTAGATGCATTTTTGGTGTTTTTCCCCCAGTTTTTGTATTTTAGTGCACTGCCTCTTTAAGAGTATCCAACGGTGGATTTTTTCGGCGGGAAAAGGCGTTATTTTGGCGGGAAAACATCGCCACGAGAATGGATGTCAATTGGGATTAGGCCCTATATAAGGAGGTGCCGAGATGTTTAAAATCATCCAGTTGGAAACCCGTTTTGAAGCTTCCCTCCCTAGTCGCGGTATTTTTATGTGGTTTGTCACCTCAGGAAAGGGGGACTATTCCCTTGATTGATATATTGCTCGAGTTTCGAAAACTGGGCAATATGGTGGAAGTATAAGAGTTATTGGTTGATTATTAAGATTGGTTATTAGAGTATGATTTAATATTTATCCAATAAAAATGCCGCGGCCAATTAATGCCAATTAAATTAAGAGTGTTGAGTGATTATTTATTTAGAACAGTCACCATTAGCTTGCATAGAAATGTGTGTTTTATGCAGGTTTTCACACGACTAGATCCACACGAAAAAAACACTCCGGTGTGAACCAGGCCCCCAAATCTTTTGGTATGGAACCTTTGCGATTCCTTCTGAATTGGCAATAACTTGAGTTGTGGGTAGCCTTGCTGACACCATCCACTTCAACAAGAGGCTAGTCCAGAGGGCTCTTAGTTCTCAATGGAACACAAGTGTGTTGATGTCACTGTACTTGTAGTCCAATGATTACTTCTCTAGCCCCATGACTGAGAGTTGTACCTCTGCATGGACTTAGGGCTGGAGGAACAGTGTGCAGGAGCCAGCATTGCACCCACAATCCACTGAATGCAGTGGCTTGTCTTTTCTTACCGCAGACTTGTTTAGCACAATATCAATGTTACATTGGCCAGTTGTATCAAAAGGCAGGGGGTATGCAAATATTGAAATGCCAGACTACAAGAATATAAACTTATACTGGCGTTGGTATGCATGCTATGAGCCACGTCCACTGTATGTTTGCCTCCAGCCAGCACGTTGGATAATTTTACCACAGAGTCTGTTATGTGTATAATTACTGAAATAGATGGGTCCATTCACTACAGCATAATGTCTGTGGTGATTTTATTATAGTGTTTTTTTTTTTTTTTGTTTTGTTTTATTTACAGTGTTACCACAAATAAGCTGAATTTAGCATATGCAAGTAATGTATTTGGCTTTTGCAGTGTAAATGTCAATTCATAAGCATTACTGCTTGGGCTTTGGCCACAAAATACGCACTGCAAAGCGCAGCTTCTGTGGGTTAAGGTGTGATGCATTAGGACAGTCCATTTGTGTTTTAAATGGGCTGGCAGTTCACCCTTACACTGGAAAAACTGGGTCTGCGTAATTTCCAGCTTTACAATGCACTAATGTACTGCAGGTTTGTTGCCAGCTACTGTGTATGCATGTTGGGGGTGCTATGGAATTGCAGGCGGTACTATACTAATAAATAAATGACACAGACACCAAATATTTGGAACAAAAATGGCCGCAGCACTTTTATTGGTTTAATTCTTCTTTAAAACTGAATTTAATCAAAACCGTTACATCTTAAACCATCAAACCAAACGTAGATTGCTCAGTCACAAAACTCAAGCAATAACTAAACCATTCTAAACCATACTTAAAATCCCCCTCCATAACAGAGGTGACACTACCATATAAAAGCATATTTTCCCGCCTCCCAACAGGTGCCTTAAAGGGGAACACACATTGCAAAGCCCTGGAATCTTCTAGAACCGGCACGAGTCAAGGGTTTTCCCGCTCAAACTCACAAGTGATTTTTTTTATTTTTTTAAAGGGGAATACACTTTATAATATAAAATAAATATATATGTATAAGCATATTTTATTTTTTATTACATGAATTAACAGACCATTAACGCCCATAACATGTTTACCACACAAAAATGAACTAAGACCGCCACAATCCCATGAAAGTGGGAGCCCAAATAAATTGGGGCCCACTTGTACATTCTAACCACAAAACCAACCGGAGTTGTGGTAATGCAGGTTAAAGAGAACAGTACAGCAACCCATTAAAAGCCAGCCTAATCCAGTGTCAGGTTTTTCTTTGCCTTCTGTTTCTCGGAGGGACGATTTCTCATTACTTCCTGTTTTGAAGACATGGTTATAAGCAGAAATCTTTCCCAAGTGAGGTGAAATCCTCTTTTATTCAGTTTGTCACCAGAACAGGTTATTCCGTGGAAGATTTCACCGCACTTCTTGCTCCCCATGACCACTATACCATTTGTGAATTTCAGATCACTTTTTGTCCTGTGATAACAGTCACTAAGACAATGGGGGTAAATCTCATCAGTAAAATCTTGACCGGGTTTTTTATAACTTCTTCTACACAATTAGAATCAAACTTTTGTCTCTAGATGTATTTAAACAATGGGAAAAAAATCCTCAGTTATACAATATTGCACGTGAATTGAAATCTTAGATTTAAAAAGTTTTTAATTGTGAAAAAATGTGGAGTGTTGAATTGACCATGTAGAGCTTTATTTGTGGATTATACACTAATGTGTGTACTGGGATTTCTGTACATAACTACTGGTGTTTTATATACAGAGTTGCCTTGCACGCAAAGCTAGTTTGCCTATAATAAGCTGTTGGCTGACTTTTTTTTTTCTTTTTTAAGATAGGGCTGGCTGAGACAAACTGACTATGGAAACAAGTCGGCCCAACCTTTGCCAGCAATAATAAAAGTGAAACGCTCACGTTGGTTGCCAGGCACCTCCAGGGTCTTGCACGATGGATTGCTTTACTTCTACTGAGCCCCATATGCATATGCCCCAACTACGGGGTCATCCAGCTATGCAAATAGGGACCTGTTTTCATTGCCATCGAATCTGTCCCTTCCCCTTCTATACCTCCAGCCAAGTCTTTCTGTGCTTTCTGTGTTACTTCGCCGTTTATATGGCAGATTATGATTCTAATTCCTTATTTACTGACCAAGCTGGAGGCAGAGATTTCACCCTGAAGGCTAGAAATCTGAACCAAAAACATGGTCACCTGGCTTGCTGTACAAGACGGTGGTGGTGGTGGGGCATTTAGTGTACACAATTACAAATCCTTTGGCATATAAAACATGTATGTATGTATCCTATAGTCCGCTGTCTGCCTAGAGCTTTACTTTGAAGTGATACTACACTCAGGAGTTAAATCTTAAAAATGCAAGTACCTTAACTATTAACAATAATGTATCTTATTTGTGTATCACTCAGCTGTAGATCCTCAAATCATCTCTGAAGTGGTGCTGACACTGTCCTTCCTTTTTGGAGGGTGGCTACTTTTGCTCCCCATGGTCCCTGCGTGTGTTGTAAAGTAGCCACCGCCCCAAGCTCACTCGTGTCATGGGCTACAATCTCACCTTTTTAGTGTACTAATTTGTATTGAAGTTATATCACAGGAGCGAGCTTGTGGCCCACCGCTCCAAGCTCGCTAAAACACACAGGGACCATGGGGAGCAAAAGTAGCCCCCCTCCAGAAGGAAGGACAGTGTCACCCCCAATTCAGAGATTATTTGAGGATCTACAGCCGAGTGATACTCAAATAAGATACATTTTTGTTACTGGCTAAGGTACTTGAATGCATTTTTAAGATTTAACTTCTGCGTGTAGTGTCACTTTAAGATGTCATGTATAAAATTGCACATAAAGCATCTGGTATTGCTGAATGTGTGGTCAAAATATGGACACTCCGGTATTTACATATTCTAGCCGATCAACAAATGAGCTTTAAAACAAGTAATCGCTAACCTCCCTGGGATGAGGTTTGGGTTCACAGCACCTCTATAAAAACAAGCACTTAACCCTTGCAACGCAGGGTAGAACATCTGGGCCTGAAGTTCTGCTTTAAGGGCAGCAAGATCTAAGTACAGGAGAATGTGATCTGGGAAGAGGAAGGGATAAACCAGAAACCAAGCAGGAAACCCCATTAAAGCTAGTCATACACCTTCTAATGAGAGAAATAACTTCATTTCCCTGTCTACACTAAATCGCATATATGGAGAAATCTTCGTTGCCGGCTTTTGTATTCTGACAGCTCTCGCCCCTGGCTGTCACAGTACTGGAACAGTGCCTGCGGCTGATAATGTTCCGCTCACCTCCATAGATCGAATTGTGGACGATTCTGCAGGAAACCGCAGAAGCTTGATCCATGTATGGCCAGCTTAAAGATTGCTTTATCTAAAATATAAATGCATACATATACTGTACGTGTATAGAGAACTGTGTTTTTTTTCTTCTCCTTTTTTAGTCTTTCTTAATAATCAGTTTCTACAGAAGTGTTTGGCCCCCACCCTTGTTATCTCGTACTTCGTATGGGTAACGGGAAGGATGTGAAATAATTTTTCTTAAGAACTAGACTAAATTGGGCAAACTTGTGGTTTTTCAGAACGCCGCTGGGAGCGTCCCTGGATGAACAGACCAATCCAGCAGGCTTTCCGAAGGGTAAGTGACAGTTCTGCAAATTGCTTGATATGTTTGCTGACAGAGCAGTTAATGGAAGCTGTTTGTACAGTGTGTTTTATACAAAACAGAATGCATCTTTGGATTACATTTAAACTCTAGAACAGGTGCAGAGTTTCCCACACCTCAAACACTGCGAATAGGCTCAAATAAAATAAAACTGTTTAAATATGTGATATAAATATGTGATAGAAATATAGATATGTGCAATATTTCTAATAAAATTAAAGTATGTTTATATAATGGTGTCCTGAAAGTTATAGAGAAACTCTGGCAACACCTTTCTTTTTAGTTTTGAAGAGTGGGGAAGGGTTAGCCCCTTTTTTTTTGTCAGTTTTTTTATTTTTTTTATTAGTGTTTTCAGTGGGAAGATTCCCCCAGGGCTCACCACACACATTACAGTATGACTGTACAATCTCTGTAAAATCAGCTTTAGCTCTACCAAAACAATGAAAATATAACAACCTACCTGAACTACCCAACCAGTTTGTATCCAGTCAGGTAGGTCCTCGAACTAGACTATATACTAGTTGTGCAATCAGATTGTAACATGTGGTGAGCTTTAGTTCTTATCTCTCTGAGGTCCCGTTTGATAAGCGAGATTAGAGCTAGCTTCCCAAACTGCCAGCAGCACAGAAAGTGAATAGAGAGACCGCATTGACCGTCGTGGATAGATTCATTCCTTTGTGTGCCCCTTTTTTGTATACTTTTTATATGCATTGTCAGCACGTGTTTTCATGCGCTGCCGTTGTCACAAAGGAGGCCCTTTTACCACACATTGACGCATCAAAAAGAAAGACATAACCCATTATTTATTATTCTAATAATACAGGATTTATATAGAGCCAACAGTTTGCGCAGGACTTTACAATAGAAGGAAGACATTACAATCACAATACATTTCAAGACCATATGGTAAGGAGGGCCCTGCCCCCGAGGGCTTACAGTCTAAAAGGAAGGGGGAAGTGATACATGAGGAGGTAGCTGTGTGGGGATGAATTGTTTACCCTTTCAGCCAACATACATTGCACAGCTGTGAACAAGCACCATTTAAATCAATGGATAACCTGTGTACATGCAATATAAAACATGTGCTTTAAAATGCATTGCTGTGAATGTGCCCTCAGTGGGAAGACCTATGTTGATGATATAAGTCGAAGGTGGGATTTTTTCAGTTGAGGGAGATTTGTTCTCACTTCCTGTTTTTTGATCACAGGAACAGGAAGTGAGGTGACCTCGCTCCTGAGTGCTTACAGATGGCAATAAAAGCTGACATAGGTGATCAAACCCAATAATGAAAATGTAACGTAGTGCGGTTACCAGTCATTCGATGTAGTGGCTGCACTAGTTTTTTTCCTTTTTTCAACATGTACCGAAAAAACCTGTTGATCTTGCCAGAAACGGTGTCCTTGTCACTTCCTCTGAGATGCACTGAATGTTGTCAATCTTCTGTGAACTACTAATCCCCCACTATATTGTAGAGATGAACAAATGAAAACATGTTTGTAGTCCAGATTGGGTGATGACAATGGCTCCCTCCATAGATACTGTATTTTTCCATGTATAAGACTATACTTTTTCTTTAAAAATATTTAACTAAAAATGGAGGGGCGTCTTATACACGGGGGGCCGAGAGGAGTACCACGTTTGCGAAACTGCTGATACCTCTGCAAACTAGCCTCACGAGTGAAAGCTAACAGGTTTCCTCCAATCATAAGCCTTATGGACCTGACGTCAGCGGATGCTGCGGAGAGCGTGTAGCCAGTGCCCAGACACAACAGGGAGCCCATAAAAATGTCAGAAAACAAAAATAAATACCGGTACCAGTAAGCGGCTGTCTTACTCTGCAAAATTTAAACTGGATGTAATCAGTCATGCAAAAGAGCATGGAAAATATTGATTTCTGAATTTTGGGTAAGAAAAGTGGGGGGCGTCCTATACATGTGGGTGTCTTATAGACGGAAAAATACGGTACTTGCCTGTCTGTTTTTTTGTTCTCTAATGTATGGCAATAGTTCAACAGGTCACTGCTGCTTGAATTTGCCCTGATACTGCTAACTTGTGCAGGACCAATATTTTCAATTCCATCTATGGTATACCTCCACCACCATCACCAAAGTCAATTTTTCTCAAGTGCCCCCAGCTCATCTTTTATGAAAAGTATACTTAACATTGGTTAAAGTTCGCTTCTTCTACTTTGTAGATGGCTGAGTAAATATATCTAATTCTAACATTTTCTAGCAGGGTGAATTTAATTTAAGATATCTTTTAAAAATATCCAAATTGTTTTTTGTGTTTTAAAGTCATGCCAAAAATGTTTTAGTTTTGGTTGGAGCAAGGGAGGGTTAAAACCCCTTTTGGCTTTTTATTTGCCATCTGTGTCCCATTGGGGAGATTTCCCTTCGAGTCTGAAAGCCACAATGGGAAGTGAGAAGAAATCCCTCCTAAAGAGAGCGAAAGTGGTCAGCAGGGTCACCAGAACTGTACCCATTGAAATATTTCCCATCTATTCCAGTTCTGTTACTGTTCTGATCTTTCGTTTTTAGTGATAACTGTCCCCAGGAAGAAAAAGGGTGAATCTCCCTAACGGGGACACAGACAACAATAAAAAACTGACAGGTGGTCTAATCACTCTCCACTCTATCCACAACGAATAAGTAGGTTTTGACTTCAGTTACACTTGAAAGAAGAACGCTGGGTAGAAGAAAAACTTACCCTTGCAGTACCTGCAAATCCTATAAGGCATTGCAAGCCACTGGCATGACTCCCAGAGGCAGCAGCCTTATGGGATTTGTAGTTTCAGCACAGCTGGAGAGCCAAAGTTGCCTACCCCTGGCCTAGGGGGTTAAAATAAAGCGGTGCTGAGATGCCGAGTGCCATTCTTGTGGTGGTCAGAACTCGCATCTCTCCCCCTCCGCTCCCAGCTTTGGAATGTTTATCAGCGTCCTCATGTCTTATGCAGGTCAATGAACCTGCATTAGATGTGATGAAGTTGGCAATCCATAGACCGCCAGAGCCCAGAAGAGAAGAGGGACCGGTCTAGCAGCCCATAGGGGCTGAGGATCGGGTGAGAAAACATGTTTGTTTGTTTGTTTTTATTTTTTTTAGCCCCCTTAACAAAAATGAGCACTTAAAGAAGGACCCTGGGCACAACCGTTGCAGTGGGCCTACCCCAATGCTCATTTTTTTCCTTAGGGTAAAAAAAAAAACCCTAAACAAATTATACTTGCCCGATCTGTGGAGACGTCTTGCTCTTAGAACGGTCCCTGGAGCGTCCCCCCCCTGCTGCAGCGGTCTAAGGTTCCTAAGCCATCAAGTCCTATATACAGTGTATGGGACTTGAGGATGCCGAGCCACATATCATTGCTGTAGTAGAGGAAGAGAGAGGCTGGAGGGAGCTCTAAAGATCGGGTGAGTAGAACTTTTTTTTTGACCCTAGGAAAAAACAAGCAGTTAACCCTTGCAGTGCAGAGGTAGCCCCACAGCAAGGGTTAATAAAATTTCTGCCTTGAGTTCTTTATAACCATTGCAGAGCAGGGGTAGCCCTGCTGCAAGGGTGTTTTTTTGTTGTTGTTTTCCCAGAGTCCTCCTCTATCAAAAGGGAGTCAGTCTAGGGATATGTATAATCTCTATGAATGTATAATATGTCTCAGTGTCTATAAAGTAATTCATCATGTAGCGTTTACAATGTAGCTGAGATTGATTTATGAGTCCTTTTTTTTTTTTTCCTTTGCACTGTTTGCAAACTATGTATCGTATTCTCTGAACTTGCCCCACCTGTCTAACTTTCCTAACAATGTGCAGAAGGACCGCGGTAGAAAGTAAAGCAGGAATATGCTGGGAATGATAATGATTTTTTTTTTCTTGACTCAATCTTTGCAGTGCGGAAGTGAAACATGTTGCATGATCAGCCAGTTTTTTTTTTTTTTGTCTTGTTTGAACTGTGCTTAGTTCAGCTGAACACTGACCTTCAGTACGCTGCAGGCATCTGATACAGTAACAAGACAAACATGTGGCAGTTCTGACCGGGTGTTCATGTTTGTATTTTTCTCCCCAGGAATGATTTTAAAAAATGGCTGCAGTTTTGAAGATGACTTGTCTCTCGGGGCTGAAGGTGAGTCTGCTTTTCCCTTTGTAGTCTATGGGGCAGGGGGAACAGTCTGCACAGTACTAGAGACGGGTTTACAGGAATTCAGTTCAGGTCTTCAACAGAAGTTTCAGGTCCTGTCTAGTGCTGACAAAAAGATACTTTCAGGGCGTTTCTGATATTTCTGAAGGCAGTCACAACGTTTTAAATGTAATTTGGAATAATTTGGTTTAATGTATGGGTTAGGCTGAGCGCTGAAACGATAGCAGCAGCTCAGCTGTTACCGTATGGCACTCTCCTAGTAAATGTGTTCAATTTCTGCATACGATTGTCACAAAAAAACGATGTTGGGAAAGAAAATTGGTGTGTTTTCAGCTCAAAGTACATTTGCCCGCTTAGCAGACATCTTGAATCTTTAGTTGTAATCTGAACTGCATAACCAATTTTGGAAACACTGGGTCTTTTCTTATCTAAATTAACAAATAGTTGTTGGTCTATATCTGTTCATTTTTTGTAGCGAGGGTTTCTCATGCTGCCAACATGCTTGGTACTTAATTACTACATTAAACCAAATCTTTCTGGAGGGCAAAGCTTGTCTTCTTTTGAATAACCTGTAAATGCTAGTGAAAGGCGCGAGGTTAGTCACACACATCCCACTGGAACAGGTAATAGGTTTAATTAACCTTTTAATGGTCTAAGATGTTCCTGTACAGACTTGCTGGCTGTGTTCATTGTCAGAGTTCGTTATCCTTATGTAATGTGGGTTCGCAATGCTCTGCTTTAGATTTCTCAGTCACCCTGTGATTAGGCTTAGTGGGGAAAAACCTTGGGATTAAGGGCACAACATGTGGCTCTGTTACTGTAGTCTCTCACCAAAAAAAGTTTACACTTGTTTTATTGCTTCTAAATACAGTTTATATAATGTACTTTGTGTGCACGTCTGCAAATTGCTATAGTCATCAAAAAGTAGCCTTTTCAAGTACCTTTGCCTTGCCAGAAAGTGGAAGTCTACAACCTTTCTAGGATACTGTACACATGGAGGTCCTGGTCTAAAGGGGGTTTCCAGGAACCTGTATTCTTGTGAGTTTGCATACAGTCAAGTTTGTACTTGCATGGATATAGGATGCCACTTAAGGTGATGTTAGATTAGCTCTTTGCCATGCTGAAGTCATTTTCACATGATCATTCTGTATTAAATCTGCATACTGAGTTGGTTTAGATGTTATAGTTTGGGGATGAGGAAAGACTCCATGTATAGGGATTTGTTTCCAAATGTCATAGCCTGTGGCATGCTTGGAAGAATGCTCCCTTCTACCCAGGCATATAGATGGTAGTCATCTGCATTTCAGGGGTGGACAAATGAATATGGACTCTAGGAGCCAGCAGGATATTTTTTAGGAGCCGGCTCCATTGACAACAAATAGAGAAAAACTCAAAAGTTAGGTTACAGCTGTAATGTTGAAGAGCTTTGGCTACCCGACTCCTAGGATTTGTCCTGATTTATAGTGAGCATTGGGACATACAGGATCCTAAATAAGCTCTTGATATGACAGTTACTGTACAAGTATGCATATTGTGTGATTTAATAAACACGGCAAACTGATATTATTAAATACAATGTTGGATGGCATTGTATATAAACTTCTTCTGCTATGATCAAAAAGCAGTAGTAATTTATAATGTTACAATGTATGGGGCTAACCCTAGTCTTATAGGGTCCAAGTGAGTCTTGTTTTGTCTCTCTGATGCTTTGAAGAAGTTTTTCCTAGAGCATGTTAATGTTTGTTTGGAAGATTCAGATCACATTTTTCATCAAAGCATAATGCCTCAGAAATTGTTTCATAAGGCAATAGTGCAATTACTTCACTTGCTGCATGTTTTAATATGGGCCCTGACTATGAAAGCACTGAAGCCAGAGACTGACAGCTAACATATTCACAAGGCGGTCGGCAAACGGCAGCCTGCATATTTCACTACAGGTTTCCTTTAGAGCCATACATTGTTTTGTGTTTAATGCTCCAGACTGCTCTTAAACTTGCTGTCAGTTAACATTGTAAAAAACTAGAAATGCTTAGCGTGCATGTAAAGCTGATTGTCTACTTCTACAAGTTGTGGCAAGCTGGGACATAAAGCATTAACTGGAAGGATGACGTTTTCACAGAGACCCCTGGCTTGTTGCAATGGCCGATACGTCTTTTGAGACTGTTTGGTTTCTTTATTAGCACAAGAACCAGATCTGTCAATTTGTTCCTTTGAGTCAGACTTAACTTCCTAGCAACCTGACGGTTGTCACACCATTTACGTTGTTCAGAGTTATGTGAAAAAGATTTGTTTCTTTGGTCGCAATCCTAACCGCAGTGTTTGGTTTCTTGTTTAGAAGTCGATAGGAATACAAATAACAACTGTATATGTAGTTTATTCTTTGTGGCTTCTTATGGAAGAGATTTGATTGGTATGCTAAAGTCTAGCCTTAGGAAACAAAGTATTTAGTAGTTTGTAAATAGCAATACTGTTTCATAGCCCCATGTGTCCAATCCACGTAAAGCTTTTGGTGCCCTATATGTTATTTTAAATCAATATGCTGTGGGTAATGGTGGCAGTACACTGAAAATGATCATGAAATTAAACCTTTGCACCATGTAAATGATTGACACAGCAGAGCTGCCTATTTGTCAATAGTCTGACCACATGTGAGTGGAAATGACAAGATCCCAGCTAAATGCTAGCTCGTTGGGCTACGATGGGATAACCATTTACCTGATGGGTCATTGTTCCCTGCGTAAAAGTATAGAGATAAACCAGAGCTTAACAGAGTTCATTTGATAGAATTAATTTGCCGTGCACTAATGCAGGGATGGACAAATTCATATGGAATTCAGTCTGCGCAATCCCTGAGCCAGCAAGGAGCAGCCAGCTACATTGACAACACCTAGAGAAAACCTCAAATGTCAGGCGCCATCTGTAATTTTTAATGAGCATTGGCTTCCTGGCTCCTGGGATTTGTCCAGCCCTGGTCTAATGGATGTAAATTTCATTGTAGAATTTATATATATTTGTATCGCTTTATATCAAATTATAATGTGCTGCGCTTCATCTAGAACAATACATAAACAAATCTCTAAAATAAATGTGCTTACATAATACATGCAATCAAAAAAGTGTTCACAATGAATCATCTTATAAATAATAGTCCTCTGGAAAGTTCAATCATATATCCCGTGTTCAAATATACACAAATGTGGAATCTAGGGCTGCAACAACTAATCGGCATAATCAATGATTGAAAAAGTTGTCAACTTTTTCAATCATCGATTAATCGGCTTCTGATTGGTTGGCCCTGTTCACGGCTGCACGTCACACCTCCTCCCCACCTCACGCTCGCCGCTGCCAGACCCGACTGCATCCACGCTCCGCACCTCCTCACGCTCACCGCCCGCCCAAATCCATGATCGGCACAGGGACACAGACACTCCCACCCACACATGGTGCTCTATATTGTATTGCTGGGATTTCTATTCCTCTATAGCTGATGGTACATTGTGCTGTATATTATACAGAGCAATGTACCATCAGCTGTAGAGGAATGCAAATCCCAGCAATACATTGTACACTGTATGTATAATGTATTGCTGGGATTTGTTGTACTCCTATATAGCTGGAGGTATTCTGCATTGCGCTGTATAGAGGACTACAAATCAAGGATAATACATTATACAGCGCAATGCAGAATACCACCAGCTATAGAAGAGTACAAAAAAATCCCAGCAATAGTACATTATACAGTGGTGCAATGCCGAATACCACTAGCTATAGAGGACTACAAAACCCAGCAATAGTACATTATACAGTCCAATGCAGAATACCGCCAGCTATAATGTACTGTTGCTGGGATTTGGAGTCCTCTTTAGCTGGTGCCATTCTGTATTCATTGCTGTATAATTTTTTTCACTTTTCATTTCACTATATTGTTACCCACACTTTTTTTCTTTTTTACTTCCACAGCTCCAAGCTTGCTCCTGTGATGAACTGCAATCTCAATACAAACTAGAAGTCCCATCACTGGAGCCATTTTTAAAAATGTATTTTATTTTTTAACCGAATAAATCGAACTTAATAATTGGCTAACGAATCAATTTTGAAAATAATCGTTAGCTGCAGCTCTAGTGGAATCACACGTATATAGTGCTCAAGATTTGTCCCAAGTGCACCATACTCTTTATGCTTCCACTGTGAAAGTTCTTTGTACAAAGTCCATACGTCAACTCCAATTATCACTCAGGTGCTCCCCCTCTGAGTGGGCCGCTCAACTTTATAAATAGACCTGAACAGGTCTAGAATCGCTTTAATGGGTCTCCAATCGATCTTATTCAAAGGCCATCTCTCCACAATCGTTGCAGTCGTTCAGTCTCGCAGACGTGGATTGGAGATTGCATGGTCGGCAGCACAGCTCCTGTTTTGATCTGCACTTGAGACAAATCTTGAGCACTATATACGTGTGATTCCACATTTGTGTATATTTGAACACGGAATATATGATTGAACTTTCCAGAGGACTATTCTTTATAAGAAGATTCGTTGTGGACACTTTTTTGATTGCATGTATTATTTAAGCACATATTTATTTTAGAGATATGTTTATGTATTGTTCTAGATGAAGCGCAGCACATTCATTAAAATTTGATATATTCAGAGGGTAACACTTCTTATAGTGCTTGCAGCTACACAGGGTTTGGTGCGAGGTGCTTTTTGTCACTGATGTTTGTATTGCTTGATGGGAACCATGAAAAACCTTCGTCACCCTGATCTCTCCTTCACTAATTAGTACAACCTGAGCTTGAAACAAACATGCAGATTGTGAACTGGCAGTTGGACTTGTGTTTATTGCAGTCATATCACTGAAAGATACTTGTTAATCAACTTGGCATGTTATTATCACTATTAACTCATCTATACGTCATATTCTGCGGTAATCATCCCTGCTTATTCCAAGATGTTTACGGGCCAACTTGGAGCACCCTACAGTATGTTTTGCGTCTGTTTTAGGCCTAGAACAGGTTATTACGCAGAATGCCTGAGGCAGCCTATAACCTACCCAATCCACCTCAACTGGCTTTACTTACTTTGGAGAACCCATCAGCTCTATTTTAAAGGTTCTTCTTCAAGACTAAACTTTGTAATCGAAAGTCAGCATGTTAGTCCTGAAGAATAACTTAATTTCTGCTTTTTGCAGCCATGGTCTAGGCTACTTTCTTTTGGCTCTACGTTGGTAAGACACCACACAGAATAACTCCTGATGTATGAATAAATGCAATAGCTTAACTGTTCTGTATTGGGATTCAAGAATTCACTGCTGCAAGCAATCAATCAATTGCATATGACTTCTCTAAAAGCATATGCTTGTTCTGGATTTTTAAAACTGTAAAATTTCTAATGTTGTAACACATCAATTTAGTTGTATGGCTAGGTCAGGGCAAATCCCAGGAACCAGGTAGCTAGCCAATGCTCCTTAAAAAAAAAAATCCTGGCTGCCTCCTAGCTTTGAGGTTTTTTTTTCTAGTTGTCAATGGAGCTGGTTCCTACAAAAAAAATCCTGTTGGCTCCTGGATTGGGTAGACTGGCTCCTGAATTCTATATTTAATTTGTCCACCCCTGTGCTAACTACAGCCTTGTTATGGTTTATTTATAGTCTGGTGTCTGAGGGGTGAGCGATTTTGTTGTGTTTTTTTATTTTTACCATCCTTGTGGTAGAGGTTTGCTTTAAATGCCATGAACACACTATGCTATGCCAGTGGGCTTAATTTACTTGATGAAATACATGTTCATTTTGCAAAGTACATTTTCATGTTAGTGATTGAGTTAAAATAGTTAAAGTTAAAATATGGTTTAAACCCTATGGTGTGATCCAAAATGCCGTGTGATTTTAGTCATGCATATATACTGTATGTAGTGCGTGTATGAACTTGGCATTCTTACTTATGTTTATTTGTACCCACAGTATTCTTGTGCTTTTCTGGGCTTTTTGTCCTGTTATATATGAGATCATGTTTAAACCCTTAAGGGTGGATCCATATAAAAATGATCCTCTCAGTTTTGGATGTTTTGTTGGCTGAATAAATTTACATATAAGCTTTATTTATATTTAGTGGACTAAAGTATTTCTGATCACTGGACCTGAGCTCTGAGTTCTTTGAAAGATGACTATTCAAGAAGAACCAAGTTCCTCCTAGCTTTATACAGCAAAGGCAGCATAACAGACAACAGAGTAAAGCTTGCCATACACTGTCCGGTTTTTGAGTAACCCGTCAAAAACCACACAGCGGGTGCCGCTGTCGGTACCCTTTCGGCGGGCATCCCTTGATCAGCTGATCGAAGGAGCCGGTTGAAAAACCTTTGTAGGAACAGAGCCGGCAGCTCATTGGCTGCCTGTTCGGGTATTCTGAAAGTAAAGGCGGGGATTCCTCGGTCGATGCGCTCATAGCATTGATGGAGGAATCTGCTCTATTATTTATTTTTTATTTTTTTTATCCTTTTAAGCCCATGGGTTTTTTTTTTTATCCTTTCAGCCCATGGGTTTAATGAAAAAAAAAAAAATAGTGCGGTGTATGGCCAGCTTAAAATACAAACAGGACAATTTTTAATAAACCGTTTGAGACACATTTCTGGCTGTGTGTATGTAGTCGGTAGCCTTGCAGCATATTCATGAAAACCCTACAATGTTTTCATTCTTGGTACCGCCCCAGACAACAAATTTAAATAGTTTTTATTTGCAACACTTTTACTGTCGTGTGCTATTTTTGCAAGTTCAAACAAAATACTGCCATATCGGTAATATGGAAAGTGGAGGTAAATAAGACTTATTCCATTTTGGAGTAAATTATTGAATGTGTTCTATGTATAATTAGTGTGTTGCATCTTTGAGACAAGAAAATGGCAGAAAAGTCAGTGGCACCCAATCCTTCAAGATGCAAATGTACTCTTCTTTATTACAATTGTGTCACCCACCAATTGTGCAAGTTCTCCCACTTAAAAATATGAGAGAGGCCTGTACTTGGCATCATAGGTAGACCTCAACTATGAGAGACAAAATGAGAAAACAAATCCAGACAAATCACATTGGCTGATTTGGAACAAATTTATTTGCAAATTATGGTGGAAAATAAGTATTTGGTCAATATCAAAAGGTCATCTCAATACTTTGTTATATATCCTTTGTTGGCAATGACAGAGGTCAAACGTGTCCTGTACGTCTTCACAAGGTTGGCACACACTGTTGCTGGTATGTTGGCCCATTCCTCCATGCAGATCTCCTCTAGAGCAGTGATGTTTTGGGGCTGTTGCTGGGCAACACGGACTTTCAACTCCCTCCAAAGGTTTTCTATGGGGTTGAGATCTGGAGACTGGCTAGGCCACTCCAGGACCTTGAAATGCTCCTTACGAAGCCACTCCTTCGTTGCCCGGGTGGTATGTTTGGCATCATTGTCATGTTGAAAGACCCAGCCACGTTTCATCTTCAATGCCCTTGCTGATGGTGTTTCACTTCTTTTGCTTTAATTTGTGGCATCCCCTTTTCTCTTACGGTATTTTCTTTTAATAATGGGCACAGAGAGAAACCATAGTACGGAGTTCTTACTATTATAGCATTCAAGATCTATAGAAAGCCAAGTGGTGAATCATCCTGATCTCTATAAAAATAAAATAAAATAAAAAGTTCTTGTAGGATTGACATTAGCGCATTGGTCCACATAACATAAGTATTACAGCTAATTCAGTAAGGTTTCATCGTTTATCTTGGCATCACTTATTCCTAGTTGTTCTTTGTTTCACACACCTTCCTAAAGAAAATTGCAAAATGATTTTTGAGCTCTTTGAAAAACTTCCATATGTGGTTGTGAAATGAGTGAGTTTAAGATTTGCAGGGCCACACGTGTATTGACACGTACGAGTTATCATCTGTCTAAAAGAGTAGATTAGTGCATGCATGCTACATATTATCCTGTGAAAGGAATCTGATATTTGTGAAATCAATTACAGGATTTATTTTATAAAACAAATGCTACCTATTGGGGATTTGAGGTTTGTCCTGCGAATGAGGCAGCTGCTGCTAATTGTTACAGAGCTGTGAAAGAATTTTAGAAGTGGCATGTACCTACAGATCTGACAGGCTGGGCAATTTAGAAAGTATTCTGTGATCTGAACCCTTGCCAATTAAAAAATTAAATTGCATGTATCTATAGTAACCGAGAAGTATGACTAATTTTCTTTTCTCTCTTCATTGTTTTATAGCAAATCATCTCCATGAAAGAAACTTGCCAATGGAGCACCCATTGTAAGTAGCACATTATGTGGTATACTTCAACCCTCCCCCCGTTCCTGATTGACTTGCTGATAAATCATTGGCGATAATTGTGCATGCTTATAATAACTTTCTTCTTGAAAGCAGCGGAATGCTGGCAAAAGACCGTAGATTTCAGTTTCATCAGAAAGGGAGAAGCATGAACTCTACGGGATCTGGGAAAAGCAGTGCAACTGTATCAAGGTAATTTTATTTTTTCTTGCTATTTTAGGATACTTTCGCCCAAATAAAGGGGTGGAGGTAGTTACATTTCATATTTACATAGAACTGTATTTTCCAATGCCTGTGGACTGCTTAGGTCTGCCCCTACATGTTCCCTGCCTTGTAACATCTAAAACAATCTCGCTGAGGACAGCTGGGAGCTTTTTATGCCAGCGGTATATTTTTAATTAAAAATCCCAGCATTTACATTCCTTAACTACAAATGATTGTCCTGTTCATGTTGAAGTACATGGAATATCGCTCTGATGATATGACTCGAACAGCGTTGCATTAAGAAGACTTTTCACTTGTTTGACCAACATCATGAGCTTTTTGAGTGGCGCTAACCTTTTTGCTACAATAACAAATGCAAATATAAAGCAATTTGTAAGATTCCTTACTTTAACAGGAAGAAACAAATCCTTGTTTGCTATAGGTGTCAGCTCTAGTTTTTTTTTGCCTTCTGTCATAAATAGTCTTCATTGAGGGGGGACTTCTGCTTGGTTGGTTGCATGTTAGCGCATCTTTTTTCACATTAGTTTGCCCTGTCCATATAGATATAAGAAATAAGGGGGGAGTGCCACAGTGATAGTAAAAGTCCAGTAAACTTCTATTGCACAAGAATGAAACCAATGTGTTTTTCGGGGGCTCAAAAACTCCCCCCTCATTGGGCTTAAAATGCGAGCAAGAAATAGGGTAAATCTGGACAAGAATTATTGCAAATACATTCATGGTGTATGCTGCTGTAATGGATCAGCAGTCAGTTAGGCAGCCAAAACACCACCTTGGGGACAATTGAAGGCCCCTCCAAGTGATGGAAAGCTGCCTCTGTAATAACCACCTTTTTCCCCCTTAGAGTCAGATCCAGCACTCTATACACACAAATAAAAGTTATCCTATAGATAGCTTTATGTTGCTCACTGTAAATGACTTGCTACATCAACAGAAGTTTAAGAACTCCATAGATCAGTATTTAAGAAGACCCCTAGTGATCACTGTTTACATTTAAACTGGTCACATGATATAACTGCACTGCAATATAATGTTTATCTAAAGCCAGTTTTTTTGGTTTAGATACTATGGAATTTGGGTTTTTATTGGTGACATGGACGGCAAAAAAAAAAGCCAGGGGTTTTAAAGTGATGTTAAAGTCAATTTTCCCCCCTCCCCCCAATGTTAAGTAAAACACTTACCTTAAATGATGTCTCTTAATCCGATCTTCCTCTTCTTTCCTGTCCTTTTCAGCCTTCTCTCCAGCGCTGCGGCGGGTCTCCGATCCAGCGCTGACTCCTCTGTCCTTGCTGTCCCACGGTGTCTACATGCGGGTGCACCTGTCCATAGACTTACTTTGTGTCTCTCCTCGTCTCCCGGCCGAAAATCCGAATGGCGCATGCGCCCGCCCCAAAATGCTTTGCGGCCCCCGAGCAGTTTTGGATTTTCGGACGGGAGCGCGTGACAAGAACAGCGGTAAGTTTTTTTTAAAGCGTTTTTTAAAAAACCTTTTGCATATATCTACTGCTTGCTAGCAGTAGATATATGCAAAGAAATAACAGAGGGTTTAGAAACCCTTTAACCTTTCCTGTAATGCTTGCTTTTCTTGCCTGCATACTGGTTGTGGTCAGTTGTATACAAAAGAATAGTTTTAACACTTTTCTCCTATTGCATGATAAAATAAACCTAAATGTTCATTGGTTATTCTAAATTGCAGCAGCTCCTCCTCTTAAAACTACACCTTTTTCCATTAGATCAGAATTGAAGTAAAACAACACCATGTAAATATTTGTACTTTCTTATCTTCAAAAAGCAAGGACGCATAATCCTTCGATTTGATTCCCTACATTTATGGCACCCAAAATATAACTGTTCTTCTCTTTTATGTTGGAAGCTAGTACGTTTCCTGTTTTATATTTTTACACTTGTGCTGTTGGCCAGTGCAGCCTTCTTGTGCAGGAAGTGTTTGGTCGTTAGAAGCTGCTACTCCCATATAACAATGGCAGTTTTGTCACGTTTTCGCAGATGTTCTTTTTTCAGATCAAAACACCAGTTTGCTGGCAGTCCTTAGTGGTGCTGATGCTACTGTCTTTATTTTTCTCAAATCGTCTTTTAAATGCTGGCAGTTAGAACAAAGATGGCAATAATGAAACGGTGAAATGTCTTCCGCAACGATGTACAGCAGGGGGTCTCAAACTCAAATTAGTCGGGGGCCACTGGATAATTTTTTTAGTCCCATGGGGGCCGCTACTATATACTGTATGCACATGTTACAAGCGGCAACTGTCACCGATTCAAATTAATGATCGGGTGACAGCTGCTGCATGTAAACGCCTGCACACCGCATGTAATATGTGAAAGGATTACATGCAGTTAGTAATCAATCACTATCCCTGGATACACAACTGTGTATCCAGGGATAGTGATTGTTTTTTGTAATGCATGTAATCATATCACATACGATTTATATGCGGTGTACATGCTGCGGCTGTCATTATCATCCATCATCCATCATTCAGCCGGAGCTCAGAACTGACAGAGCTCCGGCCGGAAGCTGACAGGAGCAGCTCTGCAGTCTGGATCCGACAGAGATGCAGACCATGTAGCTGCCCCCGCAAGTCGGTCCATGATCGTGTGCCCGACTTGTCAGCTGGCTGCGGGCCGGTACTTTGAGACCCCTGATGTACTGTGTCTGTGTAATTCAGCTACAGGCAATGAAAGCCACTTTAAAGACGCACCCTGTCAAATCTCTAAATATTTCAAGTCAAGTTCCACCTTTTTACAAATAAAAAATATTAATGTGCGCACATTCTTAGTTAGTGTGCATTTATTATTTTTTGCATTGGAGCCTGTAAAGCAATGCAACTGTGATCAGTAGATTGCAGGTGACATGCTCTGGCTTCCTTCCTCCTAGCCTCCTCTCCTTACTAAGGTATGTACATTCAGCTAAGAGACAGGAAGAAGTACGAATGGATCACACGTGCAGTGACATCACTGCACTTGTATTCCATAGAGAATTACAAGTCCCCCTGCCACGGTGGCAGACAGAACTTGTAGTGTCCCAAGTCACAGATCCTGTAGATCTATGAATGGATGATGCAGTTGTGTTGGCTGAGTAGGGAAGAACCCTGTGGTTCAGGTAGGTGGGGCTGGTGCTGTGACCAGGTTTCATGTTACACCTTAAGCGGTGAGTATACGGTCTGTTTTGCAGGGTTCTGACATTTCTGTATTTAGAGAGCCGACAGCGGCTCTGTAAGGTTATTAACATGTAAAGTAAAATTTGTAGGTTTTCAAAATGGTTTAACCATCTCTGTAAATATCAAACCCCTTTCTGAATGACTGCTTTTCCAGGGGCCTCCTGCTTCTTTAATTCCAAGCATACAGTATGCAAGAACTGTTGCATTCCTTGAAAGAGTTCTGATTTATTGATGTCTATAATCCTCCTAAGACTGATTTGTGAGTGGGGCTCATTTGGTGCAGATTAAGTTAGAGGAAAAAAAGGCATTTTTCCTGCCCATGTGATAGGACTGTTGATGTTCAGGACTAAACAGAGGGGCAGAATTGGACTAAATCTTTGTATAGTCTGGGATTTATGATACTACATGTAATAAATGGGATAACCCTGGACTGTAGTTCAAGGAAACCTATGTTGAGATGAAGCTGACTTTAAAGACCGCCTTCTAAAAACACTAGTTGCTTGGCTGTTGTATTGGCCTTCTGCATTCTGGTCCAGGTCAGTATTAAAGTCCTTACATCAGCATTATGCTAAGCAACTAATATTTTCAGAAGAAAGTCGGCAATGGTAGTTTTGTACATTTTTTTGTTTTTCCACACAGGTTTCTTTAAAACCCCAGAATTTGCTGAAATACACAGCAAGAAAGTGTGAAAACATTGCCTCTCTGAAGCATCTGCATTGCATTATGGTATACATGCCTGAGATTTGACTTAGAACAAAGTTGGTATTTGCATGCAGAGTTTGCCAAAGGTTCAGGTCTCCTGTGATGTGCTGGAGTTTACATTTTGAAAGCCAAGGATGTGTACTAGCCGCTTAGGATGCCTTCTTGAACAGTTTGTGTGTAGACAAAGGAACACCATTTATAAGTAAAGCCAATTATAATTTAATGTTGCATTGTACAAGAATTGCTTTCCCCGTAGTCTGAGTTTCCCAAAAATCTATATACAGATCCTGTCTAGTACACTGCTTTCCATAATTATGTAGGTCTTCACATGGATTTTTTTTTCTCATTTCCACCAATGCAAACTTGCTGTAGGTCTACCATAAAGCATCTCTAGTAAGACAGCTACTTACAGGGGTAAGACATTGCCTGGAGGCCATCTGGGAGCTTCTGCCTATTTGTGCTCCAGACCACAACGTGTGAGGGAACCACTAAAAAGAGGGCTGTGCTTAATGAATATTAAAGTAATAAAGCAGAGCTCCTGGCAAATAAAATCTTTACCCTTGCATTGCAAGAGTTAAGTGCTCGTTTATTCTAGGGAGCTGAAATAACAGATATATGTACCCAAACTGTGATCCTGGCTTGCTCTTAGACCAGTGCCTTCAGCCTTGCTCTCTCTCCACTCGGATGGTCTAAGGTCATGTGAGTCATCACATTCTATACAATGTGTAGAACATTAGGACACTGAGGGACATATCGTTGGAGTGGAGGAGGAAACAGGCTGCAGGGAGCAGAGAAGGAGCCAGCTTGGATCGTGGTCCAGGTGAGTAACTTTTTTTATTTTAGCTCCCTGGGCAAACAGAGCACCTTGCAGTGCGTGTGTACTTATAAATAAACCTTCCTTCTTTTTTCTTTTTTCTTTTTCATTATATAGTCCTGGGTTAAAAAGGAAAAGAGTAGAACCACTGTGGGGTTTTACTGATATCTGGGGCACCATAAGAGAGATTTCCCCTTTTCTGTTCTGAGGACTCCCTATTACCAGACCGTAAATGAGAGAACATCTGCAACTGGAAAACTGACAATAAAAAGCTGATAGGAGTTCACAAATGTTTGCTTTTTTTCCTGTGTTGTTGTTGGAGATTGCCCTCACTTGTTGTCCTGGGGACATCCTTTTTGCTAGATGGGAAGTGAAAATCTCTCAAAACGGAAAAAAGTTTTGGGTATATTTCATACCACGAATGTAAAAAACAGCAGTTTATTTAAATACACGTTCTCTCTGACAGATGCATAGCTGTTGTGGATGCTTTTACACTATACTCAGGAGTACTAGTAACAGAAGTGGTCAGCCTTTGGCACAGTGTCATACACCCATGAGGAACTAGCTACCAGGATGAGAACATTGAGACACTGAACAATTATGAAATAAACATCCGACAAAACTTGAATGTTGTTGGAGGGGAATACTTCCAGACAGTTGGCTAAATTAAACGCATGGAAAACCTTTAAGAAATTGTCAGCAAAATGTGTGTCTGTGTGCGGATATTTTTATTAAACCACAAATATGTATTGAATTTGTTTTTTCAGCGTATCCGAGTTGCTAGACCTCTATGAGGAAGACCCTGAGGAAATTCTTTATAATCTGGGGTTTGGTAGAGATGAGCCAGACATTGCTTCTAAAATACCATCAAGGTTTTTCAACAACTCCTCCTTCGCCAATGGGATCGATATCAAAGTGTTTTTAAATGCTCAGATGCAGCGTCTGGAGGTGGAGAATCCAAATTATGCCTTAACAAGTAAGACTCTCATTTCTGTTTTTAGCTTGTTTTTGCCTTTTTTTATTTTCAGAAGATAATCTAGTTGGATCTAAGTTAATAGGAATTCTAGATAAAGCAGAATATTCAGTCCAAAAGTATGCAAAATGAAAATCTGTTTACCCTTGTTTGCTTTTCTTACCATTTTGGTTGTGCTAATTGGTGAAAAAAAATAAAATCTTCTGTAATGCTTCGGGTTGGTAGCAGGAAGTTGGCCTGTGTTGGGTAATTCTGCTTCTGTGAGGTTTGGATAACAAGTCTGAAATAACCTATAACCTTGGTTTCATCAGTGGTCTGATTAGCTGCTAGCTCCCCTTCCCTGTACCAGCAATTAGAAATTTACCACTGATGTGTTCTGTAAGTTTACTGGTAAACTTTATGCTGGTGCTAGTTCTCCTTCAAACTTTGCCAGGTAAACATGCAGCTAATGTGTGTGCATGCATACATGTTTTTTTGCTCAGTGAATAGAGCTTTGTTGTAGCTTAAAATTCCAGGATTTCTTGGCATCTGCTGCATACTGTGTGGAGCATACTGAAATAGTTTATGCAAGTCTCTAACAATCCGGACTTTCTTTAAAGTTTAAAGTCCTTTTTATTTGTTTTTTTTTATGGTGAAAAATTGCATGCTGATGTGAAGTCCAGCATTTAAGATGACCTGTGTTTTTTGTACACATTTAATGCAAATTCTCATAAACTAACATCATGACAACTTTAATGTGCATGGCACAAATCAAAGGATATGATGCAAATGTTAACCTTGAACAAACATTAACCCTCAGCTTGAGCTTAAAAAAATAGTCCACTCTATAGATCATGTTTCATCCATATTTAGGGTATAACGTGAAGCATGGCTGCCTACACCATCCCCCCTCCACTTTACCGGAATCGCCCGGTGCTTTTTAAGATGCCCATATACTGTGTGATTATCGCACAATAATCGCTGGAAATCCCGCGATCGTACGATAATCGCAAAGTGTATGGAAGGCGTGCAACTGTTTTTACTGTACGGTCGCACGTCTTTTGTCTAAGGAGCATGTTCGAAAACCAGCCGAAAATCATACGATTTTCAGCTGGTTTGTGGCATGCTCGGGAGACAAATGCCGAACGGGCCGTTGTGCGCACACTAACCGTTCAGCATTACGGTCATCGGAAGCTCGCCCCTCAGCAGGGTGGGCTTGCGATGATCGCAAGTACCATCTGCCTGTCCAAGATGGGCAGATCGTGCGTTTTTTAAAATTACTTAACAACCATCGCAAGACTAAGGTCTTGTGATGGTTGTAAAGTGTATGGCCACCTTTTTTACTGTGGGTGGTTGTTTGAATTCAGTACAGTTGTGCACGGCTCTCTCCACAGTCCTTCAATTCCCATAGATCGATTAATGAAAATGCAAGTCCCATCTGCCACTGAAGCAGAGGAACTCGACAGAGCGTGCCAGCAGCAGTGCAGTGAAGCAAGTGCAATTGTAGCTCTTTCAGAACTTCCTCCATAACAGAAAATACAGACTTCTGTCCTCACCTGGAACTGGGGGTAAACCGTTCAAGAGCCTGTGCATTGCACCCGCAAATGCTAAATTTAGTAACTGCACGTAGTAGTAACAACCTCAATACAAATTGGTAAACTAAACTTGAGATTGCAGTCCATCACGGGAGTGAGCTTGGAGCAGTGACTACTTTACAACACACACAGGGACCATGGGGAGCAAAAGTAGCCCCCCTCCAGAAGGACGGACAGTGTCATCACCAATTCAGAGATGATTTGAGGATCTGTAGCCGAGTGATACACAAATAAATAAATAAACAAACTAGTTTTGTTTATAGTTAAGATACCTGAATGCATTTTTAAGATTTTAACTCCTGAATGTACTGTCACTTTAAATAACACACAGTAATTTCCTGGCCTCAGCACTGCCCTGTCTCTGAGACGCTAAAAGCTCTTGGCATTTATATAAAATAAATGAATTGGAGCCATGTTTTCACCAGCCAAAGGACCTATTCTGTTCAGCTGGTCCAGTATATTACATATCTTTACCACCCTACACATCCCCATCACTCTGCTACATCTGGGTTCTTGTGTGTGTATATATATAGATATATAGATATAGATATAGATAGATATAGATATAGATAGATATATATAGTTTTATTTGGCTTTCAGCTTCAGTCATTGAACTGGATAGAGGGGATGACGTTGAGACATTGACAGATGAAAACATGGGTGTTTATTGAAGCTGGAATGGATGGATTCTCTTATGTACATGTACAGTAAAACTGTATTATGGCTGTGAAGCTCCTTGGATTGCCACCTTAAATAAAACCTAGGGTTAAAGGTAAATGAACTGAATTTATGACTTTTCTGCTGAAGTGAATTGTCTTGGATTGTCCTAGCATTTTGCTCACATTTGATTATCTTGTTTATCTCTCTTTTTTTCCCCCCCCCCCATAAGGTTGGTACCTGTTCCTGCTTAGTTACACACATTTTACTGCTGCCCAACAGTGAAATTTCATTTAGTTGCACAATACTGAAACTTTCTTGCCTTGTTAAAAGTTTTCATATTGATTGATGTGCGAACAAAAACGAAGTAGATCTTACTGTATACCAGAGGATTGCTCAGATTAAACTGGCCATACACTGGTGGTTCTTATTTAGCCCAGTGGCCTGAAGGAGAAAAAACACTTGATTTCCCCCATTCACATTGAACACCATTGGAAATATTGACTATTGTAGAGCGGAGAGGGGTCAACAGAGCACCTTTTATATTTCTTTTCAACCTAGCAAAATATGTAATTGTGCATAGGGACACTGGCTATAGCAATCTTATATGTTGCTAAAGTCAAGCCCAAATGTCTTACAACTATGTGACTTCTAGCTGCAATGACTAAAGCTTATGAGCATTGATGCGTCGAGGAATCCCCTGCAGTTTCCATTGTAATCTGACTGCGGCCGTTGACTGTCAGAATACCCGAATGGAGCTAGTAGCTGTTTGGCTGCTAACTCTGTTCTGCCAAGAATTATCCAACCTGCTGCTTCAATCGGCTGATAGAGGGATGCTAGGCAGAAGGGTGCCGACAGCGGCACCCGTGCCGCAAATTTCTTGTGGTTCATCTGCTGCGTGTATAGCTTACTTTAGGCATACACGTTACACAAGTGACTAGCTCAGGATGAAGATATTTTATTTGTAATCGCTTAACCATCGCTCTATAGCATTTAAGATCTCCTTTTTGTTTTTGTAGATGCACTTTATATACCTTTTAAACATTGGTAAGTTTATTTTTTTTTTTTTAAATGGCTAACCTGCCATTTGCTGAAATAATGCCTCAGGATTCTTGTTCTTAATTGTAAAGCTAAAAGGACAGTAATTCCAATTATGGGAATATCTTTAAAATTCTAATTTTTTTTCTTGGTTTTTAAAGTTTTAAAAGCTCTATTTACTTCTGTTAATTAAAAATGAATGCTTAAAGCTGAACTCTGAGCAGATTTAAAATGCACAAATGAATGCAGTTCTGTAATCATTAACAAAGCCTTAAAGTAAAACCTATGGCTTGACAAAAAAAAATTTTAAGTTAATCTGCACTTAGTCTTTCTTTTAGCCCCTCTGCAAAGTCTCACAAATACCTGTTGATCCTGCCAGCGAAGCCCACCTAACGCAACTTCCTGTGATAGAGTAGCAAAAATGCTGCACTGCTCCTGAATTTAGAGCAGACTTGCCACTCATGTAGGCTGTGCCTACTTGCACTACAGTGGGATGAAAAAAAAGAAACTGCAAGTTGCTGTCAGTATTGTCAATGCTGATTCATAAGCTTGTAGATTGTCAGTCAGCATTTAGCCACACCTAGACCTTGTCACTGCTCTCTGGATTGCCAGCACTGCCCCTGTTCATGAAACCCTCCCACAGTGGGGTGCAGTGTCCGGGAGGGGGAGTGTGTGACACACAAAAATGAAAAAAAAACAATTGGCGCAGTCAGGGAAGATAATTATTTTTATTTTGAAACTTGTGTATCATAGTTACATGATTTGGTAGTTGTTTAAACTGTCAAACAGGAGCCTTTAGTTGCAACGGTATCCTCAACAAGTGCTGTAATCTGATCTTTGGCTTGGAATCAGCCTTCTGCATGTAATCCCTGTACAGCAGAGGTCAGAGAGGGGGAGGGTGAAGCAAGACAGGAGCCAATCGGATATAAAAGAACTTGCTGATGGGAGGGAAGTGCAAAAGTATTCAACAAAGTAATCTTTTATTCAGTAAGTTCATCAGTCTGCTGCTTCTTCCACTGTCCAGTCACAAGGTGGGGGTGCAGAAGAGACCTGTAAGTGAACGTGAAACTGCAGAAGAAGAAATATCACGTAACTCGGGCAGGACTGTGCTGTTTGGCAGAGCTGTGTAAATCTCAGTACTTAATGCACAAAATACAAATCCTTTAGTAGGTAAAACAGTTCCTATATATGAATTTAACTGTTTGCCTGGAGTTCATCTTTAAATCTGGGTATATTTTTAGTATTTTTTTTTTTTTTTTTTAATGGTAGGCCTAACATATTAAAGTGCATTGATCCATAACTATGCCTAAAAGAAAATTAGCATAAAATGTTTGGCTACAGACTAAATCGGAAAGGCGTTTTATTTTTAAGGATTTTAAAATTCTATACTGGATTGCAACTTTAATAAGTTAATAAAAATTAATGAATACAAGTTAAAATGTGTCTGTGAATCTTTAGGTATATGAATTTACAGACTGAAACTACTAATTTTTCTGTTCCATTTCTAACATTTACCTTTCTTTTATCCAGGTCGTTTTCGTCAGATTAAAGTTCTCACAGATGTTGCAAACGCATTTTCGTCATTATATTCTCAAGTTTCTGGAACTCCGCTCCAACGAATAGGCAGCTCCAAATCTCTAACAACATCTACTACTGTGGAACCCACCAAACCAGCACCTCTTACTAGGGCTTCCAGCCAGACTGCCGCTAGACTAATGGAGACTTTATCAAAACTTAATTTATGTCGAGCAGCAGGGGATGCCAATTCTGTCCAGTCTCCAGATGACGGAGGGCAGTTATCGAAGAATAATGAAGAGGAAGGAAGTAAAAATGAGCTGAAGGCACAGAAGCTGTTCAAAAAGAATTTGTCACCTCTTGCTACAGTTAAAGAGGAAGCCTCATCTTTACTTGCAACAGATTTGAATGGTCATGATATTTCTACCCGTCCAAAAGAAAATGGTGTTGACGTGGACCCTTTGCGTGAACCCAACAGCATTAAACCGCAAGAAACCTCCATGAACTCAGTTGAGTATATGTCTTCACAAATCGCAGATTCTGGGTTTAAAGATTTGAGTGTATCCACTGATCAGGATTGTGAGAATTACCTAACAGAAAAAAATCCACAGACATCCACCCCAGACAAGGAACTATTTGCCCCAAATCCTTCAATTGCAAGTCTTCTAACGCAGGCAAAGGAGTCTTTTGAATTAGAAGAGGTAAGATGGCCAATCTTGTTTTCTTTTTGAAATGGTAAATAGTTGTCAGTGTATTTTCCTGCAATTAGATGCTGTTAAACTGTCTGGAATTTGGGCAAAGGAGGTATGGTGTACTGAGTCGCAAGTAAAGGAACTAACACTTCAATGTCATAGCAGGCACCATACCTTTTTTCAGAGCTCTTTCACTTCATGCACTGCCATACCCTAGTAAAAAGGCATGGTACTTTCAGGTGTAGGGGAATACAGGACACTTTCCAGAATTTAGTGCCGTGTACCAAACCTAGTCATGTTAACCATGTGTAACTATTGACTTTCACTATTTCACATGTGAGCTTCTTGTGAATGAAAGCTGGTCAGGCAGTGTTGAGCAATGTTATAGAGTCTTATTGGATCACGGTGTTGTCTTCTACGAATCTAGTGGCTGCTGTGTAGGTAACCTAAATATGGAGTTGGATGTTTAAAAGATCATGTTTAATAATATAAGAAAATGATAAGCAGTTGTCTTTTTTTAACCCAGTGCGGAAAACTGTTTACTATTGGCAACACATTTACCATTCCTCCAGTATACAGAAGGCTCCATTTCATGCTTAAAGCCACACACTCTGGGCAAAATGACAATTGTATTATTGTCGTTTACACATAGTGGCTTCAACTTTTTTGCTACCTTAATAAATGAGGCCGTGTTTGTATCATGTGATATGGATGACCTAGTTTTTACATGCTTCATTCTTTTAGGACAAGTGACAGTAAAGTTTTTTATAGATGGTTTTGGTGTACATTTATGGGTGCCCTAAATGTTGTATATGGTCTTTTTACAGAGGATTTGCTGGTAACTTATCAGCTGATTGTATAATTTCATGAACTAGATAATTGTCATCTATCCAATGGGTGGTATTCAGGCTTTTTTTTTTTTTTTGCCTTTCCACCGTTGTCCTATTCTTTGAACTTGATGGAAAAGATGTATGTTCATTGTATGACATTTTCAGGGCTGCTTGGTAAACTCATTTTAAAATATTAAAATGATCTTATGAATTTGTGTAGTGCCATGAAGCCATCACAGAGTGGATGTCCCTGTCGTGCATGTATGTGCAGCTCGCAAAGCTTACTCTGCAAGACTTGGTATTTGTGTTATCACCACTGAGACTTGACATATACAGACAACATTTAGCAAGCACACCTCCTTACAGGGGTGGTGCATGCAATGCCAAGCTGTAATTTCTGGGAATTTTTTTTTAACTATCCCTGCACTACAAGAGCTATGTGCTTGTATTGGTCTAGGTGCAAAAATAACAAAATTGCATTCACCCAATCCTGGGAGCCACCTGGCTCTTAGAGCGGTCCTTCCAGCCTCTCTTTCCCCTCTGCTCCAGCAGTTTAAGGTCCCATGAGTTATCATGCCCTATAGATGTATTGGACATGAGGCCGTCGAAAAAGAACATACTATCTCTGCATCAGAGGAGGAGAGAGGCTTGAGGGAGCACTCTTAGCAGCCAGCTGGCTTTGAGGTCTGGGTGAGTATACCTTTTTGTTATTTTTGCACATAGACCAAAATGAACACTTTACACTTCCAGTGTGGGGGTGGCCACACTGCAAGAGATAAAGAACTTAGGAGAAATTGTTTCTTAAGTGTGTAGGGTACCCCAAGTAGATCGAAATCCTTTGCTGAGCAGATGTGTAAAAACACTTGATACTTGGGCATCTTATTGTGTCCAGCGAACATAGTCTGGTTTCCACAGGGGTTCAGGGAATATGGTGGGATGCCTGTTGTAATTAAACGGCCGGACGGCGGCTTGAATGTGGGTGGGCGTTTTTTAAACGTCCTTTCCCGCTCATGCCCGCAGCTTGGCGGTGGGCACGAGTGGGAATTCAGCCTGCACTGTAAACAGCCAGCGATGGCTGTTTACGTACAAGCGTTCGGGCGTCTGTAGAGACACCCGATCGCTTGTAATGTGCATGCGGGTGTGCGCCCCCTCCGCCGCTGCTGGCGATCCCGAGCTCCGCTGTTCCCGGTGCGAGCCCGGGACCAGCACAGCAGCTCTGCGGCCGGAGATCAAACGGAGCTCAGTACACAAGCTCTGTTTGATCTCCTCTCCGCTTCTGAATGCAGGCAATGATGTGTATTACATCACTGTCTGCATTCAGTGTCACTCTCCGGTACAGAAACCGGAGAGAAGCTGGTGAAGCAGCTTCTCTGGGGGTCCCTAGGTGACGTTAGGAGTCTTAAAGACCCCTGATGTCTCCATAAAGAGGACCTGCCAATGGAAATTGGCTATCACAAAGTGAAAAAATAAAAAGAATTGGTTACAAAAAAAAATTAAGTCACCTATAAAGGTAATAAAAAAAAATGTAAAACATTTTTTTAAGTCCCCCGCCCCCCACATAAACATGCAAACATGCGCCGAGTGCGCCTAAGTGCGTAAACGACGATTGCATCCATTACGCCGCACATGTTGCGTATCGCCGTGAACGTTGCAGTGAGAGCAATAATTCTAGGGCCATCAATCACTGATAACCCTAAACTGATGAGCTTTAAAAGCTTTTAAAGCGTCGCCTATGGCCAATTTTGGGTATGGTAGTTTTTGCGAGTTCGCAGACGCACGCAATTTTAAAGCTTAACATGTTTGGTGTCTATCTACCCGACATGTCCCCGACTTTTATATTTTGCCAAAAATTTGGGTAATAACTGTTTTATAACATAACGTAGGGAAAACCGTTTTTTGCCCCCCACATTTTCGGTACTTTTTTCATTATATAGTAAAAAAATTAAAAACCCAGTGGTAATTAAATACCACCAAATGAAAGCTCTATCTGTCCCCAAAAAATGGTATAAAATTCATTTCAGTACAGCGTTGCTTGACGGAATAAATGTCAGTTAAAAGTACTGCAGCGCTGAATACTGAAAAATGGCCTGAACAGGAAGGGGGTATAAACACCCCGGCCAGCAAGTGGTTAAAATGGGCTTTCAGTGAGTTCCAGGGTGTTTGCATGCGTTCCATAGCAGGTACAATAGGGCTTGCTGCAGTTTTTTTACATGTTTGTAACTGAACGCTGCGGAGTGAACTAGAGCCCAAAATACCATTGGAATACATTGGACGCAGTTTTGATCCGGTCTGTAACTGCTCCGCTCCTGGAACGCGCTTGGTGTGAACAAGCCCTAAGGCTTGTATTGGGTCATTTTGAACTAATGCTGAAATTGTTTTGACATTTGCACTTGAACACAGTACCAAGTGTGCGGTTTCCCCAATTTGTTCCCTGATATGAGACTTTTAAGGACTGTTTTGCTGGATTTTGAACTGGTCATATGAACCCTCACGATGTTACTTTTTTTTTTTCTTCCTTCGCAAACAATATTGTAAGCAAAATCCTCAAGGTGACCGGAAATGCTTACGTAGAAGGTTGTCTGACTCTATTTTGGTAACCTTTTTTTCTTATATAGATTTACTTTTGTGTCTCTTGATATTCAGATATCCGCACAGCACGGTAGTCTTGTTTTTTTTCTAGTTCCTCTTTCTAACCTTAAACTCTCCATCTGGAAGGATATAGAACACTTAACTCCATCACTTCCTCCAGTGAAACCCAGCAGCCAGACCCTGATCTGCACTACTTCAGATCATGTAATCTAAGGAAGTTGAAGTTCTAATATTTACTTGAAACCTCATCAAACATTTTCCAACAGTAAACACTGCAGCAAAACAAAGAGCAGCTAGAAGACCGCTTCACATGAGCGGGATGATGAATATTGGAGCCTGATAGTGAGGTAGGGTAATCTGCATTCACAGGGTTTTGTTGTCATAGTTGAAATGCTGACTTCTGTAATTCTAGACCTTCGCTTTGAAGAACAATGCTCCTTTGAGGCAGTTTAGCCGGCCAGTGTATAAAGCTGGACTCCTGGCAGATGGAAAAAAGCTACTGAGTGCAGTTTTTTGTGTGCATTGCATTAAATATGCATTCTATTTAAATGAAAATGTAAATAGCTGAATCAGTCTTGATTTCCAGCCTTGCACTGTAGAAATTGGCCTGGAAGAAAGGGAAGGTCCATGCTCTCATCAGACTATGCTCAAATGTGGCTTAAGGAACACACTGATAGCGGGTTCACCCATAGCATTGCACCAAACGTATGGGATTTGTGCGTTCAGCGCACAGTATTGCGTGCTAGGTGCGCTAATTAGAGGAGCACCAAAATGAACATTTCAAAAAACGAAACCAGAATGGGAAAAAAAGACAAACTGAAAATTTGTTTTTGTTTTTTTTTCAAATTTTTCTTATTTAAAAAAAAATATTTTATTTTTTATAAACGTTTTAATTTGTTTTTAGATTTTTATTTTTATTTTTTATTTTTGACTTTACTGTTCATACCTTGTGGAAATAGTATGTTTACTGTGTTCACAATCATGAATGAAGAGGAAGTGATGTAGATCACTCCCATTCATTCATTCATAATTGGGGACACAGTAAACATAGCCATCACTGACTGTACCCGCTCTCCATTCTGACACTGTCACAGGAGGCTGCACGAGTGGTGTGGGGATGAGTGCTCGATCTTCTCTGACAGCTGGCTCCTCCCCTGCACCGTCGGCTCAGCCTCCTGTGACAGCTGGCTCCGCCCAAATGGCCGCTCTCCTGATCTGTGACAGGAGGCTGAGCGGTGCGGGGAGGAGAGATGCCGGCTGCTCAGAGCGCTCGGCCTCCTGTGACATTTTCTCTCTTCCCTGCTGGGACACAGAGCAGTGCCCAACGGGGAGGATAGAAAGTAGGACCGCTATTTTGGCCAAAAGATGGCATTTTCGGCCGATATGTTTCAGCCGAAATTTTCGCTAACACTAATGCATTGCTTTGCCTTTTTATTATCAAAGCCACCCCAATGCATCTCTCACTGGGTTGCGTAGCAGCGCAATGTGCTGTACTGCAGTAACATGCAGTGAAACTTCTGGCTTACTTTTGTTATTGCTGTACTGCAGCACACACCTGTTGAGAGGTGTGTTGGAGTGCTAATGAATAACAACACAATGCAGCAGTTCACGTAGCATGCAGTAGTGTTCGTTGTGCATAGCGAGCACTAAACGCATGGATCTTGCATGTTTAGCACAACGATATGGTGTGAACTGTGTAGAGCGACCTTATTGGTCTGCTGCTTCTCCTTCGCATAGGCTGGGGGCAGGGAGCTGACCAGGCTATATTGCTTAATTGCAATAAAGAAAAGGTCAGGTCATCAATTGGTCTTTGCTGTCTGGCAAGTCAGTGTAAATCTCTGGACTGGCTGGATATAATTACTTATCCTTTGGCATATAAATCGGCTACCATGTATGCAATTTTTAGCCTTGTATTTCATGATTTCAGCTTTAAAGCAAAAAATTGTTTTGCCGATCCAGGGCAAAGAAACAAGTTTATTTTCATCCCCAGTGCTGCCCCCACATATGCTTGGCATTTCCTTGGCTCAGCTCATTGACCTGAGTAGGAACATGTGACTCCATGTGACAGTGCTGGACCAATCAGTGCATTCACATGGGGATTCCATAGCTCTGAGTGAAATACGACTCTCGCAACTTGGAGAGGCACGGGAGTGACAGTTCAAAAATTGGAGGTTACTTTCTCATATCCATTCACAAAGCTGCACAAATAATTTTACACGTTTGTTATTTTTAATCATAATTTTACATCAAACTGTTTTAGTTCACAGAAATATCAGATTGATGTGGAATTATCATTTTCCCACATGAAGTGAAATATATAACTGCTGAGAACACATCTTTCACATGATTCAGTACTTTATTCCCAGATGAGACAAATAATGACTCGTAAGAGTTTCTTTTTCTGCTCTTATCTTTAGACACCTCATAGGGACAGAGGGTTAACTCAAGACATTAGTGTTTTTGAAATCCCTTATTGATACAATGGAAAGTCATCCAATGGTAGTTTAGTTTTGGTTAGATACTAGCCAGATCACCTTGTATCCCTTGGACTATAGTAGCAAGATTAGTCGTGTTTACTATTGAGTATTCTTTTCATTTGCTTTTATTATGGAAAATGCTGCATCAGGAGTAAGACTCCATGCCATGGGTCAATAGCCAGGATCTTTGGTAAGACTATCTCTCTGCCACTATCTCTTAAAGGAATAAGGAAAATGTCAGATCAATCAGTCCATTCTACCAAATTATCTAATCAAATTTTAAGTGACTCCCACCCACTAAGTTCAATGATCTTCACTGTGTGGCCCTACCTGGTGCTGCACAGACTGTAAACATCCTAATTGGCTCCTCTTAGTGTGCGCATCTGCTGCGGTCTCATTGATTGGTATGGGTGAGCTCAGTATGGCTCACCTATAGAAATAAATGGGACCGTGGTGCATTTGCACACTGAGAAGGGGAACCGATATTGGCGTTTTCAAAAGAAAGGCTGTATGCTATTGGTCAAGGCCACACAAGTAGAGATCACTGAAATGGAGAGGAAGCACAGTATTTACCACAGCAGTCTGCACTCAGGGTGGTGGGAGATTTTTTAAAGGTTCCTTTATAACAGTCCAAAGAGGCATCAAATCCAGTAACTATGTGATGCACATATCTTAAATTAAACAAAAAAAAAAACTTCCTTTACCTTCCCTTATTGAGCCAAATCCTCCAATTGTGTCTCATATGCTCCCCCTCCCAGGCAGTCCAGCTCTCAGATGGAGGGTTTCAGCAGCAGAGGCAGTGCTATCAGTTCCGAAAGCAGTGGGCAGGACTAGGTGTTGGCAGTAGGTGCTAAGTGGCACTTTACAGGCTCATGAATCAGCGGTGACCATGCTGATAGCTCCCTGCAACATCTTCTCATCCCACTGTAGTGCAAAAAGGCAGAGCCTACATGAGGGTGGCAACTCTGCTCTGAATTCATTTAGCAGTGTAGCATTGATGCCAGGATCAAAAGGTATTTGTGGGTTTTTGCAGGGGGAGCTGCAAAAAAGAGAATACTGTTATGTGCAGTGGCACTTATAATTGAGGAGGTCATATTCCTTTTTGTAAAGGACACCTTAAAGGGTTTCTAAACCCTCAGCTTTTTTTGCATATATCTATTGCTAGCAAGCAGTAGATGTATGCAAAAAGTTTTGTGTTTTTTTTAAACCCGCTTTAACAGCGGTTTCAACTTACCTGTGTCTTCCCTACGCGCTCCCGTCCGAAAATGTGAAACTGCACGGGCGTCCGCAAAGCATGTTGGGGCGGGCGCATGCACAGTTCACACTTTCAGCCGGGACGTGAGGAAAGACACAAGGTAAGTCTATGGACGCGTGCACCCGCATGCAGACACCATGGGAGAGTAAGTGCCAGCAAGCTCAGAGGAGTCGGCGCTGGATAGGAGATTCGCCGCAGTGCTGGAGAGAAGGCTGAAAACTACAGGAAAGAAGATCGGATTAAAAGACATAATTTAAGGTAATTGCTGACATTAACGTTGGGGTGAGGGGGAAAAAATTGCCTTTAATGTCACTTTAACTGAAAGTGAACTTGTCCTTTATGTTGCAGACTCCAAAAGTTCAGAAAATTATTTTAAGTTGACTCTGATTCTGCCTCACTCTTACAAACTAGAGAGATTCAGGCTGTTCTAGGATACATGGACTGAGAGAATTCTAGCACATCGGTCGAGCCCCACTGTTTACTAAGAAAGAGAGTTGTTTGGTGGGTGAGCTACATGTGAATAAAAGGCGTGATGCCAGAGAGATGAGACATTTCACTGTGCTGTGTTACAAATCTAACATTGAAAATGAGATGAAAACCCAGAATCTGAAATAAAGTATCGTCTCAGAATAAGCCTTATGAAATGAGTATTATAGCTGCTACGTGACGTTTATTTGAAATATTGGAACGGTCTTCATTTGCTTTTTTTAGACTGGATAATCATATTGGCATGTTTAATTTTGCTGACGGTCTCTTTTTATATGTATGTATGTATGGTATGTATGTATGTATGTATGTATGGCGCAGTATAATGAGAACGCTCCAGCTTTAGACCGACATCCTGCACTTCAATACAAGGGTTAATATCTGAATACACAGTCCATAAAGAGCGTGGGATAGATTACCTCTTAAGCCCGGCTGCTATTATTTAACATTGGGTTTTGTAATAAAATAGATGTCTGCGTGTTTTGTTTTGTTTCACAAACACAAAGACGTTTCTAATTTTAACTCCGGCCTTCTGCGTCAGACATGAAGTAGGGGGTATGTTGTGTTCATTTCTATGCAGGTTTGACAGACCCCCCTTCCCTGGTGGAAATTCTCTTTTTACTTTCTACCTGGAGGGCCAGCCACTTAAAGCTTATTCAAGAAGCCAGCGCAGAGAGCACTGATGTAAAACCAGTCATAAAACGTATGCAGTTCTTTTCACAATATAGATTGTTTCCTTTTAAGTCACTGCCATTTATCATCGCTGCTGGCACGGATATGTTAAAGGGGCAACTAAAATGATTTCAACTGAACTCCAGGTACAAAAGCATTAGTTTCAATATATTCCTCCAAAAGCCACAAAGCTTATAAATCCACTTTGCATTCACCATATGTCTCTACAAACACAGATATTATCTTATAAAAGTAGTGGTGACATTATCGCTCTATTACACTGCCTATGCAGAGAGGCCAGCTGTGGGAGGGATGCAGCAGGTCCTCCCACTACAGGCTGCCTGCAGAAAACTACAGGAGGGGACAGATACAAGACCAGTCACCCTGCACAAGGAGAGAGAGCAACAGTGACCTGTCTTTATTACAGGAAGCTCCTGCACAGAGGCAACGTTTGACACTGGATCACTGCACAGAACTCACCGAGACTTAAAGGAGAACTATGAGGTGAGTGATTTCCATAGGAAATAGCTTGCGATTATACTGAGCGGTGGGTCATGGGAGGAGGTTAGTTATATGTCCTCCCGTGACCCTAAAGAGAACTATGGGGAAAAACACTTACCCCATAGTTCTCTTTTTAAGTAAGAATATACATGCTTCTTGTTTTCAGATATTTGCTTTTTACTAGGAGTTCAGCTTTAAAGCCCAACCCTATGTTTGTTTTTTTTTTCCATGTGAGCACGTCCACCTGCAGCAGTAAATGCAATCCTAGGAGGAGGTGTGTTCATGGCGGCCTACGCTCACAGGAAGTGGGTTAAATGGCACTGGGCTTCATTCAACTTGAAAGATGATCATCATCTAGTGGGCAAGTGGTGTGTATGTTTGGGACAGCTCTGGAGAGCAAGTGAGCAAAATCTGCCTTTTTTTTCTGTTTTGGCAGTGCTGGGCAATTGTGTTTTTATTTTTTATTTAAAAAAAAAAAAAAGTTGGATTTAGTGTAAATGACATTCTATGCTTGTATGTTCTTGGGGAAGACGGAAGGTTTGCTCAACTAAATCCAGCTTTTTAGTGTTGCACAGTGGCAGATACTAAAGCTGGCCATACGCCTGCAGGCTAAACAAACACAAAAATCGATCATGTTCCTCCATCAACCCTAAGCATCACAGATGGACAAATCTCCTGCTCACCACTGACACGATACTTGAACATTGACTGCAGTCACTGTTTGGCAGTCAAAGATTTTCAGCTCGGCTCCTTGGATTGAGCGATATCTTTTGTTCAGTCGGCAGTGCCACCCTCATAAGATTTTGGACAATTTCTGTGAATCAGCTGACATTCTAACAGTGTATGACCCGCCTTAGGCCAGCCAGGAACATATAGTGTGCGTTTTGCCAGCCCTTCCATTAAGTGGGCTGCTTATGATTATGGAACTGAACACGTCATTTGAAAAGTAGATCTCCAAACGAAAAATAGTGGGCGCCCCTGACATAGACTTCACAGATTTCTTAGGGAGAATGGTAGTATTGGACCAGGTTTGGTAAATTGCTTCTACTTTAGTTACCCTCCCTCACCCCTTTAGAGTTTGTCTAGGGGTGTCTGCCTAACTCATAGACATATATAATACAAGCAGCATGTGAATGCTGATTCAAATTGCTTTTAGTTGAACATAAAATACTGTATATGCACATAAACTACACTTTAGGTTTACATAGCATTGTCTTACTAGTCTGGGTTGGGTTTAAAGGATATCCTTGTTGAAAACGATTGGCCACAGCCGTTTCGAAACCTCTAGACATCCACGACAGTGTTGTGCAAATGAATCATCTTACCAAAAAAAAAATGCAGGATTATCTCACGCATCTGAGTCATTGATATTGAAATGGTTTGTCAAAAAAATGTGTGGGTGGAAATGACAACCCTTGTGGGTATAAATTGCTTATCAATTGCTTCCACCCACTTGTCAACCCCTCCACATCTATTATTGGGTTTTAGTCTCTCTCCACTCTTATCAGCTCTTAAAATTACTCCACCCTGTCTAAAAAGAACAAACAAGCCAGTTTTATTATTGTCCCTAAAGCCTGGCTTGTGTTTTCAGACACATTATCTATTGGAAATTTTAAAAGGGAGCTTGTATTTTAAGCTTATTTTGTTTAAAGTGAACACTGCATTGTGAATGTTCTCAAGAATGCTTATATAGCAGAAGCTCTATATTGTACAATGCAGAAAAATATTGTAATGTGATGGGGGAAGATGATCTGTGTTTTAAAGGTACACCTGAAAAAGGAAAAAAACAAAACCGTGAGCCTAGGAATGCATGCCGAGAGCCCAGCCTACTTGTTCAGGGCTTAAAGTAACATTAAACACAGTTATTCACAAAAGAGTTTAGAGTAGGCAGGAGAAGGGAACAATCTAGGACAGGGGTGCCCACAATTTTTTGTGTCAAGATCTACTTTTCAAATGACGACCTCAAAAAGATCTACCAA
>NW_017306668.1:702878-710692 GCF_000935625.1 Nanorana parkeri | reverse complement strand
CACAAAAAAAAAAAAAAAAAAAAACTGGGCTTCAACAGTTCTTATTACACTTCAAATCCTGTCTCTCCTGGCTTCCTATCCTCGAACTCTCCCCTGGCTGGCTCTACTCGCGCTCTCTTGTGGTTGTCTCTACTCGCGCTCTCTTGTGGTTGTCTCTACTCGCGCTCTCTCCTGGTTGTCTCTACTCGCGCTCTCTCCTGGTTGTCTCTACTCGCGCTCTCTCCTGGTTGTCTCTACTCGCGCTCTCTCCTGGTTGTCTCTACTCGCGCTCTCTCCTGGTTGTCTCTACTCGCGCTCTCTCCTGGTTGTCTCTACTCGCGCTCTCTTGCCAGGAAATTAGAAAAGCAAAATATGTTCACACCATTTCCTGCATTTATCAGCACTGTGAGCTGCTGGAACGCACTGGAGCGCATACTGTAAGGCTCCCTGCGTTCTGCGGTGGGAGTGGCGGTGCATTCAAGTCAATGGTACCGCAGCTACGCCCCCCCAGATTGCGTGGCAGTTGAGCTCCCCAGAATGCGTGGCAAAACAATGCCGTGTTCTGGTCCGATGTGATCACAAAAAAAAATAGTACAAGCACCACTACGCCCCCTCCCGCCCCAGAGCGCAGGGAGCCTAACAGTATGCGATCCAGTGTGTTCCAGCAGCTCACCGGGCTGGAACGCACTCTTAAGTGGTGTGAACAAGCCCTCAGACTGGAAAGGATCCTGTGAAGTAAATGATAAGATGGAAAAGATATCATGATTGATGGGGTGCTATGTAATAATACAAGATGCTGACAGCCCACATTGTCCTCCTATAAATACACAATTCCCTAGAGCTGAAGTAACTAGTAATACACCCTGATCGTTTTAGCTGTTCTTTATAAACAGCCCACTGCCTCTGTTATGTGGGGTGGGTATAGTTGCATGGAGGCAGGGCTGTGTACAGATCACAGTACCTTGGTGGTCCCAACCTACTCCATGGACCGGATGCAGCCTGCTCAGCCTCTCCTCTGCTCCCTGCTGCTGTATCTGGGAGACACATTTCCTGGTTCTATCAGCCAGGAGGATTACAACACTGCATGGGCTTTGCACGATTTCTGCGCCACCTTCAGGTCATGAGGGAAACTGCCGCACACATTCAGCTGCACTAGAACTGCTGGAGGGAGCTCAGGACATTGAGCCGACTTGCGATCGTGATCTACCAGCTTAAGCTTTGCGATCGACTGGTAGATCGCGATTAACCTAATGGGCACCCCATATCTAGAACAACATAGCTGAACTGGAAAGTGAGCAGAATTGGAGAATTTTTCCAAATCCGCTATTTTGGCCTAGATTGTTCACTTATCCTGCCTTCTCCAAACCCTTCACCCTTTTGTGAATAACCCTGTAAATCTTCTTTTTTTTAAAAAATAATGAATACAGATCAAACAAATGTATACATTGCCCAACAAAGTTTTTCTTGAAATTTGTGCCCATGCATTCAGTCGTCATGTTTCCAAACCACTCCAACTCTCTCAGCTAAGCTTTCTTGAACTTCCTGTCCAGTATAAGGTCACAATGGACAGAGCAGTCTCCAGCAGTTTTGTGAAGACACACAGCTTACAAGCGCACACAAGGGAGGCTCCATATGACCCTGCAAGGGAAAGGAGCCACCCTAAAACAGGAGGAGCTTGTGGCTTTTACCATGTGACAGTGTTCCGGCCTGAGTGGCCAGTTGCTAGGCCAGAACACTGTCACATGGGAAGGGCAGTGACATCTACCTACGTAAGCTCCAACACCAAAGCTTACCCGGGGTAGACACCGGTAAATTAGGAGGTGGCAAAGGGATGTGAGGAAGGTGAATATATATTGCTGGAAATTTATGGGAAGGTTACAGGATCTCTTTAAAACAGGGCCATGTAGCCATTTCTCCTTAAAAATTACAGCTGGTGTCTCACTTTTGAGGTTTTCTGTAGCTGTTGTCAATGGAGCTGGCTCCCACAGAAAATCCTGTTGGTTCCTGGATTGGACAGACTGGCGTCTGAATTTCATATTAGTTTGTCCACCCCTGCTTTAAAGTACAATTAAACCCTCACGTTTTTTTGCATTTCTCTACTGCTAGCAAGCGGTCGATTTTTTTTTTTTTTTTTTTTTTTTTTTTTTTTTTTTTATATGTAAAAACATTTTTTAAAGAAAAGTTATTAAAAAGGTTAATACTTACCTACGTCTCCGCCACACGCTCCCTTCCGAAAATCTGAGGATTCTTGGGTGGCCGCAAAGGATAATGGGGTGGGCGCATGCAGAGTGGAGTTCTTTGGCTGGACGTAGACTAGAGACACCGGGTAAGTCAATGCAGTCAGCACTGCATCAGAAACCGGCACCAGGGGGCCGAAAGGCGGCGCGCATGAGCAGCAAATCAGCCTTCAATGTAAACAGCCGGCGATGGCTGTTTACATACAAGCGTTCGGGTGTCTGTAGAGACGCCCGATCGCTTGTAATATGCGTGCGGGTGTGTGGCCCTCCCCTCTCCGCTGCTATTGGCGATCCCGAGCTCCGCTGTGCCCGGTCTGAGCCCGGGACCAGCACAGCAGCTCTGCGGCCGGAGATCAAACGGAGCTCAGTACACAATCTGTATGGTAGCTTTTGCGAGTTTGGTGTCTACCCGACGGGACACCGCCTTTTATATTTTGCCAAAAATTTGGGTAATAACTGTTTTATAACATAACGTATGGAGAACAGGTTTTTTTCCCCCCCAAATTTTCGGTACTTTTTTCATTTATATAGTAAAAAAATAAAGACCCCAGTGGTGATTAAATACCACCAAAATAAAACTCCTATCTGTCCCTAAAAAATGGTATAAAGTTAATTTGCAGTACAGCGTTGCATGATGGAATAAATGTCAGTCAAAGTACTGCACCGCTGAACACTGAAAAATGGCCTGGACAGGAAGGGGCTGTAAACACCCCGGACAGCAAGTGGTTAAAATGTCACAGATAATACACTTGGGGAGTATGTTATACATCAACTACCCAACCGTACCACTGGCTGACTGCCGTTCACATGCATCCTCGCCACTAGATATAACCAAGGAGCATAGGAGTTTCCTTTTGCTCCTCAGCCTAATCTAGTGGTGAAAATTCTGTTTTGACCGGCATTTGGTCAGAGTATGGCTGCGTGAATGATTTATAAATCATCCCCTATAAGGGTATGATTTGTTAATCAGTAAAATTAAACAGTTGGTCATCTCTGAATACTTTTGTGAATAGCTCACTGCTTGTAGTTATGGATCACTTCAAGATGTTATGATGATTTTTTGAATATGAAGAAATAAGCTGACAGTTCTGCTACTTTCTAACTTTTACCCATATGTGCAAGAAGTCAAAGTCAGGAATCAGATGCCTTATTTTAAACAATAGTGGCATGATCCAATATAGCAAACAAAAAACGGATCTTTTAGACTTAACTGCACCTAGATAGGATCACCCTGATTATATGCTTGCGTAAGAAAAGTAAGCAAACAGCAACCGACCTAGAACACCACCTACGCAACCATAGAAAGAAGGTTTAAAGGGCGAAGACATTTTTCTAGAAACACAGAAGTGTCTATGGCAGTGGTGGATGAAATTCTGTATTTACAGTGTATCTTTTAGTCGCATTGCAGGTCTGCATAATTTAAATTCCTGAAATGTTACAATATGCAGCAAAAGCTCGTTCACACACATACATAAGGACACAAGCCCGCACACTAAGGGCCTGTTCACACGACGTCCGTTTTGTGTGCTGACCGGATCCGTACGCTGCTGCACTCAAAATGTATCCCTATGTGTTTTATGGGCTACAGTTCTCACATGCGCAGTCCATTCAGCTTACGACAGGAAAAAAAACTGCATGTCACATTTTGTCCAGTCCGGAAATGGTATTCTTGCTCCACTTATTATGATGTTATCAACGATAGACAGAGAGGTTGGGGTAGAGGTAACGACATGAACTGCAAACATTTGGAACATGCCCATTACCTTGCCATGGACATACGAGTAAAGGAAAAAAATGTATCCGGGTGACCTCGCAAATCCTCGTACAAACTCCAGAACTGACCCTTGGAGTCCCGGAGCCTCAAGATTGGGTGTACCCAATAACGACGTCTCCTGCGGGCTCGTTCTCTCCTGATTGCTGTAGCCAGCACCATCAACATGCCTGCAAATATGTGATACATGTCTGATCACCAGCTTTACAAACACAAAGGGAAGTAGATGTTCCGAGAAGGCAGAAGTGACCTCAGAGGCTGAATCTGCATACTGACATACTGACTTACCCCTTGGCTAAAAAAAAAAAAAATGAACTGTCAGCATCCAGACCGAAAACGCATCAAAAACGCACTGCATCAGCAGCTCCACGTCTGCTGATCAGGACCTGATCTCATGTGAACATGCCCTTAAACAATCCAGTTTCATGTGCAGACTGGTCTCCTTGTGTGTTGACAATGGTGGACACGGTTTTTAACTTTATTGAAATGTCACAAAGTGACATTTCATTCATTTCTGTTCACCAGAGTGGAGACCGAGACTTCATGTGAGCTCCGATGCAGTGTAGAAAGATGCAAACTTGATGCATTTTTTTCTGCACTGCTCCATTTTGTTTTGGTGTGAACAGGACACATGGAAAACAATTACCGAAATTCTTCGCTCCATAAGACGCACTTTTTCCCCCCAAAAGGCAGGCAAAAATGTCGGTGCGTCTTATGAAGCAAATATTCCCCCCCAGGTCTTGACAATCTCCTGCGCCAGCAGCCCTGCCGCCTCAGCTGTCACACACATGCGCCCAGCGGCTCCCACAGGGTGATGTGTGTGTGAGAACTGAGGCGGCAGGGCTCACAGTGTACCGGACAGAGCCAGCTAGGCAGTGTTATTCACCTCTTCCATAATGCCGCTGCCCGTGCTGCCGCTGTCTAACTTCTGTGTCTGACCGGCTTCTCACCTTCCTGTGTCATGCCAGTGTATTACCAGTGTCCCCTACCCTCCCACTCATGTGTCTTATGGAGCGAAAAACACAGTATTTTTCTATGTACCCTTACGGTGATCTGTGCTGATCAGGTGTAGAAAACTCAGGTCTCCGGAGTCTGGGCATAGTATGAATGAGCCCTAACCATATAATTTTTCTCGAATGCTGCATCTTTTATTGTTTTAAAAGAACTGCTCAGGATTTACATGATTGTGTAATCTGAGCCAGTATATCAGTACAGGAAGTAGATTGGAGGGGGGGGGGGGTTACTGTGATCTCTTAACAAGTAACAATTACCTGTATGTGCTATGCTTGCATATTACTAAACATTTGCATGCTTGGTGTGAAAAAATATATCGGCTGCTCAGGGCTGCAACTAATGATTATTTTCATAATCTATTAGTTTGCTGATTTTTTTTTGATTTTTTTTTTTTCGTTTAATCGGATAAAAAAAATAAAAATACCATCCTTTAATTTAATTAATAAATAAAGTTTACTTAAGAATAAAACTGCATGAACGATTTTTTGAAATTGCACTGGAACGTATGGCATTTCTGTACTGTGTGGGTCGATCACTGAGAGGGAGGCGCGTTTTGAGGTGCCATTGAAATAATAGCATTGCACCGCACCTCCCGCAGCAGAATTTGTCAGGCTGAATCTGAAAATGACTTTTTTTTCTAATTGTAAGCACATGGCGCTTGAATAGCTTTAGCCAGGGAATGGCCGCTGCCAGTGTCAAGATTCCCCAGGTGGCAGCTGAATGTAAATACAGCAGGTTGTGGGCTGGTGCAATACCCAGCCTTCTATTGGCCATTTCAAATTGCAATGGCTAATAGCAGGCTCTTGCACCCACTGCTTGATGTGCCCTCCTCCCAGTATGGTGGAGAGAGCTAGGGGATCCAACCAACTAAACAATAATGAGAATAATTGACAGTTCTATTCTCATTATTGATTAATCGATTAGTTGGTTGCAGTCCTACAGCTGCTAGATCCATTTTACTGTACCACACTGATGTTAAATGCTCTAACCCCTAATACAAAATCTCTTTGTATTGGTCTTGGATCTAAATGAGTACAGTAGGACTTTTTTACAAGTTTTGAGCATAATGTTTTTAACATACTTGGTTTATTGCAAGTCTCAGGAGAATCTATTTAGTAAAATGGCATTTGCATACTCTAGTAGACATTACCAGGTGGCCTCTTGTCAGCTCTGCTTCGTTGTTGAGTCACCCACTGAAAAAGGGGTGCTTTGTAATGTAAATGTACCAAGCAACTGTGTTTGAGCGCTCTAGTCTACCTCTAAAGGAAACGAGGTCACCATCACACCAGAGAATTGTGTCCACACCAAACATCTATTTATTGATGTATCTTGTCACAAGAATAGCAACATTTCGGGGGCCACGCAGGGTGCCTTCCTCAGTATGGTTTGAACACTAATCTTCGGTGTGCTGGTGACATCTTGTTTCCTACATTGTTTAGAGCGGCGCCATCCACAGTCACTTCAGCACCCGTCTTAAGGGGTTTACTAGTAAGGAGTGCTGTGGGATACCCATTGGACTCTAGTCTACTTCTGTCCCCATGCCTCACTGTTGACCATCACTGCAATGGACAACCTAATAGTGTGACTCATGAAGTTGTGGTTTAGAGATCCACAGGAGCTGGACACTATTTGTATGATAGACTATCCAAAGATGTGGGGCTCTCGGGCGCTCTGGAAAGAGGTGCTGACATGTAAATGTGACCGTATACATGGCAATCTACTAATTGCCTGAAATGATCTTTCATCGCACAGACTTAAAGCAGACGTTTACCCATATCTTTTTTTTTTTTTTTTTTTAACATTCATTTTTATTGGAAGATTTCAGGATACAACATCCGATACATGATACAGTAATAAAGCAAATTACTACCCATATCTTTAAAATAACTACAAACACGCCTTTTAGAAATGTTTAGTAATGACAATCTACAAACACATACTAGATAATAGGCTTTGTGTTCTTTGCATAGCTTATTTCTCTTTTCTCCCCAAGTCTTCTGACAGTGGTCATGTTTACTAAGGGCAGGCTACTAGATCTCCTTTTACTTCCTGAAAATTGACACATGTGACCATGCACATTATCTCAGGGGAGGAAAATGCCTTTCGCTGAGATGAGATTTCCCAGCAATGCTCTGCTGATGTAATCTTCCCAGGATGCATTGCTTTGTCAAACGGAAATAATTTTTTCCCTTTCAAAGCAGGAAGTGAATGCTCTGCAAGTGTATTTCAAAATCACAGCATTTTACACCTGACATGGCTGTTATTATTAATCCTCATTCATAGAGCGATGCATTGGTAGAATTTGATTTTAGAGTGTAAAGGTCCGCTTTAAGATGGTATGGATTGATGTAAGATCTGAAATTTGCTTATACATAACAATCATTCGGAAATGGGCAAACCGTAGATTATCTTCTCTATTAAAATGCTTTTCTTTGGTGATTTTTAAATGGTGACTTGATCTAATACTTTTAGTTTTTTAATAATTTTAGTTTTTGGGTTACAGGTGGAATGAACCACTCACTGTCTTTTTAAATCTCTAGGAATCTGGTTAGGTATCTGTACTTTTTTTTTTTTTGTTTGTTTTTTGTTTCCAGCCCTGCTTAAATATTACAGCCTTTACCAGTGGAGTCTCCATTTCCCTCCTAATTTTTTTATTTTCTTTAATTTTTGCATTATGAAAACTAAAGAAAGGGCTGGCTTTGCTGGAAACCCTTGAAGAATGTGGTTAATATTCAATTACCTGAAAAGAAGGCAGTTGATGACTGTGCCCACCGGACTCGCTACTCAGCTTCTTTGTTCAGCTACAAGGGGGG
>NW_017306668.1:698789-702847 GCF_000935625.1 Nanorana parkeri | reverse complement strand
GGATAGCAATTATTTCTAGGTATGGAGGAGCATGTAATGCCATGTGACACAGCTGATGCTTGACCAAGCACTGTTCTGTGGGGGCAAGAAATCAGTTTGCCCCATGTAAGCTCCAACTGGAAATCCAACTTGAGCTTTCATAGAGCTGTATTTCTTCTCTTCCTTTGGTTGATGTGGGATCAAAAGAATGGACAGTGTTTGCTGTTGGGGAAGGCGAGCCTTAAGACCCGGTTCACACCTGGGCGTTTTGTAGCGCGTTCCTACGCTCTGCAAAGTGCTCAAACACCGAAATCCCATTATTTCCTATGGTTATGGTTCATACCTGGGCGTATTACAGGCGTATGAACGCGCTACAAAATGCCCTACGCTCAAAGAAGTAAAGGAGCTTCTTTTGGGTGTATTTTCGGCGCGTATCCATTGGGATAGAGCCAGGTAGCCCTCAGAAACGAGCGTTTTTACCGCGAATCGCGGTAAAAACGTGCAGCATGAAACGCGCGACAGACGTGCATATTCGATAGTCTAGGTGTGAACCCAGCCTTAAGGGAACTTTGCTTTGACCTGCTTTTAAAAAGCACAAGTTTCCCTGAACTTGTTCAAAAGTGCTCTGTTTATTTTACATTGTAAATGTCTGAATGCATGGCATCATCCTGTAGTTTCATAGGCAAAAAAACCCCAAAACTATGTATTTAGTGGGTTTCATTTGTTTTATATAAGATAGGTATATTAGGTTTGGTTAGTTATCACACATTCCGGTTATATTTAGGTTATGCTGCATTCTGCAGAGGCCACATCACGTGCATTTTGAGGTTATATTTGTTACACAACAAATAATGGTGTGTAAGCAAATTTCCTTTTTATCTGATTATTTGCATGAATGCCTTTTTTCGTTTTAGTTCTTCTCCTTACATCTAAGGAATACGGAAGTTTTTATTTTTCACAACCAGAATGCGATCTCTCTGGGCTCTCCATTTAAAAAAAGAAACTGCTAAAAGGTAATTTAGTTGTGTGCCTGGGTTTTACCAATCATCTTTTAGATGCATATATTGATCTGATCATTAAGCTAGTGCTAAAAGTATCTGGCTGTGCTTCTCCTTTAGTGACATAAACATTTGTTGTTGGGTGATCCAACAATGGATGTTTTACTTCTCTCTTTTGGAAGTCAATGTGCCAAAAGATTTCAATTAACCTTCTATTGGCATATGCAGCCGGACAGGTGTATGATTGCATGGGGTTTTCCACACTAGGATGTAAGGACATTGCCATTCATTTCCCCCCAGTCCTGTTTGACAGAACAAATGTGCAGACTTGGCAGTTGGTCATTTTTCTTTTTTTCATTTTTCAGGCGAGACAAGTATGTTCCATATGTGATAAGTGAATTGTGCTGTAAAATGTTTTGTCATTGTTCAGGCTTTTCCTGTTCGGGGGTGATAGCTGTCTCCTAGTTGAGCTGCTGCATTGTCACCCTGTCACATCCACCCCTGGTGGAGCCTGCTAGCACTAGCACACACTGAACAGACATATTCCACCTTTGTCACCATCAGTCAGCCAGTCCCGAGCAATGATGTGCAGCTGGTGCTGAAGTGAGTGAATGTAGACAGAAATAGGCTGATAAGATGCCAAAGGAAATCAGCAGCACTAATGTGCATAAATAAAAGAAAATGGTAAAAAAACTTCAGTATTTTATGGAAACATGCTCATTGCGTATAATACACGGTGCTTTACGCCCAAATCGTACAAGCTAACATTACGTAGCCACACTTAGAGCTAATCTTCTTTTTTTTTTTTTTCTTTATAATTATTATTATTATGTTTGCACTCTTATTCAGCACAGGATCATTTTATTTTTATTCTTAATATTACTTCTGTTTGTGCATTGGCTCCTATTGCTAGCGCTGTGTCTATTGAGCCATCAATGCGTGCATGTTCCCCCCTAAGGCCCTTTTCAGACAGGTGGTCTGATTTTAACCTGTCAGTTTTTCTGGCGTCCCAGATTGAATGACCAATGTAAGTCTATGGACAGCTGGATCTAAACGGACAGGCATAAGCTTAAATCCAGTTGCCCCTGGCCTGGTCCACAAAAACAAACAGAACAGTGTTCCATTTCACTGGATTTAGCATATGTCCATTTAATTGCGATTTCCCACAGACCGACATGGGGTCTGGTCATTTCAGTTTGGAGGAAAAAAACTGGACGGACTCAGATGTCACAGCGGACAGTGAAAGGGGCCTAAGGACTCCACTCGCTCTGAGGGCCGACAAGAAGAGGCGGCACCTGAATGAGACTTGTGGTCTGCCCACCCGTCTGCTATTGATTGACAGAGGGAGGAGAGACCAGCAGAATATAAATGAAATCATCATGCACAATATTAATGGGACATGTAGTCCTGCCGTCAGTGCTTGCTGGATGGAGTACCTGGTTCACAGAGGGGGGCATTAAAAAAGGTAATAAACAACTTTATTAGCAACTTAACCATCAATTACAATTATGTACATGGCAAATGAATGCACATGGAAACATTATTTGATGATCGAGGGTTTAATACTACTTTTAGAAAACGATGTCATCCAGTTAGTTTTTAGATCTACTTTAAGCTATCAAATGTTGCATAATTATCCACATATGTCTTGAAAAGTTCTGCAATGTGAACCAAATTGCTCTATATGTTTATAGAAAGTCCCTAGATTGTTTTTTTTTTTTTATCCCTCAATATACAGGTCCTTCCTTACGAGAGAGTTTTTCCAGATGATGTCCTCAGATTTTCTTTTCAAACTCCTTGGAAAAAGTCCTGTTCTGTCATTAGCAGGTTCTTTTATAGATGAAATGTTCAAGGGGTAACAGTGACAGGAAACAGAAGTTTAGGTTGGTAATAGAGTTTTAAACAAAGGAAGGCTTCTCCCTTATTTCTGCGTATTTCGTTTTTCCAGAAACTGTAAATGTCACTTGTTTTTCATAGGGGTTTGGTCACTCTTTGCCATGTGTTCCCTGCGACATTAGATAAGCATACATTTCCTTTTTTAATATACCACAGAAATATCATGAAAAGTCATTGTGAGAAGTCCACAGCTAGAAAGTGAACTAAATAGGCACTTGAGGAAATGGTGTGAGCTGAGGCTTGATAAGCATGAATAGCGAAATGAGTATCTCGTCATATGCGTTGGAGGGTTTTAACGATAAGGTTTTTTTTAAAACTAATTTTGTTTGAAGTTTGTGTGGTATGTGTATGTAGCTTTTAGCCATACTGAATATGCCAGCTAATAACCTCTTATGTGTGAAAAAACAAATGTTCCGCATGCTGAATCGATTTTTAGACTGGTCACAATTTGAAACCTCTCAGGTGAATCCAATAGAGGACCAAGGAGTTTTGAAACAGTGCGTCACGCCAAAGTTTGATAGTCCAAGATAAATGTATTTCCTAATAAAAAGGGGAAGGGACAAACTAACTCATTTTAGGCTTTGTAAGTGCCCCCCGTTATCAAGGATCAATGTTGCAGTAGAAATACAAAGTTCTGCACTCAGAAGTAAAAATTATTGAAAAATGGTATTGGTATACATTTTGTATTGCAGGCTCTTGCAGCTGATTTTAGCTGGCTATCTTTGGGGTGGTGCTCCACTTTCTAAACCCCTCTGTCTTCCCCCGAGTTGCATCTCACTGGCCCTTTCGAAATAAAAGAGCTGCCAATTTAGACTCCCTGTGCTTACTCATTAGACTGTTCTCCAAGTTTGCAATCCAGCTACCTTATTCCACGCTTCTTTGACTCTAGAAGAGAACGAAACAACTATGGCTTACTACACATAGAACAAACTTTGAATTTTGAGCATCTCTTGTGAAACTAGGAGTTTGGTCAGGTCTGAAATGCCTGCTTTTCTTGCTGTAAGATCTCCCTACCAGGGGTAGCCTGAGGCTACCCATAGACCTTGAACGATGTCTGGTTTTGGCCAGACCAGGTGGCATTCTCTAGAAACATACTAAAAAGAGAACCAAATGTGATTTTGTTCACATAATGTTGTGTAGAGTTCTGGCTTAATTGACCCACGCCCCCCTGCCCCCACCCCCCCC
>NW_017306668.1:690976-698584 GCF_000935625.1 Nanorana parkeri | reverse complement strand
CCTCCCTCCCCCCCCCTCATATACTTCACAAATGTTCTTTTAGAAAGAAACAACAAAACAGCTTGTGCTGTGTTCTCTGGTTGTAGATTGTTACTGATTGAGAGAAGTAATGCACGTGAATCACACTGTACTACACGGAGAAAAGCCTTCATTTTCATGGTTAAATTACTTATAGATAGAACTGAGCTGTCATTTGCCCGAACTGATGTCCAAAAAAATGTGCTAATGAGTAATTTTTGATGCAGGGTTTTTGTTTTGTTTTCTACTCTGCAGTGCAGAAATTACAGTTTCAAAGCAGATTGGTTGTTATAGCCAGCAAAAAATGTTTTCTAGTTAGCACATTTTTCATATAGTAGTCCTACTGGATGCCAGTGGCCAGATGCTGATAGAGAGAACAATGAACTGAACTGAGCAGGATAACCTTTCCCAGTCTCAAGGCATGCAGCCTCTTCAATAACATATAAAACGAAGTCCCTGTTCCTAACCCTGGGCATTTTGGTACTCAAAGCTAAGTGCAGCAAAACTCAACACAAGAAATCCCATTAATTTCTATGGCCCCTGTTCACACCTGAGTTTTGTCGCAAGCTGTAAAACGCCGAACACTGGAAAAGGTGCATGAGCTTTTTTCAGGAAGATTACAGTTCGTTTGGCCACATAGACTTCAATGGAAGTGCATGAAAACACACCACAGAATCGTTTTGCACGTTTTTGTGTTTGTATGCATTTGTGCGCAATGCATTTTAATCTGCACAATAAAACATGCGTCTTTGTATTTGCGCGTCTAACACACGTAAACATGTGCCCTAATATGCGCAAAAAGATTGAGGCCTAGGTGTGACTGGAGACTTATCCAGCATGCAAGTTGATGGAGCAATTGTAAGCTCTCCTTTAATTTCTTACCTAGGGGGTGATTGGATAGGGATGGCATGTCAGAGCATTATTAAATACCTTTGGTTAGTGTAAGACCGCAAATTTTATTAAACTGGCAATTCTTTACTCTGAGGTGTCAGGCATTTCAGCTCTGTTACCCTGTGCTTTGGCCTGGCTTCTGCCTCGCCTCCAGCTCAGATTCTTGTCTTGTTATGCAAATCTCTGGTGGAATAAACAAAGGTGCTCTGTTGGCACATAATTATGTGGCAGGCTGGAGGAGAGTACATAGATGGCATGAAGGTCTGCAGTGGGTTGTTGAGGAGCTGAGCGGCACACACTTGTACAATATACGGTCTATGATTGAAGTGTTTAAGTTAACAGGACATGCAAAACATGTACATTTTCAGATCTATAGCTTTCAATTTGTCTTGTGTCCCCCAGATAGATTATTGCATTTATGTACTAGCTTTAATGTGGCACTGCATGCTTTATAAACTGTGCTTTTTGTTACAAATGTTTCATATTTTGGTCTAGCATTATGTAGTCTGACTCGGAGGTCTTTGCATTGAAAAGTTGGCTAATTAGGTTAAGCTGTTTTACATTCTACGCTATAGGGCTCATGCATAGGGGCACCCTAGCTGCTGAATTTTTCTGTGAATGCAAGGATAGAAAGCGTTGTGTGCAGGTATATGTGCATAAATGCTGCTATTGGCACTTGCACTGGCATGAGTTTCCAAATGCAAAACTTCCACATGCAGGAACTTAAGCCCCAACTATGTGTAAATGTAATTTCTGGCATTAACGCGCGTGCACCCGCGTACAACATTTTCCACCCATAAATTCCTATGAGAAACCCAGCAGCTGGGGCTTCCGGGTGCTGCAAATACAAGCATATTTTACACTGTTTACCAATATTTGTGCCCACATGCATTAGCCCTAAGGCCCCTTTCAGACGAGCGGTCCGATCGGGTCTCCCTGTCAGTTTTTAAGCCGGACCCGATGAGATGCTCTATGCAAGCCTATGGGCAACTGGGCTTAAACGATCGACCTCATCCGTTTACACCAGGTTAGCCTTCACTGCAGCTCGGGACGGATCAATGACTGATCCTCTCCTGATCGGCCGTGTGAAAGGGGCCTAAGAGTAACAAATTTTTTTTTTTACTCACAATCTTAGTACTAAGAACCAAGTATTAGAATGTGTGTTGGGATTCTCAAAGTAATTAAGCATCAAAACAAAAGACCAAGCGGAGCTCAACGCTGTCTCTGACATCCGTGTCGGTACAGGTTTTTTTTTTTTTAAACTTTTTTATCTGTCTATGGGGAAGCGCATTTAATCGGACATGTCCGGTTACATCAAATTACCTCTGGACAAGCACAATCCGGTCCGTCAAAACGGATCAGTGATCAGTCGGTTTTTCTGGACCAAGCTGGAGGCGGGGCTAACTGGGTGCAAACAGACACTTGTTGTCCGTTTAAACCCGGCTGCCCATACACTTGCATAGAGCGGGTCCGGCTGAAAAACTGACAGGCGGACCTGGTCAGATCACTCCTCTGAAAGGGGCCTTAAGGATACATAAAGTATACACAACACACAGCTCTCCCCCTCTCTCTCTCTTTTAATGCAATTGGATAGAATGCTATTTGAAATTTGTTTATCATTTGGGAATTTTCCCATCTGCCGGTTTTAGAGGAAATGGTCTTTGCAGGAACACTTTTGCTGACAGTAAAGAGACGGCTCTATTATAAGGTAAATGCTGCTATCTTGTGGCTATGTGGTGTAAATGGCCAGTGTGTACATTCTATACTAAACTGTAAAACAAACTGTGTCGCACCTTGTATAGGTTGACATTTTGGTATTTTGACAGTACTTAAACTGTCTTTTTTTTTTTGTTACCAGTTAAACGGGTTCTGTCTGTTACTTTGCTTGCGTAATAGGCTGTAGCCTGATTGTACTGTAGTGTGCCCAGGCAGATTGCAATAACCATGTTCAAAGTGCACTAGCCATCAATCTTGTTCCTCATTTGACAGCTGTAAATTGAAAAAGGTCACCACTAATTACTACCTTGCTGTATAAGCATATTTAAGGGAACAGTTGTTTTGTTTGTGTGTTTTTTTGGCTGTTTTTTTAGATGATGAGAGAGGCTTAAAGTAGAACTGTGACTTCACATTAAGAAAATGTTCCGCAACACTTAATTTATAAGCGCAGTTTCACTGTACTTATAAAGAAAACTGCATAAACTGTACTTCAATTATTTCCTTTGCAAAGTCCTCCGAATTCCTTTTTTCTACTATTGCAGTCCATCTAATGCAGCTTTCTGTGATGGGGTGGTAACGATGCCGCACTGCTCCTGAATTCAGAAAAGAGTTGCCACTCATGTTTGTTATACCTGCTCGCACTACAGTGGGGTATCGGTATTGTCACTGCAGATTCATAGCCCTGTAGATTGCCAGTCATTACGTGGTCACACTTAGTCCTGCTTGCTACTTCCTGGATTGACCTCAATGCCTCTGTTCCCGAAACTACTGTGAGCGGCAGTGTATGGGAAGGGAAGCAGATGAGGCACAAATGAAGAAGTCCATGTCACTGTCTCTCTGATGAAGGATCCCTGTGCGGACCTGAAACGTTAGCACCGTACGACAGTATGTGACATTGGCTATTAAATAAACATATCAATACTTTAAAAACCCTTCAAGTGTGTGCTGGTGAATTACTTTTATTTACTATTAGTGTTTTGCACGGCGCCATCCGTGTGGTCACTTGGGCACCACATATACCTTTGTGGTTTTGAGATCGTGGCAGTGCGAATGGGATTTGGACTTTGACACAAATGAAGAAGGACTTCATTTGTGTCTGTCAGGGGAGGTAAAGTATTTTTTTTGTTTAACTTGGAGGCTTGTTTTATTGCATAGTAACTGGATTTGACTGTCATGCAAGAAAATGTTATTGTAATTTTAAAGAGAGCCAGCTGTATTTGGTTACTTTTGCCATCCAAGCAGTGATAGTCTATAAAAAATATGATATATCTATATCTCTGTATCTATCTATATATATATATATCATTATTATTTTTTACTCAGATCATTCTCGTGCAATGTACAACAGTTTTGCCATTCCTGGCATTCATCAGGTACAGCAATGAGAATGATCTCAAAGAATTAAGAAGGAATGAGAAAGAAGGCTGTGTGGTGACACTTTTGGATATAACCTCTGGACAGCATATTGTGTGTAAAGGCAGAGCTGGTGTTTACTGATCATGTTACAATGGGTGACAAGGAGGGGGGCAGCTGATTACAGTCTGACACCCTGGTGTCAGACTGATTTTCCTGTGGAGAAAAGTTTTTGAATTTTTAGGCTTTAGGCTTTATAAAACCTTCAGGAAAAAATGAAGAAAGCCTGCAATGTGAGTCATGAAAATGTGCACATATATATACATCTTCATTACCACAATAAATGCTAATCACTTACAAAGGTAAAACTAGACTTAAGCCTAAAAACATGCATTAAAACTGCAGAAAAATGAGCACAGACGTTAATAGTCAACTGGGAAGTTAGTCTTAACTGTGAAACACTGTCTGCCTCAATGGGTGTTGTATGTTTTTAGTTTGTATGTGTTCAGTGCATAGTTGGGTTCGTTTTTGTTAAGGTCGATCAGGTTCATTTCTGTATTTGCCTTCCCTGTGATGAATGGCATTTTTAGCTATGATATATAGCATGGTTATTTATCTCCCATGCTTGCATTTCTATATATCCAAACACAAGTTATCTTTAAGCGCAGAAAACTTTCCATTACAACATTCCCATGGTTGGCTTTACACAGTGGGAGGGTAGACCAGAGTGAGAAGCACTGGTCAGCTGTTATCTCGAAACTACAATCAACAGTCACCAACCATCAAGGACTTAAAAAATATAACCGTGTCATGCAGATTTGGTGCTTGTTTTTCTATTATTTTTTTTTTCTCAGTATGTTTCTCTAGATCAGAATGTTTTTGCTGTTCATTATTTAGACACCATACAGGGCAGAGTAAAAGCTTTTACTGCCTGTAATGTCTGTTTACCTCCGGGTCTCTTATAGCTGCCAAACCATTGTGCGACCTCTGTTTGCTGTACAGGAAACGGGTGCGTGATTCATATTTTCAGTAACTGCTTTTTACAGCGGGATTTCTTTGTGTAAAACATGTCACAAGGTACTTCCTTTGTGCTTTTGGAAGCTATTGTTCAGCTACATTTTATGTATTTATTTATTTTTTACAACATAATGCTTAGATCTAAGGCTGAATTGAATATTTCTCTTCCGTATGTTGGTTGCTCAAAGTTTGAGGCTTGATGCAACCTTTTCTCGCTAGTAAGAGGCTTTTTCTGCACAGTGCAGATACTTTTATCTTAGCAGCCACGCTGTAAGATATCTTTTAAAATAGCTGCAATAGGGTTTGTGTTCCAAAATATACTTTGCTGAATGTACTTGTTCTCCCCCTGCCTGAAAAAAAGTTGTTCTCTTTAGTTGCAGAGCACTGAGGAGGAGCCTTCCCAAGTTCCACCCATAAGACAGTTGGCCTTGGAAAAAAGCAAAGGTAAGAATCTTTATATCTACTTTTTGTACCAATGATTTTCTTGTTAAATTTGGCTTGACATGTGGCAAGTTTTTTACCTAGAATTATTGTTTCATGGTGAAGGGTTTCAGTTGGGGAAAAAATTAAAGGGCAACTGTAGCTGAGCACTAAACATGCCATAAATGAATACAATTTGGAGTATATGGTACTTTCAATACTTTTTGTTTTTTTTTTCTTTAATAATTGGTATGTTTTTAAAGCTTACTCTTGACATATATGCACCTCCCATATTGTTTTCCCATCAGTATAACTTACTTGGCGGATTAAGGTTTTTGAAAAAAGACATGAAGCTCATCAGAAGATGATCAAACTTCTAAAATCCTGAGTGTGAGGGTTTAATCCCGCTTTAGTGGATTTAGTTTCACCAAGAACAGCACAGTTTTTTTTTAAGGGGTTTATTTGCCCCTGTCTATGAAAAATATACCAGCCAGGAACATGGGGTGTTATCCTTAAAAGCATAATAGTCACAAAAATGTAGAGTCTGTGTTATGTTGATATCGGCCTGTAATTCCCATCTACATTCACATTGGTACAGCGTTTCTAGAGGATGGGGCCTTTAAAAGGCAGCCTACCCTTTCAATTTACCCATTTGATGAACATCACCAGGCTTTTCCAAACTTTATGCTGTTGGTGGTGGGAGGTAGATTGGCTACCACATGCATCCGTGAACTAGTACCCATTTAAAAAAACTGAAAAACATAATAAAAGAAATAATAATGAACAAGGGGGCCTCTCTATTTGTTTTCAGATACAGCAAACTCACTGAGATTAACAATTTAAAATTTTCAAGCTAAGAATTATTGGATACCCGTACTATAATACACTTCATAAATTGTAAGGAAATATTTGTAAGTGCCCTTGATACTGGCCAGTGAATTGAACAAGTGAATAGAGGAAGCCTGAGGCTGGAGGGCTCCAGGCTCTTCCACACCTTGGGTTTCTGCAAGAAAGAGATGTGGGAATTTGCGTCCTGGTTGTAGTGTATGTGCCCCAAGAACCCATACCACCCCGAGCAACTTGGTGAACTAGTAGAGGAGTTATTTGTATAACTTCATATCAGTTTGAGTATAGCATCCTTTTTTTATGATTCACCTACTTTATAAATACTAAGGAACTGTTTTTTTGGGGGGTTTTTTAACCACGAAGAACATAAAGCTTTTCTGATGCCTGATATTATTCCTTTATATCTTTTCAGATAATCTGCTGAGAACTGCAAGCCAGCATTCTGACAGCAGTGGCTTTGCTGAAGACACATCGGGTGACTGCCTAACAAATTCCCTTCCGGTAAAAACTTGCTGTAAATCGACAATCTTGACAGTAAATTATTGTAAGGTGTTAACTAAAATACTTAGCAGAGTGTGCAATTTTATTCTAAGGCATCTGAACTAAATAATTCTTTTACCCAGATTCATTCTAAACCTAACAGTATAATGAGCTAGACCCAGGTATCCTTACTGGAAAAGCTGAGCAAGATTAGGTTTATGCCATTTGCATGTTCTAGATTGTTGGAACAGCACTGATTATATTCTGCCCAAACCTACTTAAAGTGACACCAAACTCGGAAGTTAAAGCTTAAAAATACATTTTAGGTACCTTAACCAGGGCTCAAAATTTCCACTCGCCCCGTCGCAATTTGCGAGTGAAAATTGCGTGGGGGCGAGTGGAAATGAAGCCTCCTCGGGGCGGCTTCTCTCCTGTTCACCGACCTGATGACAGCGCTCCCTCGTCCGTCCGTCTAAGCAGGAGGGCGCAGGAGGGAGCGCTGCCTGCTGTCAGGATGGCGGAGCGGTGAGGGGGAGAGAAGCCGCGCCCCCAGCTGTCAGGGTGGCCGAGCGTATAGGAGATCGGAGCCACTGTCATCCTGTCAGTTTCGGGATGACAGCGGCTCTGTGCGTGGCAGAGTGGGGGATCGGTAAATATCATTGATATTTACCGATCCTCCATGTGAGAAGGACAAACACTGGAGCGATTGTCTGATCACTCCAGTGTTTGTAAATAACTGGGGACACATAGTACTATGTGTCCCCAGTTATGAATGAACAGGCTGTGATTCACATCACAGCCTGTTCATTCATGAATTTCTCAATGGGGAGAAACACTCAGTACAGAGGCTCCTCCCCATTCAGAAAC
>NW_017306668.1:674044-689599 GCF_000935625.1 Nanorana parkeri | reverse complement strand
ATGAAAAATATACCAGCCAGGAACATGGGGTGTTATCCTTAAAAGCATAATAGTCACAAAAATGTAGAGTCTGTGTTATGTTGATATCGGCCTGTAATTCCCATCTACATTCACATTGGTACAGCGTTTCTAGAGGATGGGGCCTTTAAAAGGCAGCCTACCCTTTCAATTTACCCATTTGATGAACATCACCAGGCTTTTCCAAACTTTATGCTGTTGGTGGTGGGAGGTAGATTGGCTACCACATGCATCCGTGAACTAGTACCCATTTAAAAAAACTGAAAAACATAATAAAAGAAATAATAATGAACAAGGGGGCCTCTCTATTTGTTTTCAGATACAGCAAACTCACTGAGATTAACAATTTAAAATTTTCAAGCTAAGAATTATTGGATACCCGTACTATAATACACTTCATAAATTGTAAGGAAATATTTGTAAGTGCCCTTGATACTGGCCAGTGAATTGAACAAGTGAATAGAGGAAGCCTGAGGCTGGAGGGCTCCAGGCTCTTCCACACCTTGGGTTTCTGCAAGAAAGAGATGTGGGAATTTGCGTCCTGGTTGTAGTGTATGTGCCCCAAGAACCCATACCACCCCGAGCAACTTGGTGAACTAGTAGAGGAGTTATTTGTATAACTTCATATCAGTTTGAGTATAGCATCCTTTTTTTATGATTCACCTACTTTATAAATACTAAGGAACTGTTTTTTTGGGGGGTTTTTTAACCACGAAGAACATAAAGCTTTTCTGATGCCTGATATTATTCCTTTATATCTTTTCAGATAATCTGCTGAGAACTGCAAGCCAGCATTCTGACAGCAGTGGCTTTGCTGAAGACACATCGGGTGACTGCCTAACAAATTCCCTTCCGGTAAAAACTTGCTGTAAATCGACAATCTTGACAGTAAATTATTGTAAGGTGTTAACTAAAATACTTAGCAGAGTGTGCAATTTTATTCTAAGGCATCTGAACTAAATAATTCTTTTACCCAGATTCATTCTAAACCTAACAGTATAATGAGCTAGACCCAGGTATCCTTACTGGAAAAGCTGAGCAAGATTAGGTTTATGCCATTTGCATGTTCTAGATTGTTGGAACAGCACTGATTATATTCTGCCCAAACCTACTTAAAGTGACACCAAACTCGGAAGTTAAAGCTTAAAAATACATTTTAGGTACCTTAACCAGGGCTCAAAATTTCCACTCGCCCCCTCGCAATTTGCGAGTGAAAATTGCGTGGGGGCGAGTGGAAATGAAGCCTCCTCGGGGCGGCTTCTCTCCTGTTCACCGACCTGATGACAGCGCTCCCTCGTCCGTCCGTCTAAGCAGGAGGGCGCAGGAGGGAGCGCTGCCTGCTGTCAGGATGGCGGAGCGGGGAGGGGGAGAGAAGCCGCGCCCGCAGCTGTCAGGATGGCCGAGCGGGTTGGTCAGTTTCAGGATGACAGCGGCTCTGATATCTGTCATCCTGTCAGTTTCAGGATGACAGCGGCTCTGTGCGTGGCAGAGTGGGGGATCGGTAAATATCATTGATATTTACCGATCCTCCATGTGAGAAGGACAAACACTGGAGCGATTGTCTGATCACTCCAGTGTTTGTAAATAACTGGGGACACATAGTATTATGTGTCCCCAGTTATGAATGAACAGGCTGTGATTCACATCACAGCCTGTTCATTCATGAATTTCTCAATGGGGAGAAACACTCAGTACAGAGGCTCCTCCCCATTCTGAAACCGCTGATAGTAAATATTTTACTATCAGTGTCTGAATGAATGGGAAGCCTCTGTACTGAGTGCTTCCCATTCACTGAGTGCTGAGGACGGTAAAAAAAGAAATTGAGGATTTGGTGTCCAATTTCTTTTCTATTTTAAAAAGGAAATGTCAGGGGTCTGTTTGGACCCCTAATATTTCCCCGAAGCCCCCCCAACAGTAAAAAATAAATAAATCATAAAATAAATAAAAAAAATTATAATAAACAAAATTTAAAAAAGTGAAAACTGCTCCCCCCACATGCATATTATTAGACATGTGCGAAGACTAAAAATTTCAGATGAAATGTGTATGTGTAATGCTCTGTGCGTTGTGCTGTGTGCGCGTTGTGCCCTGTGTGTGTGTGTTTGTGTTATGCAGGGCAACTGGTGGCGAGTAACTTTGAAGGCCTGGCTAGTAGCTCAGGACCTGAAATTTTGAGCCCTGCCTTAACTATTGGCAAAAATTTAGCTCATTTGTGTATCGCTCAATCCTAAAATCATCTCTGAATTTGTACTGACACTGTCCGTCTTTCCCGAGGGTGGCTACTTTTGTTCTCCATGGTTTCTTTGTGTGTTGTAAAGTAGCCAATGCGCCAAGCTCACTGCCGTGATGGACTACAATCTCATGTTTAGTTAGGTAATTTGTATTGGAGTTATAGTCTATCATGGGAAACAGCTTTAAAACACGACCATGGGGAACAAAAGTAGCCACCCTCCAGTGTCAGCACGAATTCTGAGATGATCTTTATTGATTTTATGACGCCTATAGTCTTTGAAATGCTATATTTTGTAGTAGGTGCCCATTGCATTTTTTTTATTTTTTTTTGTAATGACTTTAGAATATTTTGAAAGGTATGGTAGGCCACACCTGTATCAAAAAAGCCCCTTATGAAGCTCCACACCTCGTGTAGGGCATTGTTGTGATGCTCAATTTGTATGAATATTTGATGTCACTGTGACTTCAAGAAAATTCTCACATTTAGATACATCAGTCATCTACAGAGCAAAAGCAGTTTGTATTATAAGAAAATATACAATTAACCTACGTGATGCCCAAATTAAATGGTCAGGAACAATCCCTTTAAAAAAAAAGGTAAAAAGAGAACTATTGCCCAACCTTTTTTTGCCATAGTTTTCTTTAGGGTCACAGGAGGACATATACTAATGTTCTCCTGTAACCCAAAACTCAGTATATAATGGGCCGTTTCCCCGCTATATGCTCGCAGAGCTGCACGGCAGCTGGAGCGGATCCCTACAATATTGTTGGAATCCACCCCACTGCCTGATTGACAGCTGGTTCTGCTCGCTCCCTCCTCCGTCTGTTCCTCAAGTCAGTGCTGGAGGTATAGAGAGTGGGGGGGGAGGGGAAATCCCTGCGGAGTGTGGTGACTTGACAGTACCACACACCGCTAATCGCTCAATTCTCGATCAGCTTCAGTGTCACACCGCGGCTCTTATTATGTGGATGAGTGTATTTCGCTCTTATAATTCTCCTTTTAAGAAGTATTCTGCTAGCATTTCATTGAATAGTTTAATATATAGATTACTGTGCTTGTGTTTTAGACATTCCAGCTTCAACCCTGTCTTATATTTGGTTAAACAGGTTCAAGACTCTTTGCAAGCAATGGGAAGTAGTGCTGACAGCTGTGATAGTGAAACAACAGTAACTTCTGTAGGAGAGGACCTAAGAACCCCACTTGCAATTGATCAGAGCGAATCCATTGACTTAGATGATGATGAGTTTCTAACTCCTGTTGAACGAAAATCATTTTTTGAGGATAACGAAATAAAAGAGCACATCCTAAAGGCCAGTACACTAGGCTTAAGTCAACATGAGGTGTGCGAAACCAGCGGGGACCTCAGCGCTGCTGTGGATAATGCTCAGGACGTAAGTGAGGAGGATTCTGAATTACAGCAGGACTGTACAGAAGATGGTGAGTTGGAAACACAAAGTGATTATGCAGCTATCTCTTACACCACTCACCATATATCGGAAACATTGGACAGTTTTTCAGACTATGATGGCTATTCTGGTTTTAGTAGAACTGATTCAAATTCTGTGGATCGTGTTAATACTGCGCTACAGAGGGCTCAAAAGAAACTGTTTGGATCTACTGAGACTGTGGGGACAAGGACTGGGCGTAGCACAGTGTCTTCAAAGGACCTGCTGAAACGGAGGCACAAGTTCTCAACCTCTGGATACCCATTAAGGAGGACTCAGTCTTTGCCTTCTGCAATTTTAAATCCTGTAAAAGTGGTATCCAAAGTCAACATTGTCTTGAATTCTGGCAAAGCAACTGTGTGTAGCCCCCCATCATTTTCCTACAAGTATACCCCAGAGGAAGACGAATCTTTGGAGCAAATAGATGAAGTAGACACTACTAAATCCATGGCATACACGTTCCCGGTGTCGGATACCAAGGAGGCCCAAAAAAGTAACCAGGGTCAAGTGTCAGAAGATCAACTTAACAGATCACATTCTTGCACAATACATACCCCATCACATAGATCTCATTCCTCCTGCTCTCTCCATTCCCTACAATCTGACTGGCATGAGCGACCGCTATGTGAACATTCAAGAGCATGGAGCACACATAGCGTTCCTAACTTTTCTGGTGCTACATGCGGTTCAGTAATGTCCCCATTTTCCTGTTCACTTAATCAAAGGTTTGGATATGGATCACTTCACAGATCCTGCTCCGGTTGTGCTTTGCCTATAAGCTCTCCTCCTTCCACTACTGAAATGCAGCTACGTCGGGTGCTACATGACATCAGGAGTTCACTACAGAATCTTTCACAGGTAATTGAGGGTCATTGGTAATACTTAAAGATCTGTTATATAGGAAAAGATTCAAATAAAGGTGCCAAATTTAAAATCTCAGAACTTAAAATGTATCAAAGGTTTTTAGTTTTGCATACAGTGGTGAGGGGTTAGGACCCCGTTTTAATTTGCCACCTGTGTCCTCGCTGGGGAGATTCATGCTCTGTTCTAGTGGCCGCAAAATCCCAAATTTTTAGTTTTTACTAGGACAGGAGTAAAGGTAAAGTTTTCTAGTAGGAACACTTGTTTGGTGACAACTAAGAATGGATTTTCTTCTTGCTTCCTCTTGTTTCTACAGGACAGGAAGTGAAGGGAAATATCATCAATGACGGGAGTTGTAACTATTCCCTACTTTAATAAATATGGGGGTAAAACATTTTGGCTTTTGGGTCATGTTTTTAGCAAAATAATTATTTTGGGTGAAGTATAATGGGAGCTGTTTTTAATGTTGGCTTTCTTACCTTTTTGGATTGTTCTTGATGGCTTTCTTACCCAGCTGTTACAATGGAAGCAGAAAAAGATAATTTTCATTCTATTTATCAAAGTAGATCCCAAACCTTTTGGCTTTAGTCCAGTGAGCACAAGTCCAGTGAGCACACTGGTTGGCAATTATGGTTCTAGATCTGAGTAGCAATGCTACCGAGCTTAGTATTCCTTCACACAGCCTTCCCCCATTTTCCTCCTACTAACGATTCTTTAGTGTTCTTTAGTAATGTAAAGAACCACAAAACCCACAGCTCACCCCTGTTATGCATTCTTGTAATCCACATTTGGTGCTCTGATGACCTCTGTACAAAAAACAACTGCTGGCACGTTTGTTTGTTCTGCTTTACTCGGCCTTAGTCACCGCTATGAGCAAGGCAGAAACGCGTCGGTGGTTGTTTGTACAGATGTATGTGGAATACAATTTGATTATTTTTGGAAGAGCATTGTGTGCTGGTTTTGCAGATTCTTTAGTAATACTTTAATATACATGTAGAAGCTCCCATACCAGAAGTTGAGATGTTTAATTGCTTTAACATTTACTTAATATGAGCCTATACTTTACGCATGCAGGTTAAAGCAACAGGTTTGCATTAAACCTCTTCACAGCAGCACATGCTCATCTACACTTTTACTTCAGTATTGTTTAGAAAAACTGCCACATGACACTAAAATAAAGGTATCAGTAATTGGTATCTGTGAGTACTGGAGTACTTTCTCTAGTGGTCACTAGTTTGGGGATGTTTAGTTGGACCTTTTTGAGGGAAAACAATAAATCTTCAGGGAGTAGGCATTTTAAGGTCATATTTACTTTGAAAGAAATATAAGTTCTGTAAAAGTGTATCTGGAAATCTGGTTAGCATTCGTGTTCAGGAGACACTGTGTTGGTCTTTAAAGTGACACTAAACTCAGTCGTTAAATCCTAAAAATGTAATAAAGTACCTTTAACTATCAACAAAAATGTATCTTATTTGTGTGTCACTCCGCTGCAGATAGTCCAATCGTCTCTGAATTGGTGCTGACACTGTCCTTCCTTCTGGAGGGTGGCTACTTTTGTTCCCCATAGTCCCTGTGTGTGTTGTAAAGTAGCCGCTGCTCCAATCTTGCTTCCTTGATGGACTATAATCTTACCTTTTTTTTAGTTCATGAATTTGTATTGAGATTGTAGTCTATCACAGGGGTAATTTTGGAGTAGTGGCTTCTTTCTTTGGCTAGCCCAAAGTAAGCACCAACTTGAGTGAGTCCTAACCTAGCTCCCTAAACCTATCACTAAACATAACCTAGCCCTTAACCTAATCCCCAAACCCAGTACTTAACCAATCCTAAACATAAGGCCATAAAGTAACCCTAAAAGAGGAACTTTATCCTTATCTTAAAAATAACAACACAGGTAGAAATGTAGAGCCAAAAAAAATCTCATCGCTCCAATTCCTTGCTATCAGGACTCCCCAGGTTCTGGTCTAATAGGTGCGTCTCCACCTTGGAATGTGGTATTATACGAACAGACCACAGTATCCAGAGAATTCCAATACTTCAGACTTTATTGAAATTCACAGCAAATCCAGTATATCTGGATAAGTGTATAAAGCAACAAATACCAGCACTGCACACCCTTAACCAGTTACAACCTCTCACATGTTTCACCCGTAGGCTTATTTATAGAGGTCCATGAATCAGACTACGGGTGAAACATGTGAGAGGTTGTAGCTGGTTGGGGGTGTGGATAGTGCGGTCTGTTCGTATACTACAACAAAGGTAGAAATGTGTAGTAACGGCAAGCTACTAACAGTAGCATACCTTATTTTTCCTTTCCTTCCCATTCTTTTCATAGTGGCCATTTTCACTTAGGGCAGATTAATCCATCTCCCTTTACTCACTGGAACACTGGTTGTGCATCCTGGAACATGTGACAATGCACATTACCTCAAGGGGGAAATAAATACCTTTCCCCTGAGATCGCGGGAGATTTTGCAGCTTATGGATAACATTTTCCAGGAAGGCACTGGTGATGTAACTTCCCAGGATGCATCTGTGAGGCCAGGGCTACATCGCCAGGGCCTCACTCAACCAGGACATGAAAAAAAACTACTTTATAAATCAAAGCAAAAAAAAAAAGAATACTTTTTTTTTTTACCAATAGATGATTTCATGTCCACATGCAGAGCTGCATGCCAATGTGCTTCTTCGAGAAATGGGATAAAGATCCACTTGAACCCCTTTATCAAAATGAATAGAATTTGTGCAACGAAAATGATATTACATAAAAAATAACTGCAAAATTAACAAAAAATCTCAACCTTGAATGCAATGCAGCAGATCCCAGTTGTATTTAGGACTCAAGTACATGTATTGAAACAGAGCATTGTACGTGATGGATTTGTTAATTGTTTGAAAAGAACCATTTGTTTTTCTGGGCTAGCTTTCAGGGTATCCTGTCTTTATACTTCAGGTACAGATTTGACCAGTAGAAATGGATCTCTGGGTAGCTTGTCCAGCAAAATAGTCACTTTTCGCTCCTTTTTTTATTTGTACTTACAGGAGTCAAGTGCATTGTAATTTAATCATGTTATATTGAAGCATCTATGAAGCCCAATAAAAAACATTTTAAAATGGTCGTTTTGAATTATAAAGTACATGCAAAACATGTATTATTTATCTTCTGAGTTGTAAAGCGGAAATGACAAACGCCTAGGACAAGTGAGCCATACTGCATGACTTGTGTTTAATTAGCATGGAAACTAAACATAATATTTTATCTTCATTTCAAACTGGTTCTTCTGGTTTTTAGTTATAGTTAGGTATAGTGACATTAAGAGATTACAGATCATGTGAGGCTTCATTAAAGTGTATTTTATTTTACTATTGACAGAACAGATGGAAATCTCTATTTTAGTTTTTTGTCTAGTGAGCCGTTGTGAGAATGTTTAACTCTCCTCTTAATTGTAGTATCCGCTGCCAATTTATGGTCTTGGAGACCACACACGTGGTAGAAGCACACACAGATTGTATTTCCCATCAGAGCCATTTCAGTCCACCCAAATATATGTTTTATTTTTGGTTCTAAAATGACAAAGTATTAACTTGTGCTTGTATTTCTGAAAGTACAAAATAAACAAAAGTTAGGTGACCATTTTGAAACATTATGCATTTAATAATAATAATAATTATTATTATATTAATATTAGAAACTGATTGTACTCCCACGTAACTGTGTGATGGACATAATTAGCTCTATTTAGATTTATACTGAATGGAAGAGCATGCAGTATAAGTTAAGAAAGCTGCTTCTATTTTCAAATAGCATTGTATTAGACATTAGACATTGGTTAAATATCTACGTATTATTACCAAGAAGTAAATGAGCTTTAAAACAACCCACTGACCTCTGTAGATGTAGTCACTTTGGAGAAATTTATCCTCACAGAAGCTCTGCTCAAAGTCATTCTCCCACCAGCTCATCTTACCCTGCTCCCTCCTTGGCACCTTTTGTAATGTCTATTATAAACCCAGAACAGGAGATTTGGTAGAGGGGAACAGGCTAAGTTGAGCTACTAAGAGAGCAATCTAAATCATTGCTTCTGTTGTGATATTTGAGGATTGGTTGCTCCACAGCATCTATAGCTACAGAGGTCAGGGAAGGCTTGTTTTAAAGCTCATTTACTGCCTTTTAAGAACACGTAAAATACTTTATTGTTCATAGCCTGACCACAGTTTAACTTCAAGGTCGGCCCTTGGTGTGTTGGCTGTTATGCTTGGAATGTGTTTGGAAACGTGGATTTAAAAAAAAAAAATTTTTACGTCCTTTCCTTCCATATGAGACCCCATATCATTATTCACTTCTGACTTGCATTTGGCTGTCTTTTTTTTTTATTTTCATAGCACCCAGTAATGCGGGGGAATGACATGGCTGCAGCTGGCATCTTTAACACCCAGAGGTCATCCATCTTATCGCTTTATGAAGTAAGTTCTGTGCCTGATGGGTGCAAAGTGGCTATCTATCTTTGAAGTGTAAATAAAGACACCTATTCATATCTTTTCTGTTCTTTTAGAATACTTTCCAGGAACTTCAGATAATGAGAAGAAGTTTAAATCTCTTTCGCACACAAATGATGGATTTGGAGTTGAATATGTTACGGCAGCAGACTATGGTTTATCATCATTTGTCTGAAGATGAGAGGTGAGCTTCTCTTTAAACTATAATTCAAGATGTTTAGGGGGAACCTAATAAGAAATGTTACAAATAGAACCTATGCATTATACAAACACTGTGATTATGCCAACCTTTTTGGCACAACTTATTTTGATAAAACATTGCTACGACTGGTATAAGTAACTTCTCTTACATAAAGTACTAAATACAACTCTTTCCCAAAGGGTTAGTAAAAGTGGTATCCAGTCATAAAGGCCAAGTGCTTTTAAACTATGGTGGTCCAACATGTCGACTAGAAAGTCAATGTAAATGCTACCTTGAGAGGTGAAAAACAGACTCCCTCACCAGCAGTCCAAACGTAAAATGCTTTATTGCCTATATTATGCCTACCGTGTTTCCCCGAAAATAAGAGTGTCTTGTATTTTTTTTTTTTCTACGAAAAAAGACAATAGGTCTTATTTTCGGGGGATGTCTTACCTGGCTGTTCCGGGGTAGGTCTTATATTACAGAAATCCCTGAAGATAGTGTTAGGTCTTATTTTTGGGGTAGGTCTTACTTTTGGGGAAACGCGGTATATCTGGACAGTCATGGCCTCCCAATAACCATTTCCCATGCAGGAACGTTTTTCCAAGTTTGGTTTTCTGGTTCAGATCTTTTCTTTTTAGCTCTGTTGTTAGCAATCTTTTGTAAATGCCTCCCTCTAGTGGTCAGAAATGAAGCTGCACCTTCTAGAATTTGTCTTTGACTAGGTCTAAAATTTCATCTTTCAAAAGGGACAAAAGATATCACATAGTTGATTTGTTGCACATATGTCACCTCTTTCTAAATATCTGTGTATCCTGATGGTGCAGGTGGCTTTAAATCCCCGGAATATATTGCAAATTCATTGACAAATAAGCTACACTGTGTTGTGTGTTTGCAGACACTAGACGTTTTTTATCTGCCAATTCTGAACTGTAGCCATGAAAGCAAAGATAGCAGCAAGTGGCTGCAACAGCAGTTTGTACTGAATAAGTGCCCCTATGTTAGTTTACGTGTTTGTGCGTGTGCCAGCAAAACCACTTTCAGTCATCCTGACAGCACTGACTGCTAGCGATGCCACTGCTCTGGGGGAGAAATTTAGGATGGATTGTATGTTCGTTTTAGTTTCATGATCCTCTTGTGTGTTGAGGAAGGGGGCACACAGCAGCTTTTCCTAACTGATATGGGAGCACAGTTCATTGGCGTACTGGGCAGATTATTTTCTAGTGGCTGGGTAGTTTATGGTAAAGCATGCGTTTTTGTTTTTTTTTGTGTTTTTTTAAATCTTCAAGGGACAAAAGTATTACTTTGCTTTAAAGTGACCCTGTCATGAATTTCAAACTGTGACTGTAAATATATATTGCCCACACTGCCAAACATGGTTGTGTTCAAGAGCAATGGTTACCCAGAGTCTGCAAAGAAACCAACACTTCAAGTCAATCTCCTGGCCCCCTGCTGTAGTCACTGGAGGAACCATTGAGTGCAAGAGACACTCCTGAAAATGTCATTTTTCCCAGCAGACTTCAAGCGGCCATTCCTCTTAAATGGCATTCTACTTTTGCACAGTATTCTTTTTGCAACTTTAAAATGTGTGGCAGGGTTTCTTAACATTTGTCATTCATTTGTTCGTTATCCTTTTGATGCAGTCTATACCTTTTGATCTTTCTTTGCATAGATCACACATGAACCTTGTTTGCACTTGGGTGATCTTTTTAACGCTCAACTCCAGGGAAATAGAAGTTTTCCCTTGCAGTCGTGCTTCCTTCCCCCACACCACAATGGTGAACTGCTTGTTTATGCCTAGAGGACAGGAAAAAGCTGTTTTACTTACCTGATCTCCTCTCACCTGGCGGTCAACACTCACCTCTTCTTTAGCGTTGGACTGCATGCTTGCGTACAGTGCAGGGTTATGGAACCTACATTGTATTTGACAAGGTCATCAGTCCTTAGACCACTGGAGCCCAGGGAAGAAGAGGCTGTGGGGATGATACATTTGACCTTAAAGGACATGTTCCACTTCAATTATGTTATCAATTAGTTTAATGCACGCTTTCAGATCTAACTTTACTTAGAATATATTGCCCTTTTGAAACGTCTTATGTGCCTTTCCTTGATTTGAAGAGCTACTTCCTTTCATAGCAATAGTTGACCAGGATCTCAAATGAGAGTTGGCCTTATTGTGTCTCTTCTGGGACATCCTTCCCACATGTCTCTGTTCTATACTGTAATCCCTCCTCGCAAAGCTGGGATTCCTTATTTAAACTTCATCAGTCTAGGCAGCCTCTGGACAGACACTGCACCATTCCTGTCTAAATTCACGCACTGGCTGAAGTAGAGAGATATGTCATGTGTGGGAAGAATGTCTAATGGACATGGTATGCTAGAAATGTAGCTAGGTTCTGTAGACATACAGCGCTCTAAAAATGGGCAATGGTTGAACTTTATAACATCAAAATGAGTAACGCATTTCAAATGGAAAATTTATTTTAAAACATTTTATCCAGATTAAAGCTGAACTGTAGTCCTCTAGATAATACATTTTAATGCACCTAGAGCCTAGTTAGTTAATTCAGTCTCCAATTTCTGTTCATGAATTGCCTTGTGCCAATATCCCAGTTATATCTCTGAAAACTGTTTCTATATTTATATTGTGCTACTTTGCATATGTGTCACTATTGCTTCAGATTACACTAATTAGACAACTCAGTCTTTCTGAGGATATCTAGCACCATTTATTTACATAATCATTTCTTTGGATTACAAGGATACTTCGTGCTAGACTAAGGATTGCTCTGCAGCTTTTTTTTTTTTATTGACATCTCAATAGTGTATGCAGAGTGTATGTCTACCTTATTCCCTACTCTAGCGGTCTGTGTCTGCAGTGACTTTTCAAGCAATATTTTCATATTTACTTTTCAAACACTCAGCAGCCTTTGAGTAATATCTGGGTAATATAATCTAAGTGAATAAGTATATTTTCTAACTCTGGTGGTTTATGTCTAAAACGGCTTCTGCAGCAAAGTTTTTCCACATTGATCTCTAATATGCACGGTATAACAGAACAAATTGTTCCGTAAGATTACAATATTCTAAATGGATTAATATAATACATTTCCAACTTGGCTGGCTTCTGCCTGCAGAGCTTTATCGCAACAATACCTTTTAAATTTGTGGTTACAATTTCCCTGATTCTGTTTACCTGCTGTTGGAGGTCTACTCAACTTGGAGCAGGCATATCCATTTTATAGCATTTGGATCTGGTTTATTAGCGGTTTGGAAGATGCTATATCTCTATTACTACTAATATTCTCAACACAAAAATGTTTGGTTTATGTATGTTCGCAACTTGTTTCTCAAATAGAAAGTTGTATGGTCTTGTCATTTTTTTTTTTTAATACTGATGGTATTACAGATCTATTATGTACAACTTTTCACATTAGAGCAGCCCCCCCCCGCAGTAGTTTATTTTGGTTGGTTTTAATATTTTTTAGACAGAGCTTAAAAAGCACCATATTATAACTTTCATTTTGTTAAATATATTACAATGAGCCCCTCTTGAACATTTAACTAATTCTGCTGTTTTGCTGATGCTCGCTCCATGGCTCCGAGCGCCAACAATCATCCCACTTTCAAAGGCTGTTAAATGGCGTTGTTTACCCATATCTTCAGAAACAAATCACTTCTACTGTCGTGGTAAACAACCTGCTTCCCTATTTATAATGGTCTACTTTGGTATAATTTGCCTACAAACGTCAGGTGGTCATAATATACTGGCCACTCAGTGTATACCTTTTGCTGGGGTGGTTACAGCTGCAAAGAAGGAAATGTACTAGTAATAGGTTGTGTTTTTTTTTTTGCCATTGTTAGATTTTACCTTTTTGCACAATTTCTTTTTTAAATGAGACCTGTTCTGTATAGTAAAGCATTGTAAAATTCAAAACATAGCAAATACATCACAAAAAATGTTGCCAAGATCTTTCTTTGTTCAGCTGTGCGGAGGCCCCTGGAATTGAATTACCAACTGTCTTGTGACAGACTTTCAATGTGTTTCAACTTGAAAACCCCTCTTTAAGGTTCAGTTTGTTTGTTTCAGGTATGAGGCAGATCAGCTGCAGGGACTGAGGAATTCTGTGCGAATGGAACTGCAGGAGTTAGAACTTCAGCTGGATGAGCGATTGCTGACTCTTGAGGAGCAACTCCGCAATTACCACATCTCCTCACCTTTCCAGCGACAGGTGGCTATGGTAAGATTTTGTTTTAAATCTTCTACCTGATTAGTTAGGACTGTTAATGAAATTTAATTTTGGACTATAAATTGTGAGCCTTAATGAGCTTTCTTCTGTTTAGGGTATGTATGGAGGAAGAGGAAGTACTGACAGTCTGGTGTTCACCCCTTCTTTGAATGTCATGGAACCAGTAAGTTTAATTCTATGCATCTGAACAGGTTTTTAGCTGAATTCATAGAAGCATAATTCTTGCAGTATTTTATTTTTTGTTTTGCTTTTTATCAATTAAAAAAACATTTTTAAATGTAGCCGTTATCACACACATCTATTGGATACGGCACAGGTTTAGTATTTTATCAAATTTTGAGGTATTTTGACTGTAAAGGAAACTCACAAACCTTATTGTCCAGGTTATCACTTTTTTCATTTACCCCTAACTTCAGGTTAGCAGTAAGTTTGTGTAAAAAAACAATTGTAGAGAACACAAATAGCAAGCATTTAATGGGCTAATAAAATAGTGCTTCATGAGAAATTGCTTTTAATGGTTAAATTCCTGTTGTGTTAGAAAATAAAGAACTAAGCCTTCTTTTGTTTGTAAATTGAATGTTCAGGAGAAAGATTTCATAAAAGTAAATGGTATTAAAACAACTAATTCATATTAGTGATTTGAGCCTTATATATTTGTATTTTAAACATTTCCACTTTTAATCTGCAGATTAACAGTCCCTGTTTTTATAGATACAATTACAGTATTACAAAAAAAACTTGTTATACACTTAACAATTTGTGTGCATTTTGTAGCCTATAATAAAAAAATAAGAGCAAACCTTCAATAAAAAAAAAACCTTATGTCTCCTTTAAGAAAAAATTACAATGATTTATGCCAGCCAATTAATCATAGATTTAGAATCAAGTTACCTGGTATATACTAATACTGCTGTATTTGACCTGGACAGCTAGGACTTGATTATCTCTGGTCATGAAAGGGTAAATATTTTATAGAACTGTAATGCATTTGACTCCACTGTATAGATTTAATAGGAAACTAAATCCAAACCTGTTTTTATGGCTTTAGTCCTCTTTTGGGTTATAGGAGTATATTTACTAACTGATGGTCACTGCTCTCTCTGCAGGGAGAAGACCGTGAGCTGAGCGATCCGCGGTTCGTGATCACTCATCTCCCTTGTCTAGAGCCGGTGTGGGACACCTGCAGTGTCACACCGGCTCTAAGGCTCTGTTCACACCTAGGCGTATCGAATATGCGCGTTTGTCGCTCGTTTCGTGACGCACGTTTTTACTGCGATTCGCTGGAAAAAAAACGCGCGACAAACGCGTGTTTCCGACTGCTACTTGGCTGTATCCCAATGGAAACACGTGACAAAAACGCCGCAAAGAAGCTCATGTACCTTTTTAGGCGTAGGCCGTTTTGTAGCGCGTTCAGACGGGCTGAAATACGGCAAGGTGTGAACCATACCCATAGAAAACAATGGAATTTTCATGTTTGAGCGTTTCGTAGAGCGTTGAACGCGCTACAAAACGTACAGGTGTGAACCAGGCCTAAGTATTGGCAAGAGCACATTTTGCTCTCCCAATACTTCTGTTTTAAATGTAAAGTTTTATATCCAAGGGTGCTATTTGGTTCATGTGTGCCTCCTTGTTTTTAGTTCCACTTGCAGCAGAACAAATTTTTAGCACTGCATATGTGTTGTATTGAACCATTATAGAAGCACAGCTGCAGCGTCCATGGACCTAATTTGTATGCACATCACACTATGCTACTGTCTTTCTGACTTTTACTATGTCCTTATGCACCATATTTGGATTTGTTATTACCATTCTTTTATATGGGGTTTAGTTAACCCTTTCGGCGGCTCCAGCTTGACTGCATTAAGCCCGTGCTGATGAAAATGCATGAAGAGTGAAACTGTTGCACAAAACAAAGCTTATTGCTGTTTTGGGAATTATCCAATAATCTGCAAATTTTGCATAACCCATACTTCAGTATGCATTGTTCAATCTTTCTGTACTGGCCTACAGTATCAGAGAACAGCTTAGCAATAAGCCCCTCTCTTTTTGATTTGAGATATATATATATATATA
>NW_017306668.1:668234-673353 GCF_000935625.1 Nanorana parkeri | reverse complement strand
ATATATATATATATATATATATCTATTAAAATAGAGTCTTGTTAACTGCACCATCAGATTAACACCAGCCATGCCTTGCAGGCTCCTACAGGTGCTTTAATATACAAATACTGGTTTCAGCATAGTAGCACTATAGTCACTGAGGCCCCCTCTTCACTTTATGGAATTAGTAGTGAGGTCTATGATTGGGCTGACCGTGGTTTGATTTGCTGAGTAGAAGCTTGCATTTTATATAATAAATGGGCATCTGTAGTACTTGTCCAGCAGGCTGACTCTCTGTGCAGACACTTAAGGTGCCTGCTATACAAACCAGGCGTTACTCTGAGGATGTAATTAGCGCAACAGATTTATAAAAGACTGATAAAGGAGTGTCAAATCACACTTAAAATGTAATTTTTTTCTGGTACCTTTTTTTTTTTTTTAAACTTGTGGTTAATGTTCTATATACAATATTGGATTTATCCTCATTGGTTGAACTTCTAACAAGTACTTAATCTACCCCATTAAATAGTTCTGCCAAGCACTAATAACATCTGAACTGAGCATATAGTAAAACCTCAATGCAATTTTAGGAAACCACCGACCTTACCTTGAAGAACATACGGTTTATGAGGTTCCCATGCTGTAGTAGTCACACATGCAGAAAAACAAATTGTCCTTTGTGTGGTTTTTCTTCACATACCTAAGCAGTTTAAAATCTGGAACAAAATCTGAAATCCCATGATGCAGGAAAATTTAGAGCAGTACTTTCAGGGGAGGGTATGGGCATGAACACAAAATACATGGTGTCTGTTCCTGAACTGCACATTAGCTGCTCGTCCATTTATGAGAAAGAGGAAAACTTGTAACTGATTTTGTATTAGTTTAGTAGAAGGTAGTTGTTTTTTTGTTTTTTTTTATTGAAGAAATACTCAACACATTTGGCAGTTTAGCAAAAAAGAATATTACATTTTTTTTCATGACACAGAATTGTGATCCAATTCATATATGAAAGTGGTGCAAGAGTCTGTGTGTGGTATCTATTTATCACTTTAACACCTTGACGGTAGATTATTTTGAACATACGCAGTACAGGCAAACTGACATTTCTTTCCTCGCCCTAAGTATGGTCACCATAAAGTACACACAAAAGCTTCTCAGTTTATAGTGCTTTGCTTTATTAGGTCAGAACTGTCTTCTAAAAATGTATTCTTCAACAAATATTTAATGTTCCCTTTAAACCATCTTCTATTTAATAGGTGACAGAGTTGATTCGAGAACAGTCACACCTAAAGTCAGAGTTGGGTCTTGAAGACAGTAGATTGGAACATGGAGCTGACCGGTGTGATTCTGTCTCATCTCAAGCAGCCTCTGACTCATCTTCCGTTTGCTCCAGTCCGCTATATAGAAACAGGAAAGGTCCACTAAACACTTCTGACATTGTTGATAAGCCAAAAGCTCAAACCTCTCCGAGCAAATCTGTATACCGTGCTTCTGTTGCTCTAACACCGAGCCCTCCAGTAAGAGCCAATCAGAATACTACAACAGAATCTCGAGAAGAACCTGGAACCTTTAAGTTGGATTCAGCAGAGAAGTCAGAGTTGGAAACTGTGACACCTGTATCTGAGGGGGGAACACGCTGGAATCCTGAAGAAAGCAGAGAATTGCAACAAGTAATTAAAGAGGTATGATTCTTTAAACTGCAACTGACTAGATTATTAATAAATCGTAACTTATATTCACTGAGGTCCATATTGTTATAAATCTTCAACTTTTTTTAGACTTTTTTTAGATCTAGAAGTTTTTCCAAAGCCCCCCATGTGATCGCATATTGGTGGTGACAGGTCTTCTTTAAGGTGACACTGGGGGTCCAAAAGACCCCTAGTGTCACCTTTTCACTTTAAATAAGCTTATTGAAGTGCAGATTGCTACTACTGAAGCCTAGCAATGACAGCCCAGGGACCGGACATGATGTAATACGCATTGCTCACAGTCCCATAGAGCAGGAAGGAGATCAGTGAACGAAAATTCGCCAGTCTCCTCCCCAGTGTCCTGCTGACACCTGAGATGCAGCGGGCCTGCAAAACACAGCGGCAGAGGGTGCACGGTCACTTTACTGGCTCGTAGAAGCAATGTAGCCCCAATCGCTTCTATTGTGAACCCGACAGCCAGCTAAAGCTGCCAGGAGTCTGTTTAAACGGGCCCGCTGCCTATGTACATCACTGGTTGCGATTTTTTGGAAATGTATTTGACGCGATGCTAATATGGAAATTCCTGAACATCATCAAAAGTACTCATATCAGTCCCTGTCGCCTGAAAGAGCTTGCAATCTAGTGGGAGGAAACTTATAAACCTGCCCATATATCTTTGAATTATGGCAGGAAACCCACTAAGACGTAGAACGAGCTGGTGCACAAGTTTGATTTTCCTGTTTTTTTTTTTCTTTTAGCATTGTTGATAGTAATATTATTCTGGTGTGTTTATAGATAAGAATACTCCTATTTACAAACTTGTTAGCAGCAAGTGGGAGTTTAATTTGCATTCCCCATAATGTCACAATTTATAGTATAGTTGACACTTTGTTCCCCTTTTATCTGATATACAATTTCAGTTGACTATAAGATAATGGAATACATTTTGTTCTTGTATTACAACATGATTCCTATTGTTTTGCCTGCTAACTGAAACAAAGTCTAATTCATGCGGCAGTTCATAGGGGCTGAGTTTGGGTGGCATGCATTGTAACGTGTATGACCATGCGCTGCCTACTCTCAGTAGTACAGTCTGCAAAGTGGCGCACAGGATAAGCAGACACATGCTTATTGCTATAAGATGTCCTATTCTTCTGTTCAATGGTTTACAATCCACTTGTGACTCACTAGTAGCATATTCTTAGAAGTTAGAAGTTATTTTCTAAAAGCAAATATTTGCTTTGTTATTCACACCAATGGCTCCATTTGCCTAAAAACATCACTAAAAGGACTATCTTTGTAATTTTGCTAGAGTTTCTATCCTTTTTTTCTTTAGCTATTTTCTCCCGATTTCATAAAGCAGAGGGTCCTATATAGTGTGAAGTAAAGCCAAGGAATTTTAACCTTTTTAGTTATTTACTGGAAAAAACATAGCATAAACAGTTTCCTTACAAGTGCAAATGTTTTCCTTTTGACATGCTTTTTCCTGAGCAATCCTTTTTTCTAAAAAAGAGAATCCTGAAGTAGCTTTTGGAATAATATAATTGTATCTTGTCAGCTGAAAAGGATAAAGAACTACTTCCTTCTATGTACAACTGGGCACATGTCAACCTTCTGCTGGTTCTTACTGCTGTCAGAGGTTCTCTTCTTCAGTGCCCAGTAGTGAGAAACTTAAGTGGGCTGAACGAAAAAAAATAGAACAGATTATTATATTAATATACAGGATTTATATAGCGTCAACAGTATAATATAAGGAAGACATTACAATCACAATACAATTCAAGACAAGATGGTAAGGAGGGCCCTGCCCCTGAGTGCTTGGATACCTCCATCATGCTTACGAGCAATAATAGATAAATGTTGTCTGCTTTGTATTCTGGCAGCGGCCTCCAGCCGCTGTCCGAATACACTAATGGTGCTTGCAGCTGATTTGGCTGCAAGCTCTATTTGATGATTTTCCAACTGGCTACTTTGATGTTCTGATTGAGGAATGCCGGCCAACAGCGGCACCCACTGTGCACGTTTTGGCTGGTTCACAAAGAACCAGCCAAAGTTTGCATAGTGTATGGCCAGTTTAAGTTTTAGCTTTTTAGCTAATGTCACCGGAAAGTAAATTCTGTGTATCCAAAAATGCTCTGTTAAGCTGGCACACACTGGTAGACCTTGTACAAATAAATTGCATCGTAACATTTGATAATGCCATTAGAGACTCGTGCAATGTTGTTCGAAATTCCATTGAGTTTAACATTAGATTTTGGAAATGAATGGAGTTTCTTAAACGAAGAGCACATTCACCGTTAGATTTTCATTCATCCTGCTCCTTCAATTTTTTTTTCCATCACTACGGTCAAAATCGATCATCAGTTTGACTCCGTTGACTATGAAAAAAATCGAACATTCTGGAAAAAAAATAATAATTCTAGCAAAATTCTACTGGTGTGTAACCAGCTTTACTCTATAGTGGATTATTTCTAGCAGTATATGAAGTAGTAATGGTCAATCAACACCATGTACATTGTTGCTGGAAGATCCCAAGAATCGATATGAACAACTGTTTGACATGTATTTAAAACCTGAAAAGCATACATGATTTGCACATGTCGTATTTACGCAGCCCTGGCCGCTGTGTTTGTTTTCTTACATAGTTCCCTTTGTCTCAGGACTTTCAGTTAGTAGTGTGCAGGTCTCCACATACAAACTGTTTTAATGGAAAGCACTTCTTGGAGACAGTGGTGTATCCTCCCATAAACTGTTTATACTTCACTGTTTGTTATTCCGATGTGTCTTTAGGCGAGCTTTTAAGCCTTGATTTATAAATGACAACCTCTAGCAGTGCGTGTTCTACAAACATGGATTTAAAGAGTGCATGTATTACATCTGCTCTGGATAAACATTCCTGTTTGAGGTTTTATTGTATGTAAACTCAGGCGTTTTCTTAAAAAATGCATCAAGATTACGCAATTTGAGTTTGGCATAATCTTGTATTCAATAATATTTTACCATTATGGTAGCTGTATCTACAAAATAATATTTCTCTCCCGTTCATTGAAGGACACAGGGAACAGATCGGAGATCATGTACTGTAGGGTAATATCGCCACCTGCAGGAGAAGGACGCTAGGCACAAAAAAACTAAAGACCAATCACAGCCTAGGGGCGGCCCCTGCCGGTGGCCAAACCCCCCACCTGCTGACAAGTCTCCAGTTTTTTGCCTAGCGTCAGGAGTAAGGAGCTAAGAATTTTTTTCTCGGTATTCTTACCTGCTTCTTCCTGATTTTTTTCAGAGGATTCTTCTAGCAAGTGTTGTCCGGGCGACAGGCTGGATGTCTCGGATCCTTGGAGTCTCCCCTGGATGACCAGCGAGCGTATGCAGGCCCGCTACGGTGGGTCGGCTACGACGGCCCCGCTCCGGCGGGGTGGCCTGTGGGTTCGTCCCAGGGGGGTGCATAT
>NW_017306668.1:660004-665706 GCF_000935625.1 Nanorana parkeri | reverse complement strand
CTTCTGCGCCCCTCTCCCAGTCTCCCTTGGTGTCTGCGGGGTCTTTGGGGGGGTCCGCTGGCGCACTGTTATCCTTGGAGGCTTTTTCCTCCACCATTTGTGTCCCGTATGGAGCGCGCGCTGACGCAGCGCCCCCCACGGAAGCGCGCTTTGCCGGCCCCCTCCTCGGTCCTTTCTGGGGATTCTGAGGAAGAGGGGGACATTTCTGCTGCGGCCGCGTAGCACGACCAGGGGGACTCCTCTCAGACGGAGTCTGGTAGTGACGACGAGTCTGGGACCACCCTTATGGTCCAGGAGCGTGAATTGGTCACGGCCTTTGTTCGCGCTGTGCGGGAAACGCTGAAAATTGAAGAGACTCCGAGCTCTTCAGCGCTCCCGCCGGTTCCTTTTGGGACGCACAGGAGTAGGCGTTCTACTAAGGTTTTCCCTTACGTTCCTTTTTTTGATGATTTTGTCTACAAGGAGTGGAAGCGCCCGAGCAAGTCGTTTACCGTTCCCAAACGCTTCTTGGTTCGCGATCCTTTTGAGGAGTCCTTCCTGACTAAGTGGTCTACTCCGCCGGTTTCTCGCCTGAACAAGGCTACGGTCATCCCGGTGGAGGGTTCGCCTTCCTTTCGGGATCCCTCTCTCTTTTTTGGTACTGCTCTGTGACGTCCCTACAGTACATGATCTCCGATCTGTTCCCTGTGTCCTTCAATGAACGGGAGAGAAAATAGGATTTTGGTACTCACCGTAAAATCCTTTTCTCTCCGTTCATTGAAGGACACAGGGCCCGCCCCTCTATGTGGGTGTGTACTCCTTTACTGCTTGTTACTAAACTGGAGACTTGTCAGCAGGTGGGGGATTTGGCCACCGGCAGGGGCCGCCCCTAGGCTGTGATTGGTCTTTAGTTTTTTTGTGCCTAGCGTCCTTCTCCTGCAGGTGGCGATATTACTCTACAGTACATGATCTCCGATCTGTTCCCTGTGTCCTTCAATGAACGGAGAGAAAAGGATTTTACGGTGAGTACCAAAATCCTATTTTTTAAATGGTCTGTGTGATTTTGTACACTCCACTCCGAGAGTAAATATCCAATTTTTCTCTTGTTGTCTCGAGCATAGCCATATCAGATTTAAAGTGTATTTCCACTTTTGCAGCCAAATTTGAGAATCCCCCCACTATGTTTGTGTTCCCACAGCATACCTAAAAAGAATAATTTTAAAAAACTTACCGTTTTTAGCTGATTTTTTTTGTCCGGATTACACATCGGAATGTACAGGCAGCTTCTAATGGTTAGAATAGATGCCTGTGAGCTAATAAGAGGGACAGTTTTTTTAAAAAGTGCACTACCGTACAATGTCTTTGTTTAGCCCTTTGTTAGGCAGACTTCTCTAGTTTACAAGTGATTAGAAATCTGCCAGCTCAGTACAGACAGGGTTAATTATTTTAAACAAAACTGCTCTCATCCCCCCCAGTCAGTGAGAGCTAAGCAGGATTTTTCAGTCCTGAAGTTTGCAGAAAATCACAAAGTGTAAGCTACAGTTTGTAAAAATGTTTTAAGTTATGCAATGAGAATGGGATCATGTAACAATTGTAAGGTAGGTGTTAGTCCAATTTTGTCTGCAAAACAGTTTTTATAGTTGTCTGGAAATCAGCATTAAAGTGGAAGTAGACTTTGTTAGGGGGGTGAATTTTGCCATTATCTGCTACCTTATTTGTAGCTTATGGCACACACCTATCTCCTTCTGTCCTCCAGCAACGATGGGTCAAGGCACCTGTCACTACTGCGTCCCCCACCACCGTCCCCTTCACTGCTGATTTTTCAGGTCCCACTGCAGCTCTCTTTGGCAGTTGGGCTGCGCACAGGAGTTACTGTCTCTGACATCTGGTCATTCCTGGCTTGTTATAGATGCCTAGAAGGAGCTAAGAATGTATACTGTACATTATACATAGCTAGCAGTGTATAAGCACTTTTACAGCTAGACTATTCTAATACCTGGCATACAAAAGGGGACTGTTTTAAAAGTCGGAGACCATCATTATCAGAAAATGAGTAGTTAAACGTTTCACCTTTTTAAGAGAAAGTATAGTGATATTTTCTTGAGGTCAGGACTAAAAATATAATTTATCAGCTAATTATGAAGTATAACATATTAACCAGGGACGTGTGGTCAGGGGAGGCAGGTGAGGCAAAGCCTCTCCTAGTATTATGGAGGAAAAAAATCTGTTGGCTTCAAGTCTGAAGCTGACAGCTTTTTCTCCATTCACATCGGCTTCTTACAGGTAACACAGCAGAGAAAGCCTCCCCGCTGTGTAACCTGTCATGGTTAGAGCGCTGCCTGTTAATTACAGGCAGTGCTGCATCCGGCTTTTGACAGCCAACTAAGGGCTTCCCCACTGCTTGTGTAACTTAACAGTGAGGCAAGAGCTGTCACAGCCTCTACTTTGTGTTAGAGGCGTGAGCTCTGTGGATGTCCAAGCTGTCCAATAAAAAAAAACAAAAAAAACACTAACACTATCGATCTCAATGACTCGCCAGTGACAAGCAAGTGAGGGACAGGGAGGCTCCTCCCTTTCTCCTCCCTTCCTCCTCCATCCCTCCACACATAGCTTGGTTACCGAGATGGGTGCCGAGTTCCAGCGTGCTTGGGGTGAGGCATGCTGGGGTTGGGGCTGGGGAATGCCTCACCCAGCACGGGAGGCACCACATGTTAATGATGTACACTAGAACATTATAGAGATTGTTTCCCTGATGACTCATCGAGATAGAGGACTAAATAATATGCAAACTTTTGTATTTCCCCAACCTTCTTTTTTTATTACCACATTAAAGAAAATATGCACTACTAAATTTCCTTTAAATTTCTCCTAGATCAAAGAATCTATTGTTGGGGACATCAGACGAGAGATCGTAAGTGGACTTCTAGCAGCAGTATCTTCTCCTATTCGCTCATTGGATGGAAAAACAGATGGGAGAATTTAAGGTAAGCGGTCATGTTGTGCATTTTAATGTTTTAGTTATCTCCTCTTCCTCTTTTTCTCTTGAGACTTAAAGAAAAACTCAGGTTAAATGACAAACTTACCCTTGCAGTAGGGCTACCCCCACATTGCAAGGGTTAGGTGCTTGTTTTGTCTAGGGGACTCAAATAAAGCAGATTTACTTACCTGATCCTCAGTCCCGCCAGCTTCTTCTGGGCTGTTAGACTGGTTCCATTAGCCTATTCTCAACTGGGCTCCGATAGTCTATACAGGTCCATTGACTTGTATTAGACATGAGACACATTCCATAGCTGGAGGGGAGGAAAGAGGAGTACCAACTGCTGCAGGACCATGGATCAGGTGAGTAAAACTGCTTTATTTGAGCCTCCTAGAGAAAATGAACACCCAACTCTTGCAATGCTGGGGTAGCTGCAAGTTACCCACTGCAAGGGTAACTTTTGTAATTTTGCCGGGGTTCTTTAAAGTGGAACTTGGCCTCCAGCAATGCAAGCTCTCCCAAAGGCACTTTCATCTTTGCCCAGTCTTCTTCTGGGTTAAGCGTCTTTGACCATTTTGATTGGCCAGCCCAGTATGACTTCTATATGAATCCATCACAAATATGTCACACAATTTACTCCAAAATAGAAGAGTGCTTATTTACCTCCACTTTCCTTATCACCCATGTGGAGGTATCTCTTTAGGAATATGGCGGTGTCTCTTTATGGATGTGTTGTAACATTAGCAACAGATAGTAAAAGTGCCTCAAATAAGTCTGCCCTAAATAGGTTACACTCGGTACCAACAATGGGTTTCATGAATTTGGCACATGGTTTCCAACTATATAGACAAAGCCATTGTTGCAAATGTCTTATTAAATTCTCCATAGTATGACAGAGCAAGAGACCTAGATTTTCTTTGCTGCAGTTCAGTAACACTTGGAGATCTTTTCCCCACCCCCCCCTGCCTGTGACTAGATAGTGCTGCTACTCCCCCTGCCTGAGCTCTGCTGCACAGTGGACTGCAAGACACAAGAAGTCAAATTCAGGTGCCTACACAGTTTGCTTTATTTAAAAAAATACATTTTAGGATTTATTAATGAATACAGAGCTGCAATCATTTGTGCCTTTTTATCTCACGAGAGTTCAGTTTTAAATGTATTTTCCATATTATATGTTCATATGTTTCTCCTTTCATCCACAGATGTATACTGGAGTCCCCAAGAATTGGATGAACTCTTGGCAATTCGTATCAAGACTTTAGCTGCATATATTCATTATGTCAAGCCTAAGAATCCAGGAGGACTTTATTTTGCTGCTGAAACGATCTACTGTTTTTTGTCTTTTCATTGACCGTTCTTGTGTGTAATTTGGGCACTTTGCTTAGCTTTCTGCCAATAAGAGGGCTGTGGAGGTTTCAATCAATATTTATTTTACTGTATTAATTCTAATCCCATTGTATCATTTTTTGAGACTTGAAAACTTCCCCTTTTTTAATTTTTTTGTTTTTAGAGGGAGCTATTGTGCAGAGTAATACGGTTAAACAGCCAATATTAAAGTCTATCTCTTTGCTTATACACTGACCTCCATGAGGTATAGACTGTGCAATAAGTGATTCACTCTGAACTTCTAACAAACTTCCTAGTTTCTGCTGTTATAGAGTCACTTTAGAAAATATACTGGTCCTCTGCACATGAGTGAGGTAGCCATTGTATGGGCCAAACCACTATATGATAGAATCCATTCACTAGGAACTAGTGATATTACTGAGGCACTAGGCACAAAGCGTGCAGACGACAAGTACAATGTAAGCTTCCAAAGAGTTGCTGTAGCTAAAGTTTGTCACTTGCATGGCAGAGTTCATAGTTTTCCCCAAAAACTACTTTTATAGTTCTTACACTGAAAGTGGATATCTTTATACATGGAATTGTTGAAGTATTTTATTTGTGTTTTCAAGAAGGCCACCTTACACCAAACTGTTAGTATTTGTCAGGATTAAGTGAGTAAAAGCATTTAGGAAGCTTTTACGTACCTCAGCTGTTTTGCTTTCTCTCCCTTGTTGGTGCTTGTCCTACTGTGTTGGGTCCTCAGCCTTCATCCTGCTTTCACCCTTTTACTATACAATCCATGAGTTATAGTGAATGAAGGAATCTTGGGGCAGGATCATGACGGCTGTTTTTGCATATTGGAGAGTAGAGACAAAATGGAAGTTGAAAACTTAGGCCCATGACTTTTACCACCAGAAGAGCTTTTTCATTGTGTAGGGATGAATTCTTATTTAACTCATAACCTTTATTGATGTGCCATATTTTTTAACACTATACCTTTTCTTCTATTCCCATTGTATCATGTGTTTTCAATGTGAAGTACGAATTATACAAAATGTACTTTGCATTCTATGAGCCTCCCTAGAAATACTACACCCCACACACCATCTGTTTGTAGAAATGAAGGTATGTATGTTGGAGATAAATGGAACAAGTGTGTCTAGGCAGAGGGATTGGAGCAGAGATAAACCCAATTTCCTTTTTTTTTTTATTATTTTTTGGTTTGTTTGAGCTGTAATTTGAACAATATTTGTGGATATAAATGTTGCAGAAAGTCTGAAACCGATATAATGTTTGTGTTACTCCATACACAAGGGCTGATTTCTAAATATAATAAAGTATTTATTTTGCATATACCTTGGGTATCTTATGTTTTTATTACACTGGGGGAGGGGGGGGGGGGGGGAAGTAGGTTTTTAGG